>NC_142405.1:14239228-14556728 GCF_059441095.1 Idiotropiscis lumnitzeri
TCTTTGTGACAATGTTAAAATATAGTGTGCACCTCGTAGATAAAAAGTCCAGTGGGTCCCACTGGAGGAATAACAGGACAGCCCCAGTCCACGTGTTAAACTTCCCACACACCTAGCCTGCCTAAAAATGACAGGAAATATGATTTTGGCTTGGCCTTTAATGCAAGATGTTATAATATTAAGTATAAATATTTGCAGTAACATGCGTCTTAAAACAAACATGGAAAATATCAACAATTTTACCCGGGATTTTTTTTTTTATTCATTTTTTTACCCACACTAGTAAATGTTACGAAAGGTAAACTTTAAATCAAGGTAATTTCAGTGCTCGAGGAATTATGTAAGGAGGTAGGCAATAAGTTGGAGTTAAAACATCGGACATTGTTTAAAAACGTCTTCATTTGTTCCACAGATGGCACCTCACCCCTGTGGTCCCAAAAAAAAAAAGAAAAAAAAAAAAAAAGAGGTTCATGTATGCTTTTAAACTTCCTCAGCCTCTCCATCCCGACAGTAGCAGCATTCTAATATATTCATTTACACTCTAGGTGGCTGGAAAATCTGTACAAAAAATGGTGAATTTCATTCATTTTACATAGCCGAGAAACAGACATACTACCACAGGTCAAGGTTCTCAGTATTAGCAAACCCTGGTTCTTTACGGAGATTCCAGTAGTTTCCGTTGTATAGCCACACTTCACGTTCATCCTGGTCGACTTCTTTCCTGAAAACAAGAAAATACTATTAGTGAGCAATCGCACGATTTCAACGTCTAACTGCATAAATTAAGCGAATGACTTTTCGTTTGGTCAAGTGTAAAAAGGTTAAAATAGGTCAAGACGGTTTTCTCACCTGAAGAACCTTGGGATGTGCTGCTTCCCTTGCTTGGCCATCTCCTTTCTCCTCTCCCTTTGTTTCTCCTCCACCTCATCCTTCTTTTTATCCGCCTCTGCTACCTTTCCCTCTTCTAAGAGCCTGATGAAAGATTGCATATCAAAATAAAATTATACTTTTATTTCAACACAAGTCCACAATTTGAAGTTCTGTACTTTTTGTTGCTTAATTTATCAAAATGTAAAATTGTTTATGAATGGAAAAAAAAGATGCATTTTTTTGTTACTTTTAATATTTGTTTGCTCTATGGAGTGTTACAAAAATAAAAAAAAAAATACACATTCACGATTGAACTGTTAATAATTTAAGCTTTTAACCTTCTAATAAATTAATTTAAATTGAAACAAAATAAACTATTTTGCCGACTGTTTCTCAGTTTCTCAACTATTTCTCTGTATGCTGCGTGTGACTGCCGCCCCTCCCGTCCTTCGTTGGAGATGATGACAACATGTTGACCAGGGAGTTGCGGGCGCTCTGAAATGAACGACAAGAGCTGCTCAAATAGAGAGCGCACTCTTGACATTCACATCAAAGAGACAGCAGCAAGAACTGTTTCTTTTGCGACCGATATCACGAATAACTACACCTTGCGGGATAAGTGAGGTATCTAACAGGTGGAGCAGTGGTGGGGAAAACAAAAAAAAAACAAAAAAAAGCATTTAGTCTTTGCAAACCATCTTTTGTTTCTCAAAATTTTAATTTTTATTCTTCTTTAAAACGTTTCAGATTAAATTTGCAACTTACTTGGCTAGACTTGACTGACAAGGTATTCATTAGATTATTTGATTTTGACTTGACAAACCTTTCCTGTTCATCAGCATTTCACAGTGTGTCATTTATTTATATTTTGAAAGGAAATTAGTTTTACTTCATGCCAAAAACTATTTAGGTTTGCTCTCTAACAGCCTGCTGCGTCCAATTGCACAGGTTCGCCACTCCCAATGGAGTCAACACTCAACCCCAGCTTTCATATTCAGTCACAGATCAGCCTACACACATTCACCGCTTTACAGACCATCGGAACATATAGAACAATTAACACCATTTCACATGCCACAAAACTCTATGAAACGGTATTGTAAATATTGCAGTATTTTGGTTAAACAATTCACAGAATAATGCAGTGGAAAGTCAGCTATCAGTGTACACGACACACGGAATGTCCAGCCATCTGAGAAGTGAAACACTGCCCTCTGCTGTCAACTTGAAAACCACATAGCACAAAGACTTGAGGACTCATCTGTGATTTCTCATGTTGCCAGGTCACTGTCAGGTACATAAAGGAAGAAAAAGCCGGCAAGAGAATTAAGATCTGCACTCAACCTCTTGACCCATCCTTGCTCCTTTATCAACAAATAACCTGCTGAGTAACATGCACAGTAGTGGTGTAATGTTGGTCCATTCAGAACTACTTTAAAGGAAGAATGCTGTGCACTAAAAGGAATAAAATAAATACAAGAGCGACAGTTGATAAGAGCGGGAAGGTTACGTAACAAGTTTAGCAATATTCTCGTTATCCTAAGCGGTTAAAATGTTTGTATTTTCTATATGCTGGTTTGATATTTTATATATAAGAATGTTTGGACTTGGTAACAGGTTTGTTTCATTTTGCAAATCTGACAACCTCAAGTTTATTATTGTTTCTACTTTGTATGTGGACAAAACACTGCACTGGTATCGTTTCAGGACCAGTATGCAGGTATAGTAACAAATTCAAAATTTTGCTATTGGGACTACACTGCCATGCACATATTTTGAAGTTATGTCAATCTAAATTTATTGCAGAGTTGACAATACATTTCAGGTTTATTTATCCTTTCTTTAGCGGGAGTCATTATTGTGGATTTGCAAAAGTCACAATAGTTGGTGAGTTGCGGACCTGTTGTGACATGCCTTCATGTATCTGTTGCTACACAGTTGCTATGCTCTGTTCTTTTATGATGTCATATAGGCTTGATGCTTGGAGTATTTAAGATTGAGTTACTCAGTGACACATCGTCAGTACGTCAAGCTTTCTTCATGTGAGGATGTGAGCCATCTTCCATGTGTTCTGGATCCAGGCCTGCTTGTTATTACTTTGAATTTTTGTATATAAAGACTCCTGTCTGCTTCTGGGTCCAAACCCCACTCCTCACATGACAGCACATACTGACCATCATGGACCCAGAGGACCCAATCCACCACGCCATGAGGACACAGGGGGCACTGCTCAGCAGACACGACCAAATCCTGAGGGAGGTCACGGAGTCTATTCAGAACCTCTCCACCACAGTCAACTCATTGACCATCCAGTTGACATCCAGCACTCCACCACGACCTTCATCACCCACTCCAGTCCACATGTCCAATCAAGGAGTGATCGACTCACTACTGCAGTGCCTTTTCACTGCGAACCCAACATTCCGCCACCTGAACATTATACTGGAGAGGTAGGAGCCTGTGGCCAATTCCTAGTAAACTGTTCCTTGGTTTTTGAGCAACAACCTAGCGCTTTCATGGATCGAGTATTCCCACAATTCCCTCACCTCCTCAGCCACGGGCATGTCTCCGTCCATGGTCGCATATGGATATCAACCTCCACTATTCCCATCCCAGGAACAAGAGGTCGCTGCTCCCTCTGTCCGCGCTCATCTGCGGCGTTGCCATGCCATATTACACATGGCAGAGCCGTCCTGTCCCGCACAGCCCAGCGTAACCGACAACTGGCCGATATACATCGATCTCCGGCCCCTGACTATCGTCCAGGGCAAATGGTTTGGCTATCTTCCCGTGACCTTCCCATCCAGATTGATTCCCGTAAACTAGCCCCCAGATTCATGATGTTAGGATGTCAGCCATCTTCCATGTGTTCTGAATCCAGGCCTGCTTGTTATTACTTGGAATTTTTGTATATAAAGACTTTTACATCGCCACTTCCCTCTCCTGTCTGCTTCCGGGTCCAAACCCCACTCCTCACGTGACAGGACAGTTTTTTTGGCACAGCTTACAATGCTATTTTGACCTCTGTCAAATCAGTTCTACTCTAGAGACTCTCTCAGATGGGACATTCTTCCATATTTGAAAAAATTGTGTTCCCTTGGCTGAGTCACATGACTGAATTTTGCCTGCATATTTGCAGAATGGACATTTATCACTGCAAGCTGATTCGTCGAATGAGGAGTCCATTCCCTTCGCGTCATGCCATGCCCATCTATATATTCTTGAGTCCAGTGTCAATGACTCCCAATGTTGCTCCTTTCCCCATAAAAAGTTCAGAATTGCCAAGTCAATTTTATCAGAGTTAGCCAAAAAGTCAATTGTTTTCTTCAAACATTTACTTAACACTTCCTGCAGCACCTACAAAATAAACATCCCTCCATATTCCAGCTGTCACGACAGCTTTATTGTGACAAGGTACAACAACATTGCATGTAACTGTGTGATATGACATTTTCAACAAAATGGCACAGTCAAAGGGCACACGCCTGTATTTTTTTTCTTCCTAATTTTTCCCAAATGACAGAACTACATTGTGCCAACGGAGGTCTTTAAGCCCTAATATGGCTTAATTAGTAGTTCAGAAGGCATTTCTTGTACCGCAGTTGCAGTCCTGAATGTGACTTCCATACTCTATGTACAGAAAGTGAATTTGGAGGAGCGTAGTCCCCGACTGCATCCTTATGTATAGTGGGAATTGACTTGATTACTTTACCTCTGGTCGGGTCTAAAACGTGTGTCTGTTGGTGGAAGTACAGCTTTCAGTTCAGGTGTAAGTTCATTTAGCTCTCTGGCATAGCGTGAGAATCCATAGTACTGGAAGTGGTCATTAGGCTGCACATCTGAAAAAGGACATTTACATAAATTTAAATAAGATAAGAGGAATCCTTGTGCTCGACGCTTATGAGACATTACTTGGCTTCCAAATGCACTTTGGGGTTGGCAGCGTGTCACAGAAGATACCCTCATGCCAGAACCCACCAAAACGATGAACAACCTCTCCAGCCCGGTCAAGAACCACACCTTGAACTCCATTTTTACTGCTGTCGGATGTCCAGTACCGAGACTGTGTGACGAGAGGAATAAAGAGAAAATGTACTTTAGATTTACGTTGTCAAACACGCGCGCACGCACGCACACACGCACACACACACACCCCTGCACACAAAAAAGGAAAAACTTGTCCTGACCTTGACAAAAGATATTTTGCAGGTGCAGGCATCACTCTCTTTGTTTCTGATGACCACCTCACCATAGTGCTCCAACCAGCGCTGCTGACTCAGCACATTGTGAATGCACGTAACTGCCTTGTTCCACTCGTAGTGATCACCATACCTACACACATTTGGTTTAGTCATGTCATACACTTGGAGATGGAGTACGTAACAGTGCATTCATAACATGAGATGGTTTTAAAGTGGTTCCTCCGCTTGTTACTATGGGTAAAATAAATATCCAATTTCAAAATTTAAATCGGTTTCATTCTATAGTATTTATATTCAGCAATTTCAGGCAGTATCATTTTATAAATTGTTCTATCACAGAGTGCTACAAAAATACAAACAACGAACTATTAAAAAAGTGGATTTTTTTGTGTATTGTTGAACTATTTAAGGGAAACAACAGTTGCAGTAAACACACTCACACGTTCATTAACAGTGGGCACCCTTGCCCGTCTTTGCGCTTATAACTGAATTTCTTAGAACCAAAGTCATCCCAAAAATGTATTTCCAAGAATATGTTCATGTATGCATGGCTCATTTTCAGAAAACGTGTGAGCCGTGATTGGTCGTTACCTGAGCCCTGAGCAACTGATGTCATCGCCAGTAGACAGAATGACCGCACTCTGTGATGGCTAAAAACGGGTGGATTTAGATATTTATGTCATATTCTGGAAACGCAATATTAATCAGAATGCCATGTTTAGACTACTGAAGGCGCAAATAACATCATATTGCAAAGATTTTGGTGCAATCCCATCTCCATTAATGCATTTTGTTTGAGGAATTTGTCCATTGAAAAATTAAAATTTTACCAAGTCTACATTTTGCCGTTGAAGTATTCATGAATTTCAAAAGGTGTTACAAATGTATTTTGGTTTTAGATGCTCATTTTCTCACCTTACTAATGAGTGAAGCCTTTCACTACATAGCGATGCTTTATCTCACAGTGCTGCCTGTCTGTAACTTCCTCCTTCTGCATCTTAACCAATGAAATGGCTTGCACAAAAAAGGTGAAACCCAAACCCCCAAAAACAAATGGGCTGTGGCTTCTATTGGTCACTACAAAGAGCCAGCTCGAAAACTGGATCATTTACGGTAGACGCATCACGACGCAACCAACTGTACATCGTTAGTACAGTGAGTCTTAATTTTATAACAAGACACAGTGCATAACATTTTTGTGCGGATGTTTTTCAATTATCTCATAGTAAGGAAATTAGATTTCTTTAGCAGTGTCCAAGAAAGCATCATCTTACTTGGGTAGGGTGACATTGACAGGTCCACTAGAGAGGATCTCCACTGACTTCCCCCAAAACTTGTTCTTCCATCTCTGATCTAGTGAAAACAAATACAAATTGATTACATAGCATTAGGTATGCAACAATTCACTCAATCTCAATTGGATTTGCAGTTCCCGATTTTGATTTGATTCAATATTTTATTTATTATTTTAATTGCTGCCACGCTTGTCTCTGTGGACTTTTGTGATGCTACAGCGATCCACAAACGAAATACGCATTGCGCATTAGCGTAAGCGTGTAAATGTTTAGTGCATTTTGAATGGAACCACAAACTATGCCGGGCTGCACTATCACTATAAAACTCTGATTTCCACGGCCAACCGTAGCATCAGTTGTGGGTGCTATTTCTGTATTTAACACACACACTAGCTGCATTGAACTATGCGGCGCAAGTTAGCTCGCGCATGCAAGCTCGCGTTTGCTAGCTCTCATTCAAAGAGTGGCATCTTTGTCAATGGTAGCATTGCTGATGTTATAAGAAATCTCATGTCAACATAGCCAATGTCAGGGGAGGGATGTTACTAGTAACCACACTAGAGTCACGGTTTTAAATCAAAACCAAAACTATCACTGAACAACACAGAAGCAAACAATGAAACAAATAAATGCAATTAACACAAAACATACATCTCTCATGCCATTCATATCCCAAAAAGAAATGTAAATAACACAAAAAGAGTACTGAGGCATTCTGGGAGCCTATCAGCCTCAGCCAATCAGATGGCTGGTTTGAGATATGTGAGTGGTGTGCTTTGGGCAATGTTTTTTTTTCAGTTTGTTGTCTAAACCTGTAATGTTTCTTGCTTGCAATAACATGACTGATAAGACAGACTTATGGTATCGTGGACAGCTGGCCTTTCGTCAAGCTTTCTCCAGCACGTACATACTGGTCTGTTCTGATTGTGTGAACCATCACCAAATGAGATATTCACAGAATTTAGTTGTCACAGTCTGCGCTCAGTAGTCTCAGACTTCAACTAGCAGGGTGTGCTTCCATGCATTCTGGAATGCTCAATGGGGCATCGGCCCATTTCTCGAGTAAATAGCATGCGTACAGATCTATGGGTCTCAGTCTCTACACAAGGTGCATCGCAGTACGGGGTGCCTCGTCTGTTTTGGGGAAGATTTGGGACAGGAGAGATTACATTCCTACATAACAGAGTCAAGAAAGACTGGCCACACACTTCAATACCTTGCCAGAAAGTGAAGTTTGTAGACTCCGCATGGCAGGCAGAAATTGGAGGATGATGGCTAACCTGTAGAAATCAGAGTATTAGATATGCTCCAATTCCAATTAGTGGTATAATCCTCACCTGTTACCAGCAGAATAGGAAGGCTACCTGCTCGCTGACGTAGCGGAAGCCTCTGTCCTCTCTGTGACTCTCATATGTTTCTCCAAGAACAGGGTTGAAGGGTTTGTAGCGATACCTCCAGGATGCCCATGCATAGCCAGAAATAGAAAATGCTGCAACATATACCTGGTCGCCCAGGGTATGAGAGTTTTAAAAATGGTGCTAGGTTTACATTTAGGCATGTGAAACTCACCATACGCTCATATGGATCATCGGTATGATTAGCAATGTCTAGGAGCTCAGAGTACTCCAGCTCTTCTGACACTCTCTGCAGCAAGGACAGAGGTTCATTGAGAGCCACGGGCATGGAAACCCTTGAAAGGTCCTTGCCAATGTTGTTGTACAGGATGCTCATGATGCCGATGTGACTGTTGTCCGTTCCTGGAGCAGGGATACAAGTGCGACGGCCTGCATCACAGTAACACAGAATTTGTGTTTTTTTTTTGTTTGTTTTAAATAAAAAGCAACATAAATTTAGTGAGTCAGGTCAATTGTGGGTCTTTCGGTAGAAACAAAAACTAGCGACAATGATACCTGTGTCAGACATCGGGGTGGGTTTGTCAGTTGCATTCCTTAGACTGGCTCTGTATTTGAGGGTGGCACTGGCTGAAGAAGACAAACGTGAAAGTTTTAATTCTGCTTGTTCAAGTGATCGGGATTCTCTGACTGCTCTCTAATAGAATCAAATAGGATTGTCCTCCATGTCCGTTCATGTGATGAGCAATAGCCAATCGATAAAATAGCATGAATAACATGACCAGTGTGTTGCAATCTGTGTGTTGACGCCGCTGCATTCACACTAACTAAAAGAGTGAAGTCATCAGACATGTAGTTATTGCTGTTATTCCTTTGGAAGATTACGAAACACTCACCATGTCCTTCTTCAGGTTCTGATGTGCTGGTGGTGGTGATGTCACTCAGACCGGATTCATCTGAACCCTCCGCTTCAGAGGAGGTCTCACATACAATCACGTCACTGGCATCAAAATACTCTGACATGGAATCAGCCACAGAGGGTGCACGTTGACTATGACTAAAAGATGGCGTCCTCTGCCCAGGCGAGAAAAACAAAACTGATTTTGAGAACCGTGGGTTTTAAATATCCAAATACAGTGTGCTGCATAATGCAAAGGAATAGTGCAACGGCAAAATAACATGAGAGAAACCAACATGAGCGCCAATTGTAGCACATGATTTTGTTTTCTTGCATCACAAGTAAGGAATCACTTTTCAACAAGCCCTGTATCAGTCATGAGTGAAAGGTGATCAATTCACAAATTTAAGTGTGCAAAAAAATACACACAAGTTTCTGATTAAGATTATCCCTAGATTTACCCATATTTACAGTAGTTCTTCATTGAGCATTTGCTAACAGTTGATATTCATCTATATTAGGTAGCCACATTAATGAAATGTGCAGACTATCTGCCAGAGGACCCATCAAGGGGATGCTGTTTTAATGTTTACATGTGATACTCCTGTGAAAAAACTAAACGGATCAAAACACACCAGAACAACTAAGACTTGACAACTAGTAGGTATCTTACAATACTAAATACTGAGTGCTGCCGTCGAGATGGAGAATATTGTCACAGTTAACCACTCAGCAAGGAAGCAGTATACATGGTATTGTAAAACATTCACGGTGCCATAGATATCTAAACACAAAAAGCTAAAAAAAAAAAATATGCAGAAGTGTGTCACGCCCCTTTTCCCGTTCGGGCATGTATTCTTTTTTTGTACATCAAAATCAGTCTGACACTTTTTAGTTGAGGCCCAAAAACTAAAAATTATTCTGACTGACAAGAAAATATAAAGTCCCATCTTTTATGCATTGGGTGAGGCATAATTTTCTATTGTCTGAGATACGAATTCACGAGCAACTTTTCGCGATTCACTCTCGCTAAATTATTTACTGCAACTCAAAGTACAAATTTAAGTTAAATTTTATACATGTTCTGACCAGAAACTTTTCCAGTTCATTTGTTTGATCTATTTAGTTAAGTAAGGTCTATATTAAGTTATGCAATGTGAACACATGTTTAAAAAAAACAAAAAAACAGAAGATATTGCTGTAAACTGCATCTATTCATGCGGCATTGACCGCCTCCCCCTTAAAACTAATCTTAGAATTGCCACCAACAGTGAGGTTGCTGGGTCAGGAAAAAATTAACACCAAGTAATAGTCTCTGGTGCTCTCTTGAAATACAGCAAAATTGTAACGTGCATCCCAGAGTGTAAAACTACATACTGTGCTGACACATAATCAGCTGATTGTTATAGGGCTGAATATATACCACTGTAAACTATGTGCAGTTTAGGATAAAGGATACTCAGCGACCAGTCCCAGAAAAGTGATTATTGATGAGCAATGAGGACAAATGGTAGAAAAATTAGACTCTTGTACTTTGTGTATTTGAAAGACAGCTATTACTGTAATTTTACACTTCGGAGAGAACACAAAGGATTATTGACATGAGTATCTCAAAATCAATTAGAAAACTGTCCTTCAGACATATGCACAACTCGGGGAGCGTACACACCTGGTCTGCTCGGACAGTGCAGAAGGATTCTTCAGTAGATTCCGAGGACAAGGAAAGTGAATGGACTTTGGTCAGATGAGACTGTAAGTCAAACTAACACACAAGCACAGTCCCAACACATAAGAGAGAGGATGAGGAGGGAAAAAAATTAATCTATAGAAGAAAATGTCTTACTGCTTGCAACATATTAACAATATCACTAGAGTATGTGCTGCAAATAGCGAGTAGCCATCACAATAATTCTTCCGTTCCCCTATTCAATTTATGCGTCATTCCAGTCCCACCTCGTAAATATTAAGGAAATTTTCTTGCATTAAAAAAAAAAAAAAAAATCTAAAAACACCATCATACTGTGCCATTAAAAAGTACCGCCTTAATTCTTTTCCTTCGTCGTATACTCACTTTAATATAAAAGATCAAACAAATATTAAAAAGAGACAATGATAACCCAAGTAAACAACATGGCATTTTTCAGTGGTTGATTTTATTCATTCAGAAAAAAAAAATAATCAAAGCTACCTGGCCTTGCGTAAAAAAAGTATTCGCCACCCCCTTGCTATATTGTGAATTAACTATGGAGAATCACTTTTCTTGGCCATCCGAGTTCATTATCACTGACCGCACCCAACACAGATTAGCACCACGTGTTCAAGAAATAACTTAAATATAACCTGTTTGACGAAAAGATATCTTCCAAGATCAACAAGCTGCAGCACAAATGCCCAAAGAAATCCAAGAACAGATGAGAAATAAAGTAACTGACATCTAGCTGACTAAGAAGGGTTACAAAGTAATTCCTAAAGCTTTAGGACCCCAGTGAAGCATAGTACAATAATCCACAAATGGAGTAAAACTAAACAGTGGACAATGTGCCCAGGTACCTCGGAAATGACCCCAGAGACCAGAGTGACGACTACAGACCGTTAACTGCTAACCAAGAATGACAAACACTTGTGAATTATTCTGAAGACTTTTGATAGCTATTCTTCGAATTGGTGAGACAAAAGTTTGACTTTTTGTGTCTCGTTAAATCTGGTGCACGTGTAGCACAACGTCTCAGATAAAGAACATAATACCAAGAGTCAAACATGGTGGCGTTAGTGCGACTGTCGGGGGCTGCTTTGTGTTTTCAGGGATTGCTGTGATTAATGGATCAATTTTGCGCTTTACAAGAAGAAAAGGTTGAATGCTCAGCCATCAGTTTATGACCTCTGCTGAGGGTGGTCAAAGCAATTAAGTTTGGGTGGCAGCTGCTTCCTCCCCACAGTGACAGGTTTCCTTGATTTTATTTCTCAATATATAAAATCACAATTCAAAAATTGCATTTTATGTTTACTTGAGGTATCTTTGTCTTCAAAAACAAAAATTTAGTGGGAAAATATTTTTTTAAGGCACTATGGTATACCATCAGAATCAACTTATGGATATTATTAATGGAATACACCTTTACAATATGTATAATGACTGTAAAAACAGTTTGGATCTTTTTTTTTTGGTCATGAAGAGCTGTGTCAAATGACGGAAGGTTAAACATGAGCAGAGGTTACGCTTAACTATTTTTCCCTTCAGATAATTGGGTTGGCAATCTTCATAGCTGTCAGACACACTTGCTTGCTGCCAGTCATATGACAAGAAGCCTCGGCACACTACACAATCATAATTGCAATCTCAGAGAGAATACCAGTTACCAGTCTCAAAACAGCTACACATAAACTCTGCCTTTAATGCAAGACAGCAAGCCCAGAAGAAACCTTGTGGAAAATCTGAAAGGAATGGTGAAGAACAAACATATATCCACATAACTATCCACTCTTGTGCATCTTTGTGAGGAAAGAATTTAGTGCTTGACCAGGTTGTATAAAAAAAGGCAACAAATGTGATGACTGCAACCTCCCTGTCCCAAAACAAAAAAAGAAAAAGAAAAGAAGAACAGGCCAAACAGGCTTAACAGTTTCCAGTTTCACACTGCACCTCAACAGCTCAGACCAACTGATGGAAGGGAAGGGCCTTTGTTTTTGTATACATACAGATGGCAACATATCAACTTTTGATTAATACGGATAAAGGCTTTCATTTCTTGAACATTTTGGGGTCACAAAAACATTTTCACCGGAAAACAAGGAATAAATGTTGCCAACTTTGCGACATTGTTAAGTAGTTAGTGAATAGCCTGTATACAACTTGTATAACTGATTTTACGGTTCTCTCAGAAAACTCAACACCTCGTCATAAATGTCGAAACCACCGGCAAAAATAGCAAGTTTTCCTTTCCTTGAATTAACTTTTTGGTTCCATCAGTTTAGACAATGGCTGTGTTATTGTGAAAAGGAAAGTAGCTTTATACTGTTGTAGATGCTGCACACTGATTTTTTCACACTGCAGCCAAATGTCACTTTATGTAGTCACATAAATAGCCATAAAATATTCACAAAAATGTGAGGTGGCTCAAAACTCAAAGCGCACTTTATGTTGCTGCTTGAATAAGATAGACATCTATTGAACAGACTAAAATTTAACACAAAAAGGTAATTTTCGGTTCATATTCTAAAATAATTCAACTTTAACTTAAAATATGTTGCTTTGCATGAAAATATCTGCCAAGATATAAACATGTTGGGGGGGGGAAAGTCACAGGAAAAAATTTTGGAAATCCAAATTTATGTGATGGTTTCATCATAGAGAACAGATACATTTGAGCCCCCATGTAGGTGGAGTTACAGAAAGATCCACGTAGCTCATCATTGCATAAGGGAGCTATTGTGCAGCATTATGGAATTTGTAGTTTGTGTGTCATCATCCCTTCACACCACTCAATAAAAAATATGTCGGAGCAAGTCTGGTAATCGGAAGAGTAGGACTTTCCCAATATGCATTGTTGTATTCGCAGTTATTACGTTTGACAGTTATGATATCTCGAATGTGTTATTTCGTACAGACAGACATGGCGTAATACTTAAAGTGATGTTTCTAGCAGTGTATAGTTTGCTACTTTTGGTGGCGGTAAATCTTACAGTGCAAGTGCAATTAATTGGACTGGTCATACAAAATCTAGTTCTAATATACTACTTGTCTGTTTCAAATTTTAAAAGATGGTATCACTGAAAATAGCAAAGACACTATATGACTAAGGCCAAAAATGTTCACGGTTGGGTGTGATAGCAAACTGGGCTAGGTGTGGCCTGAGCGCTACGAGTTGTGACACACATGCCGTTTATGGTTGATCATCTGGTCAAGAACAATTAGTGGTGCAAACTTGTACCCAGACTAAGTTGGACATTTTCATTACTTTGTGTCAGTCATGTATATATATATGTGCTTGTATCTGTGTGCATATACAGGTGCGTGCCTGTATAGTATATACCATACGTGTGAGAGAGGATGAATTTGCATGTGCGTGTACTGGATGCATACTTGAAACAACGTATAACTGGCTCGGCTTATGTGGGTCACTATTACCTCTGATAGTGTGCTGCACAGTTTAGCGAGTTGTTCTGAGGTGTCCTGCCTTAGATCTGGGCCAGTCCAGGCCTGTCTAAGACGTTCTCTCTCCAAGGTCAAAGTTTCATGAACAGACTTGAGGGAGGTAAAAACTGCAACAAATAGAGCCGCTTTATCAAAAAATTGCAACATTTAATAGTTAAAAATAGCAGATGGTGACAAAACATTTTAAATCTAGAACTCCTTTATTTGGATTGTTAAATGAAGTTGATAAACCGGTGTCAATGCATGCAACACCCACATCATTGTTTTCCTAAACCGTCACGGCTCACTTGGTGTGTGACTCAGAACCTCAGACAAAAGAAATTGTGATTCAGTGGTATTAAGTTGTTTTTTTTTGTTTTTTTAAATTAAGATTTGCCAAGGTATTTAATATTTAACAGAAATTCAACAAGAACAGACACATACCCCTCTGTGAGACAATGCAGATGTCCTGTTGCAATTTCTTGGCCTCTGGTGAAGTGACTTGAGGATTAGACAGCTGTGAGTACACATAATCTGGGATAGATTGTAGAGAACTGAAGTTGGTACTAAGGTGGCTGGAAGTGAACTAGAGGAAACAGGAAGAGTCCAAGTCAGCAAAAACATATTACAACTGATTGCTAGTGCCTTTCCTTGACATTTTATAACTTGTAATTTATTCTACTTGAGAACTGAAATGTACACAGCAGAAAAAGAAAATAAACTTTGTTTTAAAACTTACAACTCCTCCCATAGCTTCCACACGGGACAAGGTCCTGGAGTGACCAAGTGTTTTTCCAGTCTTCTTCTTGGGTTTCTCCAAAGAAAGATTCTGAGTGGATAAAAAAATACTTGATTAAAATTACATATTAAAACTTTGTTTTCACCTTAATGGTCTTATTACAGGTGAAGTATGTACAACTACAGAGCCGGAACCAGACAGAAAACTGTGTTCAGTCCTCTCAGGATGCCTCTGTGTATAGTATTTGTCAAAGTCTGCAGGTACAGGATTGTCCGAGGTTGTTGACTGCTATATATAGGGGCGACTATTGTGTCATTTGTGATTGACCAGTAACTCCCGACGTGTCTGTCGATCGCATTGCTTTAAAAAAAAAAAAATACAAATAAAATTAAAAATATATATCTGTTGTAACATTTGTCACTTGACTGACATACAGGGCAGCCAGTCCTGTGCCTGTCACATTCCACTTTGCGTATATGCATACAAGGGCGCTAACTGTCAAAACGTGCAGTTTCCATTTTGTTCCGTCTACTCTAAACCTATGGAAGGACAAGTTCCATTTTTAACTAACAAGCTCAGTTTAAAATTGTTTTGATCAGAACACTGAAATTAGTCATAATTTTTTTAACTATTAGTCTTGGAGAAATTAGGAAATAAGTGATGACTTGAAAAACGCCTACTATGGCCTAATATGGCCACGCCCCCCCATAAGTAGCTTGCATGCTAAAAAAGTGTGAGCATCCCTGCTGTATATAAACAAGAGTGGCACATGTATTTCCTGGTTGTGAAGCTATTGTCGCAGATATGCTGTAAGACTAGAGCAGAATAACAGACATGCCGACATGGCTGGCCATGTTGGCAGGGGCGACCTTACATCAAAGGCAATGCATGGATATGCGTGGCAATCACGTCGACAACTGTCCCAGAAAATGTCATGGAAACAATGCACATTGGCTTAACATTGCTGGAAACGCGCAGCTAAAATGGAGCGTGTCATATTTATTCACATCAATGGCCCTTTACATCTGTGGCCATTTAATGGAATGAGCTCCCGTCATGTCAAAAACTACTTTTGGTTGTTTGTTTGTTTTTTTCACCTGCATACTGATGCGCATCTCCAGGTCTGTGTCTGTGATTGGATAGCCTCCTTCGAGCCAATGGAGTCGCTGGATGAGCAGGGCCAATTCTGTCAGGTCAGCCTGACAACGAGTCAAGTCTGACGGAAAAGGATCAATTTCATAAGATGAACTTCATTCCCTTCACAACTTCAATGATTTGTAAAAACAATCTTGAATTTTCTCGAATCCACTCAGGGTCAAAATATACAACTCAAATACTCCCACTGATAACTACTGATTTTATCTACGCAGGTTAACGAAGACTAACTTTTATTTGCTTGGGTGAGTTTTAGGCCTTCAAGATGTCAATACGGAATTTGTCATTTGTCTTGAAATTTGTCTTAGCTTAGTTTGCCAATAAAACAACGGCGATTGTTAAGATCTAAACATTAACGAAAACTCATGAAACTTTGCAATCAGGCCTGGCAAAATCAATATCTGTTTCTTGAGCAATTAAAAAAAAAAATGGTTCGCTATCTATCACCCCCTTCGAATTTTCAAAGAAGCATCCGGATGTTTCACCTAGCACGTCAAAAATTTGATGGAATATGTACACATCCAAGATATCCAAAAAAAGTCTCTTGCAGGTATATGCTAAATTGCACAGGAAGTCGGCCATTTTGAATTCACTTCAAATTTTAACGTGGCTTTGACAACAAAAGCTGCTCGAACTTTAACTAGTACACAATAATTTCTTTTAAAGACCTCTCACATTTGATAATAGTACAGGCCTGAAGACATGAACTTATTTTTCGTAGTAGTGATAGCGCCACCTACTGGTAAAACAAAAAACTAGAAATTATTTTAGTTGAGGTTTTTCTCCGAGCAGGTTCACAAGGTCAACCTCATATTTGCTAAGATGAGTGTTTAGGCCTCCAAGATGTCAAAATGCGAAAATTTTCATTGTCATTTTTCGCGAAAAGCTGTGGGTGTGGCAATGCACAGTTCAACAATAAAACAACGCTGATATTGATGGACTAAATCTGGCAAGGCAAAGTCAATGTTGTATTTGTTTACTGCGCGAATTTGAAAAGATGGGTCCCCCTAGAAATTTTTAATACAGCAGCCCCAGTTGTACGTTTCATCTAGAACTATGAAAATTTGGTAGTATATGTAGCAGGCCAATTCCTACAAAAATGTCTCTTGGAGCCAACTACAGTCCAAAGTAATTCCAATGTGCCAAAACGTTTCCAGGGTTGCGAGGGCCTTTTATAGCTGTTCACAGCTCTCGTGTAAATAGTTTTTTTAAACGGCCTTCGTACAATTAAGCTTGAAGATGTAGATTTCAGAACAAGGGTTTCTTTCTTTGTCGACAGCCTTTCAAACCTATGGTAATGCAAGACTGTTCACTGTGGACAGTAACACTGGTTTTCCAGCATGTTAAAATGTTAATTCCTCACTAAAAACACCCCAAAGCGACAATCCACTAAAAAATTAACAGATATTATAAATGTATTGAAACCAAAACTCTACTAAGCCTTTTGCGCAATAAACTGGTTGGCTCCCCCCAATATATATACGTTTTAGACCAATAAAAATGTAGAATGAAAAATACACAGTGAATGGGTTAATCTGTGAGTGCTGTACTGAGAGTTGGGCATCATATTGTGTCATAGATGTAAAGTTTGCATCCGTTTCTCACCATTGGAAGTTGCATCAATGTCATTGGTCTGCTGTAGCCAGGCTGATACCTTGTTGGTCACGCCTGGATGGGCTGCAGGGGGTCTGGGAGTCAGGGAGGGGCTTTCCATCTCTGTTTGGAACACCGATGCCGAGCTGGCATAGATGGGCAACTACAAAAATATTCCAATCAAAGGTGTGACATATCTATTGCAAAATAAGATAGTGGAATGTGACTTATCAAAAGGAAGAGACTTCCACTAAGTTTCATACATTACTTCTGGTTTGGGAAAATAAACAAATTATCTAATCTTTTTTAAATGTTGAGTATTTCTTCCATCATCCGATAGGATCCAACAATAGTACACTTTTCCGAACTGATGTCATCATGCGTCGATGAGTATTGCGACAGGCTTGAGGACTTTACCTACAAAATTATTCGCTAAGATGAAAGAGGTATATTCCCAAAAAAAAAAAAAAAAAAATCATAGCTTCTACTCACGTTAAGTGTTCCTTCAATGATTTAAAAAAAATAATAAAATGATTTCCATAATTGATGTTTTTGTGAAGAATCACTGAAAATATTCTTCATTGATTTTGAGCTTTCAAACCAATTACAGAAAGATGTTTTAAAACATTTCTGAACCAAAAATTTTCTTCAACCATTTAGGCTTCTACGGCATACACATATTTGGGTGCTGTGTGTTATGAGCCAAAGTCATGTCAATAGCCTGGGTCACAAGAGTAAACGACCATTTTGCCACCCTTAAAAACAAACCATTCTTTGATGCTGCCACCCACCAAGTAGCTGCCGACTGCAGCTGATTCAACTTTGACGACGTTATTAACTCCTCAAAGGGAGTTGTTTCGCTGCAATTTTTTTTTTATTAATAGAAAACGATGGGCTTGGCTTACTAAGTGAAAACTCACTGACAGTTTTGCATGAACTGTAATAACTTTAGTGAGGAGTTAAACGCTGTACACATACTTCCTGGGTTCGTGTACTGTACTAAAAACACTACAAATCTAATCAGAATGAGAAATCCCTTTGTCATTGTACTCAAGTGTGCAACGAGATTAGAGAGCACCCCTCTCCAACAATAAGTCAGTTAAATATATAAATTAGATAAATAAGAGAATAGTTAGTGCGATGAAAAATAATAATGAATAGGACATAAAAACACATCACGTCGCTCTTCTGCAAGGTAAGGGTGGTCGTGTGTGTGTGTGTGTGTGTGAGAGTTTAGAATGGAGATGGCTCTTGGAAAGAAACTGTTTCTCAGTCTATTAGTCCTTGATTTGATGCACCTGTAGCGCCTGCCAGAGGGCATCAGGTCGAACAGGTGTGAGTTTGGGTGGGTATCGTCTTTGACGATATTGAGAGCCCTGCTGAGGCACCGGGCGGTGTAGATGTCCGACAGTGAGGGGAGAGGGCAGAGTACTGGATTAAAAACACTACAAATCTATGTTGATCAAGCTTTTACATTGTATTTTCAGTGTTTGTTAGGCTGAGTATCGATTCAAATTTTCAAAAATTGAGTGTATTTACAAGGGCCCAATTCGATTCATTTCGATTAAGTTACGATTCAATCAAGGATTCACGCAAAACTAATTTTGATATCGTATGCAAGCCATCCGCAGAAGAACCAATGCTGCAATTTGTACAAACTGCTTGCTGTAACTGGATGCATACGTCAGTGACTTTGTTTCACATCAAACATGGTTAAAAAAATAAAATAAAAATTACCAGGACCGTGAACCTTTCACGTAAGGCGTTTTACTGTGTGTGCGCATACTACGTCCATATGCATGTACGCACGCACTCAGAAAGAGAGTATGACAGGCTCCATTCAAGATTTCAACTTACGGAGGTTCTTTTTTTCTGGGCCAGATTGTTTAAAACTGGCAGTGAACTGTGGCCAAGAGAGATTGCGTGAAGCACTCCACGTTGCACGCTCATAGCCTCGTTCTTTCGAAATACACGATGGGCACACAGCTTTGTCAACCAAATGTAAAATATGTCAGGGCTCTTGGCCTAAAAGAACGAAAGAAAGCAGACATTATGATACTATAAAAAAAAAATAAAAAAAGTGCAATTGAACTTGACTTAAAAACATGTATTTAGGTCTTATTTAGATTATTCTTGTCTCTATTACTTCTTGTTATAATCGATAAGTTTGTCATAATTCTTTATTACGAAAAACAATTGAATTTCCGTCCCTCTGAAAAAAAAAAAAGGAAAATGGGACAGAAAGTGCACCAACATGATTCAGTAACTGGTTCAGTCATGTCAGAAAATTGTTTCAAACTAAAAGATGTTCGCAAATACGTTTTGAATTTAAATTTTGATTCAACACAGATAGTCTGCTTTCATGGAGGATTTCAGAAATCTGACTAATTACTGTTGAAAGGCTGAAATTCAAAGAATTTGAAGAATTTGAAATTAAAAAGGTCGCTGAACGACGAATGGATTCTTGAAAATATTTGAGTAATTGTTGCAACTCTTCATGTACTTCAGAGTAAAAAAAAAAATAAAATAAAATCGCTGGCCTAAATATTTTTTCCCTCTGAAGTCATGTGAGAATCCGCTGCGCTTTGCAAATTACCATCAGGTGGTAGAGATTGTCTCCAGCGTCCAAGTCTATACGTTGAGACTTTTTATTAACGGACATAACAGCAACACTAACATCCATTGATCCATGAAGTTTTCCTTTTTGAATCTGGAAGACAAAGTGAGCAACAATATTAAGCTTGGCACTACCCATTAAACCTGGGGTCACTAACATGGTCCCCGTGGGCAACAGGTAGCCCCCAAAGACCACATAAATAGCCTGTGGATCTGTTCTAAAAATAGCCATCATTTGAAAATGGGAACACCGGCCAGACACTTATACAAATTAAGTGTTACTAATATGTAAGCATGACCTACTTGATCAATAAAATCATCAGTGTCTTCACATAAACTAATATCATTGATAATAATGTATAACCTAGCTAGTTATAAATTAGTAAAGGTATTTTGCGCAAATTTGTTGTTTCAGATATGTGTATCAAACTGCTAGCCCTTCACATTAATCAGTGACCGAGAAGTGGCTCTTAAAATATTGCCAAGCCCTGCAGTAATCAATCTGAACTGCTGCTGCATTGACGTCTCTAATGGAGCTGCACATGGATGGTCTTGATTATTGTCAATAATAGTGAGCATTTGATTGCAAGGTGGTCTTAGTTCAGTCCAAAATGTGATGAGCTTCAACCTGTGAAGTATGAACATGAAGCACTCCAGGTCCTTTAAAAAAAAAAAAAAAAAATGTTTATTTTGTTTTACACAAACAAATACACAAATCCAGCAAAAAGTATGTGGTCACGCCGCTACATAAAATAAAATCATAAGTCTTTTAAACTGTATTCATTAACTTAAAACCTCACACACCACCAGCTGGTTCCATCCAAACGTTCCTGAAACTGTGGATAAGGTGACTTGGTATATTTGAAGATAATGATATTTGCAATTCAAAATGAGACATTACTCAGTATCCCCAAAATAACACGACATGCCTTGCAAGAACGAAACATTACATTAATAAATCTAATCATTTGCAAAGCGATGTTAAAGACAAGCATGGAATGGACCAAGTGTGAACAGAAAGAAAGTCGAGGCCACATCAGACCTGAAATGGAGTTAAAGTCCATCCCCCCACTTAAAAGTATGTAACAGGAAAAAGACAACATATACCATATATTGCACAACAACACACAATACTCATTCATAGTACTTGGTGGGGGGGTAGTTCATGGCTCTTTTCATACTTAGAGAGAAACCGTGTTACTTACATCTTGCTGTGTCTTTGAATACTTTAGAATTCCCTTCTCCAACATGAAATATCTCTGAAATATAAGAGACACCGTCTTCAAAATAATTCCTCTCATTTTCAGACAATGTTGAATTGGCCAAGAAACTTCATAAGAGGTTTTATCGAGCTGTATATACCTTGTGCCAGCCCTTTAATGGGTATTTCCTCCTCTTCATCAAAAATCCCTCACATATCCCAGGAATACTGAGATCCAGAGAGGAGCCAGGAACGGAATTCTGTTCCAGGTGCTGCAAGTCCTCCATCACTTCCCAGTTACGAGACTGCATATAGTACATATACATTTTAAACTGCATATAGTAGATGTTCTGCTGTTTTTATGGTATCTATTGATTCTTTTAATATGCATGCTGATTTTCCGCTAATTTATATTGCACTATATGGAAAGCGCTTAGTATATTTATATAGCGCATTTTCATAACAGCTTCAGCTGTTATGAAAAGGCGTTGCAATAAAGTTGCATTGCATTGATATACATTTTAAATTCTCCCATGGTCTTAAGTGAGAAAAGGAACAAACAGCTATGAGCAGATTCAGCTCAAATGTAGGGTTTGCAAAGGTAATCAATATCGCTACAAAGTCAAATTGTTTGACTAGTTTCCATTCTAAAATTTTAGATGGAGCCTTTTACAATTTACAGATGCAGTAAAAGCCCACTACAATGTTTCCTTTTGGAAACAATTGAATGTGCACCTGAATTGACCTCTGATCCCATAGGACAAACGAGATGGAATAATACTTAAAAACCAACCATCAAAAAAAAAAAAATATATATATATATATAAACATTAGGGGTCCTAAATCTTGTAGCAGAATTGGCAACCAGATTTTGCAGTCGAGTTACCTGCTTTGAATATTTGGAGGAGCCAGTGCTGCTGCTCCTGGAGTGGCCAGGTTTGTATACACTGGCTGGGGATTTGTCAATGGCTGATATCAATGACTGGTTGCTACTAAGCGGGGGCGGGCACACCTGAGGGTCCATGGGTGTAATGTCTAGCGTGACAGGACTGAGGACTGGCTGTGTGTCACAGCACAGTAATCCGCACTGTGGAGGGTCAACAAAGGCAACAGACGAGCATTACTACCAGTGGCAAAAATATGATTTTCATTGCATTTCTTGGATTAAATAAATATTGCTCCTGAAACCCTGAGATCTTAAAGTATAGAAATGCCAAACATAGTGACTAGAAAAATCGTAATCATTAATCTCAAAATAAGGTAACTACAAAAAAAAAGATCCTCGTGATACCTGGGCAGAACATTTTTTTTTTTTTTTTTTAAATCAAAAATTAAAGTTAATGACACAATATAAACTCTAAGATTGTATTAACCTGACTACTTCGTACAAAAGAGCAATATTTTATTTTCCAACATTTTTGAGGCTGCTCGCATTTTGGTGACTCTGCATTTGCAATACATAAACCCCGAGGCTTTTGAAAGCTGTAAAATCTGGCCACTTCAGGGTAGTGGTGGCATCCTAAGTGCCAAAATACTTGGGCCGGGCCCCTTTTCTGGGTGCAATTGTTCATCTGTAGGCATAGTGGAATAACATGTAGACTAAATTTAGCTCTGAGCATTTCAACTAGTACCATCACATTTTTGAGACAATGCTAACTATGGGTGGAAGAAAAATGTTGTGGTGTGACATGAGCAACTTTGAGTAAAAATAAAATGGACAGTTTACTCCAAAACATTTTTTTTTTAAGTGTAACCATTATATAATGCTGTTAAAATCATCCTGACATAAAGTAGTAATCATTTCAGTGCTAGCAGCATCAACCCAAATACATAGTAGTCGTAAATATTTCAAAGTAGAGTATGAGAGGGCCAAAACATGACAAAGACAAGATACATGGAACAGACCATAGCAATTACAGTACAAACACAGGGCTGAGGCGTTTTTAAATATTATATTTTACATCTCACCCACCTCCCATATATCTGGACAGGTGATCATTTTCATAAAACATGGGGTATATTTGTGCAAAAAAATAATATTAATAAAAACATCACAAATTAACTATCAAAGATCTAGAGAGCTATATAATCTACGAAAACCGCCCATAGGTGGATGCCCCCCATGCAAAGAGTTATTGGAAATTGCTATCTTGCTGACACCCAATTGACCATTACTATCTATAAAGCACCAACTATTGACAGGGGAATTGAGGAGAAGTAATTGACACCCTGTCTGATTATTTTTTTACATATCTAAAGAGCATCTACTAGAATTCTATTTCACTTTAAACTTATCTTTTAACATTTCCCTTAAAAATAACCATCTTAAAAATTAGCTTTTTAACGGCAACTGAGCAAATAAAACAAATGCTGCAAAGACTTCCATTAATAACCCAGGCAAGACTTAAATACCTCCCTAAGATCTCAGATACTTTCTTGATGACAATTACTAATCCTTAATTAGTCCGGACTTTTGCCTTAAGGAATACAAAAATATACTTGACTTTAACCTTTTTTTTTTTTTCTTTTCGACAAACACCTTCGGCTTAGTCCCAAAAGAAAAAACAAGTGAATTTGTGAAGAGTGAACCATGATTAGGCGGGGCTTCACGGCAATACATGCCTTACGTCATCTATTTAGATCACGCTAGGTTTATATCTAAGAATCAACTTTGGCTTCTTTCTCAATTGCATAAAACGCATGCTTTCCAGTTTAAAAAAGATGCATGCAATTATTACATATTTAAGTTTGGATTTTATAATCCCCATACAGAAACTATGCTTCAAACTACTACAATTACTGGAACACCATTTTTCCCCACAAGAGTTAAACTGCACTGAGCAAATACAGTCTAAAAGTAAACTATTCAATTATCAAATTGAGGCTCACTTAAAATTAACTGACCAAAATATTTAATCAAAACTCACCTTTTTCAGTCTGTGTGATGGTCTGTGCTCCAAACAGTCCAAACAAAATACCTTCAGCTTTTCCCCAGGATAAAAGAAGAGCAGAAAAGCAGAAAAACAATACCTCCATGAACCTTTCTACGGCAAAGTTCTCTGACAACTATTCTTAATGCAACATAAAGATCAAAGCCACACCTGAGTGGGAATGTGCTTGCCAGACAGGTGCATATCAGAGGAGCAAGTATCTGGGTGGGGCTGAAAGTGGAGGACTTTTAACTTACCCAACAGGCCTGCCAGCTCTGTCATCAGGGGAACAAAATAGGTTAGCGCCACAAGATACAAATGAAATATGAATGAAATTTCATTGGAAACTAGAAAAAAAAAATCAAGCTATCATCTGTTCTCTGTGAGTGAGGGGACTTTTACAGTTGATAGATGGTTGTGATAGCCAATCAGATGACATTTGGGATTCCAAATTAAGGATGGCATCGCACAGGAATTAATGTCCATTCAAGCAGCTAACTTCAAGAGTCTCTGAACTAAAGTAATCGACAGCACACCCAAGCCCCCAACCCAAAGATGATCAGTTCCCAACAGGCAACGACCCCAATTAGCAACATTGCTTCACACATCACTGCGGCATGATACACTTTGCCCACATGACAGCATCCACTCATTGCAGGAATAATTCCCATATGTGGTTGAGGCACAGTAAATGAAACAGGGGGAGCATAGAACCAGATCAAAAATATGTTGTTGAACAAATATCACACCAGTTCTAGACAAAAGCACAGAAACTTTCACACGCACCACGAAGTTTCCAAATCTGTCATCTCTCCTTCCCATGTCCACCCAACATATCTAAAGACATTCTTCCAAGCTGCTCTTGAACGCAACCTGAACAGTTGGCAGAAGATTAAGTCTCACACAGCACTTAAGACAAATATGTTGTTACGGTGCATAACAGCAATGTAAGATGAGTAAAGGGGTGCTAGGAATTTTTCATAGAATCACTTATTAGTTCCAACTGTCATTATGACCCGACATCAGTAGTCCATTCATAAATTCATCTATTAAAAACAGAGAGGTCTCTCTGGCCCCCCATCTCATACCTCAATTTTTTTTTTAAGAAACCACCACACTTGGGGAAAAACAACCAGTCACACTCACAAGGCTTGACTGGCAAGGGGGAAATACATCCTTGGAACGTTCCTTTGCAATGGGGAAAAAGCCGGGTGATGAGAACACAAGAGCCTATGACCAAGAAGAAAAATCAAGGTGCATTTCACAGATAATACCAGCTGACCTACTTGTAATACTGATTTATCGCAACGGGTGAGTCTCATACACCAAGCCCGCTCTGCACAATTTTTTTTTTGCGTTTCTTGGAGCAATTTATGAGAGCCTCCAAAGTGAATGGTTGATGGTGCGTGGTTAACTGACCTAGAGCACTGCCACATTTATTTTGAATTGAGGGGAAAAAAAATAGAAAAACATTAGTCCTATGCACTTTTTGCAAATATGCACAACCGTAAAGTAAACAGTAGCAACCAAAAAACTTTCATACAAGGCTCCAAGAAAATTAGATTCTCACATGGAGTTTTTCCAGTTAATCAGCCCACATCAGAAGATTGGATTGTAAACAATGTCCGTATCCGAATTGGCTTGGTTTGTGGTCCAAAATGTGTCACAAGATGTCATGTCAAATTACTCTCTTCTTATTGGTCACAGGACCATAAACGTGGATGACAACATCAAGATTATGACAGTAGTCACCAGTGTAGTGTTAAAATCCTGTTCGCCTGCATTTTATCACTGTGATTGCATCAACAGTCTAAATGTAAGTTAAGGCAACACCAAGTGCACTTTGAACAAAACAAGGCCGATACTGTATATTAGTGTTGTGATTTTTACTTCTATAGTATACCTGCAAAGTATCTCAATACAGGTACTGAAAATAAATTAGCATACAGCCAACCCTCTAAGTGCCAGCCATTTTAGAATATTTTGACCAGTCTTTGAAGGCCCACAGAATATTGTGTTCTATGGCTTTATAAACAAACCAAAAAGAAATTTTATATTATTTATAAAATGAACTAAAAATCCTGTTTCTGGGGAGGAGGAGGAGGGGTGTTACTTAAATTGAATGTTGTGTAGAAACACATTTGAAGTAAAAATGCAATAATTTTTGCTTTTATGACAGATTAAATGCATATAGAGTATTTTTCTTCTGGGTCCTGACTGTTGTTTGTCCTTATACACCAAACAGCAGTTAAGAGTACACACCCTTGAGCATTTAAGAGACTTTGAATGAGAGCGCCCCACCTGGTGACTCAATTTTTTGGGGGGTGAATTCAACGCTCACATAGTCAGTGACAGTGAGACCCGTTTGGGTGTGGTTGGGAGAAATGGCACCCCTGATCAGACCGAGTGGTGTTCTCTTATTGGACTTTTGTGCTACACACATCATCCAGAACAAACACCATGTTCTAACGTGGCTGGCACCAGAACACCCAAGGCCACAGTTCAATGATGAACTTTGTGGTCATGTCATCGAACTTGCAGCCGCATGTCTTGGACACTTGGGTGAAGAGAGGGGCGGCGCTGTCATTTTATCACCACTTGTTGGTGCGTTGGATACCGATCCGACCGGGCAGACCCAAGCATTTTGTGCGGGGAATATCTTCGGAGAGTCTCCTGTAGGGCATAACGATTTATCGTTTTGGAACCGAAATCGCAATGTCAGACAATGCGATTCCGAGATCGTCAAGGCTGCGTTATATATAGATCTTTTTTAAAGATTCTCCTGTGCCCCAAGCTCATGAACCAGTTCACACTAACCAATGGCGTACTGATTAAAAAAAAAAAAAGGTGTTGCAAGCGGTAGTCCCATAAGTAATTTAGTTCTCCGGTGTTCTCTCAGAGGTTGATTTTAGTCCAGCCCGCGAATCGCCCCTCATGCGTGTGATAAACCTACTCGTGAAACAGGGAAACGACAAAAATTGCCCCTGAATGCATCAAAAGTACCACCACCAAATGTTTGTGTATGAAGAGACTGAGACAGCAGTGTGCATTCAAGCATGCCTGTATTTCCTTATTCTGACATCATGCGTAACCCGTGCCTCCCACCTGCTACTGCGGCATATTATTACAAGAGGGGGGGTGGCAATACCACAGACAGAGAGAACAGAAGGAATGTCAAACCGTTAACCCACTTTGATTTGACGAAACACTTCCCACCATAATAAGCCCATAATAAGGTAAGCGGACTTGAATAGTAAATTAGCCAGCTAAAGATTGTTTTAGAGATTGTGGTATTGTACCCCCCTCTTGTAATGGTAGGCCCCAGTAGCAGGGAACGGGGTCTGGAGCTGACAATTTTTATGAATAAGGCCGCAGGGTCAAGGCCCGGTGGGTACCGATATAGCAGCCAGAGGGCGGGGGACTGTTCTGCAAAAAGGGGGGCCCCAACTCGGGTTATTTAAAGTTATATTATTTCTATTAGCAATATTTGTTAACACTACTGAAACAGGTCCTTGAGTAATTAGACTACATTGGTTAAAAAAAATAAAATAGAAAAAGAAAATGCTTAAGGCATTTTTTTGGCCTCGAGTACTCGCTTATTCAAGCGTACACTGTCACCAAGACCAAGTCAAGCTAACCGCAGAAAGAAAAAGTTTTTTAAAAAATCACGCCTACGGTAGCCGAATACCAAAATATTTCACAGCTGCAGCCATAAACACTCATTAATTTTGGCCAGTTTTGTCATCTCACATCTGTGGCCCTTCACACAGCCCAATTTTGGATGCACACTCCCAAAAAAGGTAAATGATGACATACCAGTCAAGATGGACTTTTTGCATCATCACAATACACAACTACCAGTAGTCATATCTTTCGCTCCATGAAACACACGTTCATGCTCAGTAGTACATATGGCACTTTACAATACAACACAATTTTATTTATATAGCGCATTGGAGCTGTAACAAAGCACTTCACTTTCATGAATTTGCCTTGGATTAGAAGATACTTTATGCCCATGTGTGCGGCCTCAGCGATTGTCCTTCAATTCAAGTAAAATATTTTGGTATGGGGTGGACGCATCTCATTAATTATTATTCCACAAACGTGAGATTGATTAGAAAGTAGCGTTTACACTATGAGGGAACATAGCATAACATATGTAAAGAGAATGTTGGACCTGACTGGTGCTTAAATGCATTTTTTCCTCCTTGCATTGCTTTCACTTTTATTCAGGGTGTACCCCGCCAACTGTCCAAAGACAGCTGCAATAGGCTCCAGCACCCCCGCGACCCTTATGAGGATAAGCGACTTACATTATGGATTTACGGACGTTAAGTAGTTTTAAAACCACTACTTTTGTACTTTTTCTCAAACAAAAAGCTGGGGTTAACACTTTAACTTCTACTATACAATAAAGGGATTTCTAAACGCCAATATCTATATTCCTACATGAATAATCAATGTGATAACTTTGTGAATACGACTGCTTAAAACCTGACAAGCCACTAACTCTCTGCAGCTGGGTTGCTAGCATGGCCAAACATATCGAGCTGTTCCTGTCACTCAATAGTCATCTACTCCATGGCAAACAAATAAGTTAAACTTTTGATTGCTTGAACTTCACTTCAAACTTTAAGTATACTGCTACAGTGCACTGGCTTATCTAATCTTCATATTTGTGGCTGAACATACACTGATTATTTTCAGGATGTTAAAAAGGAAAACTATTTTTTAAATGCATCCAGAGGCAACACTTTGCATCTCCAAATTTGGCTTCACAAAAAAACCTTGAAATCACAGGTGGGAAACTCAAAACTCTGGGGCCAGATCCAATTTACCAAATCATTTTATGTGGCCCGCCAAAGCAAATTATGTGCACCGACTTGGTTTCTTGCTGTAATACAGAAATTGTAAATGACCACTATAAAAAAGTTGATGGTGTAAGCATTTCTGGTTTCCAATTCCATTTTAAAACTAATGCAGTAATGTTTGAGCAAACATTTTACTCACCACTGATTTCTTAACTACTCATTCTTCAATTTGCTGAACAGGATTCTTACATAATATGTGGCAATTAAAAGGTTATTTCGACTCACTGTCAGCCAGACCGATAGACACTGATGCACACATTTTTAAATGAGTACAAATTAAAGGGTTAGGCAGTACATCTTAAAATAAAAACATGCCATTAAAAGGTTTGGACAACGCAACGTCTATTAAAAATGACACATTCCAGACATCTTGTTTGTGTGCAGTGAACGTCACTTCAGTCTGGCACTGAGTGGTCTTCCTTGATAGCTCTCCAGAATTACCTCAATCCTCTTGAGTGATTCAAAGAACACAATGAAAAAAAAAAAAAAATCAAGCAACGGTTACAGCAACCATGGACAATTTATGCTTAGCCTATTTAAGACAGCGGGCGGCCTAATTAAACCCAGCTGATGACAGAGCCGATGGAGACATTAAGAAACACATAAAACACAGTTAGTATGAAAATCTTTCCACGAAATCACTTTAAAAGTTGTAATTCCACACACGAGTGAATAGTGATTAAATATAGTAAGGTGTAGTGATGGAAAGTTTGAACGGGCGCTTACACTACAAGTCCGCATCGGCTAAGGAAAGTAACAACGGACTCTTAACGAAATTACCAATCACTTCGAAAATGGCTTACCTGAGAAGCAGCAGAAGGCTGAAACGATTCAAGCAGTTTGAGACGGTGCCGTAACGGGGGACTAGATTGGAGTTAACCACCACCTGCACAAGCAGACAGGTGCACCATGGGATCTTCTCCACCACACAAAAGGGGGCGGGAACGTTTTTTTTTTGTTTGTTTTTTTCCCTCCCTAATACTTAAAGGTACATAAGACGACTCAAATGCCTACAAATAAATATAATAAATAATATTGAATTAAAATGTAAAACAGGCTATATCAAAAGGGCCTGTATTCTTTTCATTATTTAGTAAAAAACACACAGACACACGTACACACACACACACGTCGTCAGAATGGTCAATTTGAATATTATAGGTTACGGCTATGTAAATATGTTAAATATATGTATGATGATACCGGATATTTTTGGGATGTTGTGATATGTAGCGATTTTTTTAAAGAAAGATCTAGAATTGTAATTTTCCCTACAGCAGGAGAGACGCTCCGACTCTTCAGAAAGACAAATCTTGTAACCGTTATGCCACCTTTCGTTCAACCTAGTTGGATTACTTCATAAGGTTAACAGGTAAGCAGGACTGAAAGTGCACAAAATAAATAAATACAAAATAAAATGATTAATTAAAATTGTTATTGTTCCATTCAATGTGGAATTAAATAAATCAATGTGTCATCAATTAAATAACCAATAATTCTATACATATAATTATTTCTGTATTCAATTATTATTTCATTATTCAATATATTATTTTATGGGCCTGCGTTGGAGAAAGCTGGACCATATTGGAGAGATGCAGTGCTTCATGAATTTATTATGTCAAACTCACCCATCAACGTTAGCGGGCGGGGCTAAACGCTGCCAACTCAACTCTTGTTAAAGCCATTGCTTCAATTTATCTTAAAGTCTTTAAATCTCGTGTTCGTGTTCATTCGACATAACTTCGGACAAGCTCAATTTATGGCTGAAGCAAAGTCCTAAAAATCCAGACCTGTTACAACGCAGCAACTCCGGGTGTGAGGAGTAAAATCGCTGAAGTCTGATACGGTGCTTTGATTCGCCTGTTTGAAATTCGGTGCATCAATATCAACAAACGTAGACTCCCAAACTGTAAGAAAAAAATACTGAAAAGTTTCGAGGTGCTTTAAAACACATTACAATTTGACATGCTCTTAAATTAAGCAGGGATATTAGCAATCAGATGCTGTGAGGGACTTTTAAAATCATTAAAATGGGTTTAATTACATAAATGAACTTTACTTCAGGATGATAACGAAAGGGGGACTGTAGAACTACAGAAAGAACAAACCACAGATTGTCTAATATTTTGAGTATTTTTACATTAAAAACTAAGTGGAAGAATGGTTAGCATGTTTCAGGATGAGGCACAATGGACTGACTGCTTTGCGAGCGAAAGAAAAAGAAAAAAAGGAGAACGTGTCCTTAATTTAGCCGCGCCCACTAACAATGAAGGGGGAGTTTTTCAGATAAAATAACTTCATGAAACACTGAAACAAAAACATAGGATCATGAAATAATTGATTAAATACAAAAATAATTATATTAATCCTTTTTTTGGACAAATAATTTGTAATTTATTGACACATTGATTTATTTAATTCCACATTTAATAAATGAAACGTTTACTTTTATTTACAGAAATTATTTAATGTTGCATTTTTTTTTATCTGATTCACTTAATTCCATATTTAATTAATTAAACAATGACAATTTTAAAACACCTAAAAAATTTATTCAATTTATTGCGGGTTCAAGGTTGCCAACATCCTCCCGACCACCAATTTCTAATCTGTGGAGTAAAATGAAAACACTTCATATAACTTTTTTAACTATTTTAAGATAGACATCAATGTTCAGCCTTAATATTCATTACATTTGTCACAATAACATACACTTACCGGTTGTAATTAGTGTGCTTGGGATTTTAATTAGTTGAACACAATGTTCTTGCAGTTAGCCAAAATTCTCCAGGCCTCCAAAGGGACGTTTCTTGTCTTTTGCCTTTTGAGCACTCCTGGTCCACTAAGCAAAATTGAACATGAGGGCTTTGAAAACACACACACACACGCATGCACGCCCTCACACACACAAACAGCACGAGCAACAAATACATTTTTTGATGAAGCGAGTTTAGCAGAATAGCCAAAAATATGAAATTATCCAGTAATCCTATGTACTGTTGGCCCATGATGGCAGATCTTATTGTACCAGGGGTTTACAGGCATTTGAAATTGATGTATTATTCCAAAACCAGTTCAGAGCAGGTCAGATGTCCTGGGTAAAGTAGAAAGAATTTATAACACAGATCCCAGACAATTTAGTTTATTCTGTAATTTTACAGATTATAACACAAACATCTCCAATGAAAAAAAAGATCGCTAATAGGCAGGATGGAACCCTGTGTTGCACAAGCTATCCCTTCCACCTTCATTAGACCTCGTTTTGGAATCCGTTTTTATTCACATTTGTTGTGCAATAAAACATTGTATTCACAAAATGAAATGCCCCAAGTAAATGTAGGTTTTCGAAACTTTTCCCTGCCAAAGCAATAAGAGTGCATTGCACTGATAAAAGGTCCCTCTTAACCTGTATACGGCTATCGAAACAAAGGCAGATATATACTGGAGGCCAATCGAAGGCGTTGAAGACTTTTGAATATTCACATATGAAACAGAGGTTTTAAATGAGCAGTTCCATTTTAAGATGACTAATGCTGATCATTGGGGTTGGGTGGAAGTGTTGGTGAGTTGTACTCAAATGGGTTAAAAAAATAAAACACACGCATGGCGCTACACTGAAAGAGACCAAGAGGCAAATGACCTAGCAATAACATTTTAGCTGCCAACTAAAAAACAGCTTCAAATCTATGGAAAACACAGGACAAGACAACAGCTCAACCTCAATATTTGAAGGTTGGAACATATTTGGGCGCGGGGGGGGTGGTGACAGGCATTGCTAAAGGACACAACTCTGGAATTATCCCTGTCATCTGGTCATGACATGAATATCCTCCTTTTAAATATATTTTGCATGCATTTTATTTATTCTCATCTTCCTTAAATATAATTACACATTAAACAGCAATTGATTAAATACGTTACAAAAATTACGGGACATTGTCGTGGGGGAAACTGTGGATATGTTAAAGGACCACGGGACATCGTCGTGGGGGAAACTGTGGATATGTTAAAGGACCAATCATGAAGTGTGCTTCTTTCACCAAGCTCTATTCATTATAAACCTGTAATGTAATACCCAACATCCAATGACTGCAATGTATCAGATGCCCTCCATTTCCCCCAGTATAGAGTTATAAAGAAAAACGCAGATATGAGGGACATCTTTAAATGACAACCTATTTATTATATCAATTTCAATTGCTCTTTTTAAAAGTCATTGTCATTAAATTTACTGGGTTTTTTTTGCTGTTTTTACAAGCACAAGGGAATGTTGATTCTCAAAACGTACTATGTATCTGCACAGCCTCTTCCAGTCCAAATGTGAATTTAACACAGCTGGTTAGCTACAAGAGTAACACAAATCCACAGCTACATAGTAAATCTGCCAGTGTTTGACTCCTGAATAGTGTTGAGTTCTCTTGCTGCAGTATGGTCACTTTCTGGAGAGCAACACCATGGCTTCCTTTTTCAAAAACCATAAAACACGGGATGTGAAATTTAACATTTCATTCAACAATCTGCTTTTTTTTTTTTTTTGCGTTTTTTGTATCTTGAAGAAAAAAAAAACATGTCCCATCTTCTTGAGCCTGTGGTTTACCAGAGTCATGGCTGGACGCTGCCCTGGCTGTCAGGGTCCGTCTCAGAGGAGCTGTCAGAGTCAGAGTCGTCATTGGGATCACTCATCACACGTTTCTCCCTTATTCGTGTATGGATGGCGCTGAGTCGAGCCTGCAGGTGCTGATAGTCAAAACGACCACGCTTTTGTCCAAATGGGTCCTGTACGGTTTCCAGAGGACATATTCAATGTGGATGTTTTCAATAAGTCAGCAAAATTCTTTAGTTGTTGCCTCTGTGTAATAATAAATACTTTATGATAATAATTAGAATCAAGCAATTGTCATGACAATACTATCGTGCAATGTTATTTCGTGCTTGGCTCAGACTAAGAAACTTGGTCTCATGAGGGCACCATGTCAGTCCACTGCTGTAAAATCTTGCCGTATGTTGGACAGAACACTGGAAAAACAATGAAATATGACAAGGCTTGAAATAAGCGGATTTGCTCGAGTTAAAAGCAGTACTGCGAATGGGTATCTCGTGGCAAAATGTACAGGTTCTAAACATTGAAGAAATCATTCAACACTATAAACCTGTTACGTTAAATTATATATATATATATTTTTTTTTAAATCAGCAGAGTGTCCGCCACTTCAGAGGACCTCAGTTTTCCCTCCGCTTCATGAAATTATTTCCAGCAGGTTGCTCTTAGTTGATCCGTTATGAGGGCTCACCCCAATAACCAACTGTTACCATGGTGCTACTTTTGGTTGCGGTAATGTTTTTTGTTGTTTAAAAGAGAATAAAACCATGTGTGTTGTATCACGGTTATGATTAAGCCGTTCATTCTTCAAGGAGAGCTTCATGTTATGTTGACCTGTGCTTTTAATACTGCGAGCTCACTAATGTTTTCCATGGGCTAAGGTTTTAGCAACCGTTGGTATGTGCGCACAACCACATTGAAAGTGGCGACTAAGACAGGTGAGACATCTTTGCACGGTGACGATTTCAAGGACCCATGTTGTGGAGTTCTCTTAGGGCTGAACAATGGAATTCAAGTCGACACTGGTATGTTGATTCAGCACTGCTTCAATTTGGATGGTTGGTCTGTTTTTTCTTTTCTTTTTTGTTGTTGTTTTTTTATTCATTTAGTGCCCAGATAAATTCAGTTCTGAAGTAGTAGTCCACATGCTAACCGATTATTGCTCCATGAAACATGAAAAGTTAAAGTGATTAAAGGTGCAAATTTGTTTGCATTATTGTTGTAATGTGATTTATGGTGTTTACGCAACATTTGTTTGGTAGAATTGTGTGAAGTTGTAGTGAGCCTTTAAAAGTCAAAGTATATCGTATATATTAATAGTAAGTTAAAATTAATTCAAGTAAACAAATTAACTTATTTTATGTTAATTTGTGGTGCATCAAAATCTGAATCATCTTTATTTGGCAAGTTTGTAAAGAAACGCAAGAAATTGGTCTCTTGTAGTTTGAGCCACTCTCGTATTAAAGCAAACGAGGAAGTAGAACAAGATGAATGTTTAAGACATTCATTTGACTAAATTTTAGCCTAGGTTTAACACTCAAGACCAAAACATTTATATTTAATAAATCTGACATTGTTAATTCTGGTGAGGGATGTAACGTTAACGGCGATATCGCAACATTACAATTGCCACAATATTGTCAATGTCATGTTACGATATTATAAGCAACACATTCGCATCAAACTACGTTTCACCTGCTTCAGCCAAACACAGTATTGTGGCATGACAATAAAATGAGAAACGAGTGGCCAAGCCTATTTCTTTGTTAATGCTGTTAATATGTAGATAATATAAAATAGGAGGTAGCTTGTCGTCGGTACGTACTTACGAGATAGATTTCCGATGCCAATTTTTTTCATAACGTGAATGCTACTGCCAGCGATCTTAGCTTAGCACGTGAATGACCGCTAGTTGTTGCCTCCCCTTCATCTGTTTATTTCAAATCAGTTTGACAGGCTTCATACTCAAATCGGTGGTGGTGTTTTAAACGTTGAAATGCATTGGTTGTGTTGCCTGGGATCTGAAGCTTTTTTTTTTTTTGATGCGGCTCATTTTTGTCGAATCCGCCGCACGTCCAAATAATAGACGTACCGCCCGTCTAGAGCACGAGCATCTTCCTTTCTGCATCTACGGCGGCAGAAGTTACTTCCATTGCATCCACTTCGGTACACGGCACTCACAGAAAAAAACAGAGGAGCACGCGTAGTGTGTTATTGTCGGACAGCGCTGACTGTTGGCACCAGAGCGCAGACTAACACGAGGATTATTTACGTTCAGGTTTGTCAAAGTATAGGATAATAGGAACAGAGCCTTGCTCATAAAAACGCAAAAATCATGCAGTAATTGAGCTCCCCAAATATTTAAAACTGCCTGTAAATATACCACAAAATATGATCCCCAAAACAGTTTAATATAATTTCAACCATACAATTTCCCCTTATAACTAAATGACTTAATGACAAATTACAGTGGAAACTTCGTTTGCAAACTAAATTTGTTCCAAGACTTGGTTTGCGAACCAAAGCAGCTTTTCCCATTTAAAAAAAAACGGAAACTTAATTAATCCGCTGGAGATATATTAGTATTTACCTTCATGTTCTGTCCCTGAAGATGCAGCCTCTCTTTGCAAACTCCCTCATAGAAATCATAGTATTCTAGGAAGGACTTCTCCATCACACTCCTTAAAGATAAATACACACAGATGATATGCAGGGGTCAAAGGAGAAGGTGATAGGAAGAAAGCACTTAAAAGATGGAAAAGTAAATAGTCTTGCCACAAAGCTTCAGGACAGTGAACTCTGCCCTCCAGCATGTCACACACAGCTACCCTCATGGTCTCATGCCGGATACACTCGTTATAATTCTTACTGTCCCCTGGATGTCGCTCCTGAAAGTCACACAAACACACCACCAAATTAAAACACAACATTAGGAGCAAAGACCCGCAGCCAATCGAAACACTTAAAATAAATGGCTTGCAGATTATGAGCTTTTGGAAAAGATTATTTTGCAACCCGTAAAAATTACAAATACAACTTTCTTTACAGATTTTATCGTGTTTTTTAACATCGATATGTAAATACTGAGAATGTAAAGATTCATCAGAAATCGATATAAAATCCATTTAAATTGCTTAAAATATGCATCAATGCAAAAAAATGAAAATAAAATATAGGAATCATTCGAAACGCAATGTTAACCCAAGCTGCGCTCTCATGTCTCTGCTGTAAACAAACTACATACGCACATTGTGTTTCTTACTTTATTTGACACTAGGGCTGCCAAGATTCGTGGACTAATCACGACGTCGACAATCAAAACCGTCTACAATTTTATTAGACGCAGGGTAATTTATGTATTTTTTATTAATAATTATATTTAATTTGGTGATGCGTTCTCCTCTGAAAAATGTCTCGTCGCCCCCTGACTGTGTGTGTGTCTACAATGCACATGCCTATTAGGGGCCATCCGGGACATCTGTGATGTAAAACAAAACAATTGTGAGTAATTGAGTTTCATAGCTACAAGGTGTTGGCATTAGCAACAGAGTCCAAAAGCGCATTTCGCAAAATTACTTCATGTAAACCGCCCTTTCATAGCAGCAATGTGGTGAAAAACAAGCATCTACAAAGGTAGCACGTTGCGGTTGATGTCCGATATTCAATTTCTGACATAGGCACAGTTGTGGCTGGAAGTAAGCCGTAGTTAACACAAACACAAACACATGGACACACACGTTACCGAATGCGTCTTTTGGAACACCACACGCACGTCTTTTTGTAGTACGCCAACATATTAGTCGCATTTATGTTGGATTATGGCGGCATTAGTCAGCGAACTCATCTTTATTAAAAACCAAAGCAGTTTTAGTACATCCGTGGTTGACATGAAGCAGCCAAAGCACATGTGCTAACAAGGTAAGTCACACGGCGACTACGCACTGAGTGTTGCATTTAAAACTCGAACATCTGAGTTGTAAAAGAAACAAAACAATGCCTATTTGCAACTAATAAAAAATCAATTAAAGAATTATTTTAGTTTTCTTCAGCACATTGCATTTCCCTAATTTTGCTTTATTTCTTACAATATATTTTACTGTGATTTCAGTCCATTCCACATAAAAAATTGATTGGTGCCCAAGAAAAGTGAAATATTTACACGTATTTATGATAGTATTTATAGGCAGTGTAATCAATACGTGAGTCCACAAACAGCAATTCTGGAATATGTGAGAAAGAAAAACATGAAATCTTCACAAGAAAATCAGTTAGGGTTATACCTGTTCAAATCCAGGTTCATTGTGATAAGGTTTCTCCGTCATTAGAGATTGGATGGAAATGAGGACAGACGAGATGCTCTGCGCTGGACTCCATGCTGGACCTGTCCATGTTCTGTACAACAATCCGCAAACATGTAATTAATAATGAGGGTGTCATAAAATATATCACACTGACAATTAAAAGTCACAATTTTAGTAACAGAAGCGGCTTCATGTTACAAATTAAGGGGGAAAATTAAAATTAAGCCCCTCGTATTCTCACTGACGACCCAACAGCTGTATGTATCCCTACAACATTACAAACAACATTACAATGAAGTCTGAACATCGATATTATAACATTAATTGGTCAAAAATTTGTGTTTTTCCATATAAATTGATTATGATTCGGTAACTGGTTTGGCACCTAACATGTCAAAAATTAAAAAGAAGATGAATCAAAGCGTTGCCTCATTAATATACAGCACATCTGCATAGTAACGCTTCAGAGGTATTGTTATCCAATGTAGTTCAAATCAATACGCATCTGGACATAAGACGTCAGCTACAGTAGCAATTTAGCAGACACACTCAAATCGGAACACGTAAACAGCTGATGTCTTCATGACGAAGAGGTTCAATGTCAAACGTATATTAAATATTTATCTCATCAATAATATTTGCATTACTTTGCATGTCAAAGTACCGAGTTTTGAGATCAATACAATAATAGGTCTCAAAATTATTAATTTTAATCAATTTAGCTTTGCTGATGGACAGTGACTTTATTGACATATTCACAATTACACATGAATCCAAAATCATACTTGACAGAAACTAGTTTTCAAAAAAAGAACTGCCCCTCTTCACAAAACCTTTAGTGTATCTATATTATTACAGAAATCTTTTGTTAGTTAATGGTAAAGGCATTTTCTGTCATGTTTGTAAATGTCACTGTACATTTTAGAGAATTGCAAATTAAATCAAAATCGCACTATCTGTCAGAAAAATCACAATACAATTTCTTCCTAAAATTATTCAGCCCTACCGTCAGGGGAATACCGACAATATTCTGAATTTATATGCACTAGCCCCATTGACGACCTCATTATTGTGTGTGTGGTCTGCTGTCTTTGTCGCACACTTTCACTGATGTAGCAAACTCTTTAAAAGTCAACACAATCACATGACAGTTTTTTTAAGACAATGGGGAGGCAAGATCCAGCCTCGCAGAGTTCCATTCAAACATCTGTCAAAAGTGCTAAATCTGTTTTTAATGGTCTCAATAGGCCAAAAAAGAAAAATATCTAAATATAACAAATAATTGGCTAAAAAAAGTGGCATGACCAACAAAACGATAAAAAAACGTCACTTATAGTTCGAAAAATACTGTACCGCTTCTCATCATCACCAAGTCATGAGTAGATGCTGTATATGCTTAAGTTCTGTTTATTATTAGTAAAATTAGAGTATTACTAAATATTTAATCATCATCATCATCATTTGGGACTCACCCAAGGATGCTGAGGCAGACCTTGCCATTGCGGTAAAAGTTGGGATTGAACCGGACAGTGTTCTGGCCAGTGGTGATGAGCTTCACCCGTGGCGGGTGGATTGGGTAGTCAGGGGGGCATCGAACTAGGAATAGGAAGAAACCGCCCTCATATGGTGTGTCGAATGGCCCTGTGATCAGCGCATGGATCTTAGAAAGAAAAGAGAGAATACATTTCATCCCCTTTGTTTCAATTAAGTAGACAAGAAATATCCATCCATCCAATTTTCCAAAATGCTTATCCTCAGGAGTGTCACGGGTGTGAAGGAGCCTATCCCAGCTGTCTTCAGGCAGTGTCACAAGTTAAAATAAACATTTGAGTTTTCCATTTTCATTTTATTTTACTGTCGAATTAGTTTACTGCAAGCTGATTCATTGGGACAAAGTCAAGCTTGTCTGGCAAATGCAGCTTTAAAATTTTTTTATAAAAACACAAAGATAAAAAATTCCTGATGAGGTGATAAGCAGGTATTTAAAGCTGCTGGTGTGTTTGAAGTACTTTACGTTGCTCCGAAAGACTGGAGTCGTGCAATAAGCTGATTTCCCCTCTAACCAATTCTCCCAAGGGTTTTCTTCAAGGGGAAGGGAGTTACCAACAGTTAAAAATAATAATCTTTGGCCAAAACATTCAGGGTACTGCTAGAAAACAAAAAAATCCAAAACTTTAGAACAGTTTTAACTTTATTTGGTGGTTATCAGGGTCAATTTAAATGGTGGAAGGTGTGTGTATCAGGGTTATTAAAGTTTAGTTTTTTTTTAATTATAGTTTTTATTTTGTTTTTAGTTTTGTTATTAAAATTTAGTTAGTTTTAAGAATGTTTTTTTATTAGTTTTAGCATTTTCAAAAACAGTTTAATATTAGGGTTTGTTTTTCAAAATAAGTGTTTTACACGTGACCAAGATAAAAAAAAATTTTTTTAAAAACATGGTAAGTTTTGCGCAGTGAAAATTCAACAAAAATATAATTTCAAAACATTTAGATAATACAGGGTACCGTTTATGGTTTTAACAGTCCACAGACTATGAATCACAATAGGGGCTGTGCATACTGCTTCTAAAGTTAGATGCAGGCATGTACCCTAATTATAATAATGCTAGGATGCCTCGTTTGCCAAGTTGCCAACTTCTAAAGTTGATTTGTGGGTTGAATTCCTGTTGAAATAGTAGGAAAAAATAAACCTTTGTGCACCATTTTTTTTCTTTTTTTTCCCCATGTATGAAGCAAAATTGAAAATCACTTTTTACCTAGCGTTGCTTTTCGGGCTGACTTAAATGGCAGGTGCGCATGAAGTTATCTCTGAGGAGCAATGTCATTTGCTGCCTTTTTGCTCCTTTTTATTGGCTGCTGGTTGATGATATATCTTCTGTGTGACAGAAAGAGGACTACAAGTCCCAGAGGACTGTTGTTTGACCTTTTCTTCCGGGAAACGTCCATGTCGTTAATATCGAAAGAAATGCTTTTGTATTTGTATTTATATTTATTTATTTTGAAAGTATACAGGGACAGCGTATATTAATCAAACAGTTTCCTGTAAATAAGCCAGATTATAGCCAATGGCTAATTTGCATCCGTTGTCCCTGTGGCAGGTTGATGTTAGACTATACAATAGAAAACATCAGCTTAAAATACAGTACAGCCCCCCCCCCTTGTCCGCCTCCGTGCGGTGACTTTAAAAATCAACCCGAAGGCTTGTGTTAAATTAATTGCCAAAGATGAATGTGAAGCACATTTTCTCTACGAATGTAGTTAATTTTAGTTAAATTTGTATTCGTAAAATGTAGTTTGTTAGTTTTCATTTTTCATAATCATTTTACTTTGTTAATAACGTTTGTTCAATTTTAATTGTAGTTATTTTGTTAGTTTGTGTTGACTAAAATAACTGTGTGGATAATGAACACACCCAACTCCAAGGCGTGTACGTGTGGGCGATCACATTTTTTTCTTAGTCTCTTCAAGATGTACATTTTTAATTAATTTAATTGTGCAGGTTATAGGTCACGTTAATGCTGGAAAAAGGTTTGAAATAATGTAACTTGGTCTCACATTTTATATCACAAAAATTTGGTATTTTAGAAAAAAATGGACTGCTGGTTTAATAAAGTTACGTTGAAGGAAAATTATTTTTAGAGATTTGCTTTTCATCATTCACAATATTTCAAATTGTACCAGGCTCAGTCGGCATGGGGCATGGCTGAGCAGAGGCGGCTTTATGCTGGTTCAAATTCTAGTTACTCAGACACCTTTCAAGGCACCCAGTACTGTTCCATTAGGGGATTTTTTAGCCTCATTCATACAGTAAAATATAGATGTAGTTTATAAGATGTATCATTAATTATAAAGTAAACGTGTTAAGTTGATTTCTCTGGTGTTTTACCTTAGTCATGTCTTGAGGATCAGGGACAACAAACATCCCTGGAGGAGGCTCCTTGTAGATAGACATAATATCCCTAACAACACAAAATAATAGTAGGTCACTCTTTCAATGTGCCATTAATCGTTCTGAGACCCCTTCATTAATTTTAAAGATCTTCAAGGGGTCTACATATTGTAAGAAAAGGTTTACTATAATTTGATTAGTATTGCTGGAACACAGGGGTGTCAAACTCATTTTTGTGGATGCTTCACATCGTAGTTAAGGTTTCCCTCCAAGGGCCTTCATGACTGTGACGTGTGAACCCATATAAATGTATGATCACCATATATTATCACATATACACAACAAACGGATGCAAAGCCAGTATTGAAATCAGAAGCCAGTAAGAAATTGTTTATTCAATAATTTTACAATTTACTTTAAAAGTGGGATTGGTAACAAATAAATGTCATGTCATTGTCATGTCATTATCCACATCGCTTATCCTGTACAGGGTCACAGGAGGGTGCTGGAGCCTATCCCAGCTGACTACGGGCAAAAGGCGCACTACACCCTGAACTGGTCGCCAGCCAGTCACAGGGCAGACATAGACACCGTCACTGAGTGGGAACTGAACCCACGCTGCCCGCACACAACTCGGGCGAGTGTACCACTACACCATCAGTGACTCTCAAATAAATGTCAATATCTCATATCAATGTTGTTAAAAGTAAAGAAAATGTGCTAGAAACAGGAAGTTGATGAACATGATTTGTCTTTCACAGGCCACATAAAATGAGGTCGTGGGCCAAATTTGGACCCGGGCCTTGAGTTTGACACCTGTGCTGTAACAAGACACGTTTTCAAAAGTCTTGAGAACGTTATATGCTCACTTCTCCAGAAGTTTTAAACGTCCAAATAATGCGACAGGGAGAAAATAATCTTAATTTTTCCATTTCAAGATCCCTCTATTTGAAAAATGTATTACCTCTTTATCCTTAAAATAGCCGGCTGTGAAGTCTTTTCGTTGTCCCAGTCCGTACTACGAGTCGGGTCCCAGGAAGCGGCGTAAACCTGTGTTAGGGGACCCGGTCCGGCCACTCCGGCGACTCCTTGCCCAACACCCTGAGGGGGTGAAGAAGTGTGTACGTTCGGTGATACGGACACGACCGGTGGCGATAAGACAAACGCGTTCCAAAAGTGCGTCTGAGTAGACGGGTCACTCTGGTCGCCCTCAGAAGCCGAATCCGCATTGGCGCTGATTGATCCACCCGTCAGAGAGTTTGCCACAGTCTGCTGGAGTGAAGGTGCATCGCTTTGTCCAGTAACGCCAGAGCCAAGTTTATCACTGGTCGACGCATCTCCAATGCTGTCCGCCATGCCTCGCAAGCTATCAAGCTGGAGCTAAAATGCTGCTGTTCAATAACGTATACAAATTGTTAGAAGCATTGACAGCTGGGCGACAAGTTTTAAGGTCTCTCCGCTTGCGTGGTGCTTCACTGATATCACTGAAACGCCGACCTAGGTCGAGGTGAGACCAGAAAACGAGAGATTTCTTCCCCTGTCATAGTAGCTTATTTCTCGTTAGCTTCACTGTGTTTCCTTTAGGCCGAAAAGTAGAAAACCGTCAGCAAACTCACATCTTCCGCATTGTGACAGTCTATGAGACAGCGTGCCTGCAGGTTATGTTGACTTAAAAGAAGATGGGTTCCAAATAAAAATAATTATTACCACTCGTACAGTGATCAGAACCACTTCAAGGCTCAACTTCGACATCAGATTTCGTTTCAAGTCAAGATTCACACGTACACTATTTGGGAACTTCCGGTAAGGCTTCAAAGTAAGTACGATTTAAAGTAAACGTATGCGTCGTAGAATACCACGTGTTGACTCACTTCAAACTCTTGAGCGATCGTCATAAGGCCTGCATAATACTAGTAATACTAAAAATACTAACAACAATAAGACAACGGTGATTCCGAGGGAAAAAAATCGACCTGAGCAATATCTTTCAAAGCACCCACAAATACAAGCTTTATACTTCACTGTCTTTTTACGCACATTCTGCACCATCCTGCCATAGAAGGTAAGAATAGACACTAAGTGCAAGTCAGTCACTTTAATCAACACAATCTGAGATGTGGTGTACAGTGATGTAACACTACAGTATCACACTGAAAGGTGTTCCAAATGTTTTACTTACATTAGAAGAGATGCTACTAAAGTGACACGTGCAATTAAATCTCGGGCAAGTAAAGTAGATTATCTCATAGTCAAGTGATAAATTAGTGTATTAGCTGCAAATTGCTTTTAAAGCTGAACAATATGGTGAAATATTATTGGCTAATTCATCCAACCTAAATATATTGTTTCGCTTTAAAAACGCATACCAATTTAACAGCACTTCAATATGATAAAAACGAAAACGGTTAGCAAGATATACTAAACATTGTCTAATTGCAGAGTATCTCGATCCGGGGTCACGCAAGGAAGATCAGACTTGTCTTTACTGAGCCATTTTCAGCTTTTCATGGGGGGTCGTGAGGAGTTCCCAGGGCAGTCTCTTCTGCGGGAAATGCCCACAACACCTCACCAGGGAGACACCCAAGAGGTATTTCTAACCAGATGCCCATCTGGCTCCTTGCAATGCATTGGAGCAAACCCTGAACTTCATGTCAAGCATAAAGTAGTCAAGTAGAGTAGTTGTCTAATATTTGCCAACAATTGGTGAACAGAGAAAAAGAAAGAGGAATAAGTACTGAGTTAACTTGGTATAAACTTTTAAATTGATTGAGAAGTGTTAAATGTGATCTTCCAATCCTTCAAAATAACCATTTTTATTAAGTGCTATGTATTAGTTCAAATTAAGTTAATGCAATGAATTGTGCTGTACAATGAAACAATTAGGAAATAGAATAAAATAGTTTCAAAAATTTGAGTGGTGCACTAACTTTGTGTGATACAATATGATAAATTCAGTGATAAGCAATTTGGAAGGATGCAAGATGTCATTATAATAATGAAGCACATCAAGAAGCCATCTTATTCTACAATGCATAACGCTTAGTTTCATCCTCACCAACATGTTACTGTAAGATTATGCGACTCCATGGACCACCTAAACGAACACACAAGAAGTCTGACAGATACATTACAATAAGGGTTTCTAAACAAAAGGCTAAAAAAAAAAAAAAAAAAAACTAAACAAGTTTGTTCCAACCATTTATTTAATATATTTTTCAACTGAAATAGTCTTCAAGAAAAACGTGGAAAGAACATAAAAATGTATACTGAGGTGCATCAGCCTCAACTCTTTGACTTCTGTTGATTGGAATGGCCCACCAGCATTTGTAGAGTTCCTGTTCTGGAACATCCCTACTTCTCCGTTGGATGGAGGAGCGGTAACATCGATGAAGAGGTGACGGGAAAGATGTAAAAGTAAGATGAAAATATGAGTGTTTCCTGATTTACATGGCAAACAGAATTAGGAATGCCACCATCAGACAGAAGAGACCCATAGCCTCAGATAGGGCAAAGCCCAGGATGGCGTAGGAGAAAAGTTGCTGCTTTAGGGAAGGGTTCCTGCAGAGAACAGAGGAGATTTTTACGTCAGGTTTACCATCAACCAAATCACATTTCTGCTAATCTCTCTCAATCTTTAAAAATGTTATAATTGGAAAAAAAAATGTGCACAACTGTATTTTGCGTTTACAAGTTCCCAATGTTGTTAAGTTATCTTGAATGCACCATGTTGCTTGCGGGCATAAAGCGGATGCGGTTCTCTGTCCTAGAGTGTGCTTTAAGGTTTAACAACACCCATCAAGACTATAATTTAAATGGGGCATATTGTAGTTTGTCCAATTGGAGTCACCATAGCATGACATCAACTGCCACTTGGCTTTGAGGCAGACCATTTGCATTTTGATTGCTAATATCCAATCAGAATGACCCATCACCTTACATATGATTGCACAAAATTCTTATCTAGAAAGCATAATGACAATTTATTCGCCGCTTTTTACTTAGGTTTGTTCCTGCTCATAGTTTGTTTTTCCCCTTTACCCTGTTTTATTTTATTTTACCTCATCGCAGCAATGGACATCCAACTTGCGGTGCTTTTACTGCTGTTAGGGGCTGTTTTTTGCGCGATCGCGTCCGGAGACGAAACTCGGAGCTACGGACCGATCGTGTACACAAGAGATCAGCTGTTAGCACTCCGTGCTAACCCCGAGCCGGCTCCCGGCGCGAGACCCGATATCCCCCGCGAGGTGAGGAGGAAGAGACGGGGATGTCGTGCGGGGGCTAAACGCCAGGCAAGGAAGAGACGATACCACCCCGTCCTCCCGTCCATTATTATGGTGAATGTTAGATCTCTTCCCAATAAAATGGACGGGCTAACAGCGCTAACCCGACACGAGAGGCACTTCCGGGAGTCTAGCTTGCTGACGTTAACGGAGGGAGTGGCTAACCGAGCTAACGCCGTCATGGAATTGGACGACTTCCAAAATCCTACGTGCGGACACGACACTGGAGAGCGGTAAGAGGAAAGGAGGAGGGCTGGTTGTGTTTGTTAATGATAGATGGTGTAACCCTGGGCACATAACTGTTAAGGATCAACTTTGCAGTCGGGACATTGAGCTGATAGCTGTTAGCATCCGTCCGTACCATTTACTGCTAGTTCAGTCATGTGATCGCGGTGGCGGCGTACGTGCCACCCTCTGCTAACAGTACTGACTGCAGCTGTGAGCAGGCTACAAACACCACCCAAATGCCTTGTTACTTTAATCTTGTTTCTCCATCCTCCTCTCTGCCTTCATTCACACAATATGTAACCTGCCACAGCAGAGACAATAAAATGTTGGACCTCTTCTATGCCAACACCAAGGAAGCGTACACATCACTGCTCCTAACCCCCCCTGGGCAAAGCTGACCACAATTTGGTTGCTCTCCTGCCTGTGTACAAACCCCTGGTCCGCAGGCAGCCAGCTGTGACACGCACAGTTCAGAGATGGTCTGGAAAAGCCGAGAAGGCCTTGAAGGACTGTTTCAACACAACTGTGTGGGGAGGTATTCAGCGAAGCCCACGGGGAGGACATTAAGGCCGAACGCTATAACATTATTACAGACTATATTAATTACTGCAAGGAGAACACCATACACACCAGGACAATAAAGTGCTTCAACAAATGATAAAATGTATTTCATTGTCACAAATTTGTAAAGCATTACAAGACTCAGCAACTAATATATCAAAAAATATATTAAATTGTAACTCGTTATATTTCAGTCTACATGTAATAAATGTGCTGGGATGTATCAGCATGACGATGATAGTTTTGAGAAGTTGAGTTTTAGGAGCTAAATATTCCGTTTTTAAAATCAATGAATAATCACGATTCCAGTTTCAATCAAAATAATTGTGATTATTATTATTTACATAATCGTCCAACCCTACCGCTTATGAGTTTGGCCTCCAATGTCACACCATTTTATTGCATCTCCATTTGCCTTTGAGTGCTTTTCTAGGTATGGTTACCATTAAAACAAGCAGTGACCTAAAGTATTTGTAAAATTATATTGTACTCCTACCTTACATATATTCCTTTTAATTTGAAAGTATGCTTGACCCAAATGCCTTTGATAGTTCAGCATGCTTTTGTTACAAAATAAGGCATGCTTTTGTTACAAAATAAGTTGTATCAGCTCATTGACTTCATAAATGCAATGCGTTTTAATACCTACAGGTGAAACAACATGTGTTAGTCACTTTTGATATAAAAACAGTTTCGTACCTGACTGTTTTTTTTTCCTGTGCAAGACTGTTCAAACAGCCTAAGTATTTGAGATTGCAGACCCGTGATCTCCACTGAAAAAAAATTGTCAAATTAACTAAAAAATTTATTACATTAAGTGGTTCCAAGAAGTTGCATTTTTTAATTAAATGCATTGTCTACTCAAATGTATCTGGATCCAGATGATTTGACTTTATGAAATTGCATCAATTCAACCCCATTTTATGTCCCGGGAATTGTTAATTTATAACACTTTCTATAAATATTTGAAAGCGCTAGTATTTTGAACGATTCTACCTTGGCTTAATGTGATTCTGGGAAATCACAATGTCCATACACTGGTGAGCGCTCATATTGTTAATGGACTATTCATGTGGTCCTGCAGAGCCAACTGCAGGGTAATATCAAAGTCAAGTCTGAGTCACAAAAGTTCAGAGTCCAAGTCAAGTCAGATTCAAAGTCCAGATGAGATCGATATTAAACCTTAAGACAGAAAATAACTTTTTTTCATGACCACTTAACGAGAAAAATGTCATTATGCTAAAAAATCCAAGATATGCAACTTTCTGCTTTATTAATCGCGCGTGTGTGCGCGCGCAGCTAAACAATAAAAACAATGTTGCTTTATTAATAGTTGTTGACCTCAAGGGAGAGCAGTGAGAAGCGGCAACAAAACAGCACCAAAGTCAAAGCTTAATTACTATAAACACATCACGGAGGCAAGGTTTTGCCATCATGTGCAGTCAGATGGCTATTTTTTTTAAAAAACAAAAAAGCTTTATACTTCAAGTTTCCTTTGAAGGAGGATATTTATTTTCACTAAGGAATAAAAAGAGTTGCACGCAAGCCGATAAAAATATTTTGCCAGTTCAAAGGCAGAGTCACGGCTGAGTCAAACACCACAGAGTCAGAATAAAAAAAACATTTTTTTTTTTTTTTTAAATTTAAAGGTTTGGAGTCAGGCACTACAGCTCTAGCTACCCGGACCCTGCAGATATCGTGGCGACTCTCCTCAAAGGCAAATTTCCAAACCTTTATGCCACCTTTCCTACACCTTGGTTATATTATGATATCAGGTCAAGGTGAGATGAAAAGGTGCTTCCTTTCCAACCCAAGAAAGGAAGGCAATGTTTCAATTAATTTTCTACATTTTTCCCTAACTGACATCATTGCGCGCCGACAAAGATTCTAGCTTGCGGACATAACCTGCAATCATTTTTTTATTTTATCATAAATAAAGATGAAAATAGTCAGGTCGTTAAATGCATTTTAAAACAGATTAAAGTACATGTAAATGTACCAAGTTTAATTACATTATCAGTGGACGCATGATTTATAGTTTTAAAAAAAAAAAAAAAAAAAAAAAAAAGATTTACCTAGCATAGCCAATGATGAGGCTTCCAAAAACGGTTCCAATTCCAGCTCCAGAACCAGCAACTCCCACTGTGGCAGCACCAGCACCAATGAACTTTGCAGCAGTGTCAATGTCCCGAGAGACCGCACTGGTCTGGAAAGAGCGTGTCAGGATTGCTGACTGACTTACTGGCAACAGGGCCTGAGAGGACAGGAAGGGGTGGGTGAGTACCAAAGACAAAAAATAAATAAGAAAATAAATTAATAATCAGTTTCTAACTGCCATAAAATGTTTCATCCTCTAGTGACATTGCAATTAAATAACCATGTGCACTCTCTGAGTGCAATAACAGCTTTAGCTTCTCTCAAACATGAACTTGATTTCTCTGGGTGTTTGTCCCTGCACTTGGTGCACCTGGGGTTTTTTTTTTTCCTCTACGCTCTGGGCTCTGCGTCCACTTATGGAAGCAAGCATCCAACCACTGCAAACAAGGGCTGGGCGATATGACCTGAAATCAATATCACGATAAATTGAGCAATTTTACCTCGATAACGATAAATGCATGATAAATTCCCCCCCGTGGACCAAAATCAAAATAAATGCAGGAAATGCATATTAACTGTTTTTTTATTGACCAACTAGTACACATTACCTTCAATGAAAAATAAAAAAACAAAAATCATTTGTATAAACATTCCAAATAGCTTGCTTTGCATGACTTGAACAATGTCACAAAGAACAAGAGCACCTCTCGCAAAATCTTTTTCTGCAAATGGATTGCGCCAAGATGCTGTAATGATATGTGCAAAGCCCTAGATTTGTGTGGTCTCTTGTAAACAATATAAATGATGCCAAATAAAAAAATGCTAAATAAAATGAAAAAAAAATGTAAATTCCAGCCAAATAAACAAGTGTGCATCATTGGTAAAATGTGCCATCTCGAGTACTCCGGTGCGCAGTCGCCACTTGTCAGGGATCTATGTTGCGACTCGACCACAAGTCTGATGTGGATGCAAAATGCTTGACATGTCTAATCTCCCGCCCCGATGTTGTCCATATCGGGAAGTACGGTTTGCGACAAATATTTTCGTACCTCTTGTCGGCGTTCAAATCCTGTGCGTGCCACTGTAACTAGAGGAGCTCTATCTTTAGTTATGTGCTAGGCTATCGCGTCCACCTCTGAGATGTTCTCTCGTATGGCGTTGCCTCCGTTAATGGGCTATGGTCACTTGTCGAACCTTGCTTCTCACTTTGAACTTTCAGCACAGCATGGTTGTGTTGTGGGTGGTGAAAAAGAAAAGGTTGGACGTGCTGTTTTGGGTGCTTACGACGCACTTTGTAGTTTGTGTTCTTTTGCTCAAACATCGTCTTTATGGAACCCAAAACATTTCCAAACGCCAGATGTCGAATTCCTTTTCGGGACAAGCGCAACAGGAACAACTTCAATTAACGTTACTTCGTCTTCAGCCGTGTCAGCTGCTTCTGGATTGAATTGCCAGCTACGACCGCGTTGTCTGTTTTTTTCCTTGTTTAGACTGGTGGAGTCACGTGACTAGACACGCTGTAGCCGTCTTATAGGAGCATTAACATTGCCGCAGACAGAAAAGACTTCTTTTCTTTTTTAAATACTGAATTTACCGACATGGGCAAAATAATGTTGGTCATTGTAATAAATTTCGGTAACGGTAAATTTTCGATTTATCGCCCAGCCTTACAGCAAACTCTCGCCACCGAGTGAGGCAGAAAAGGAGACTGCAATGATCCAGTCTATGGTTGAGTTTTGAACAAAAGTTGGATTTGTCATTGGCTTAGCAATATTTGAGATGGGATGAGAACACTAGAGTTCTATTGCCCTAAAACAGGGCAATTTCCCCACAAGAAGAAATATTATGCAAATATAAATCTAGACTTCTTCATCAATGGGTATTTTGAAAAAGCGAGTCTATGCTCATATACCACATAAAACGGGTAAATTAAAATTTAGTAAATGAGTGTGCACGATTACTAGTTCTTACCTGCTGCTGCTCCACTGTAGCTTCGGGTCTGGTGAAAATGGAGACAGACACTGGCCGGGCAAGAACTCTGGACCCTCCACGCAGCTAGATCACAGTTAACAGACAGTCACACACACACACACACACACGCACACACACCCACACACACACACAGAAATTTCATTAATATTTAAATGCAACAATCGTCCCCGATGAAAAAAAAAAATGAATCATGCGAGAGGTGTTACCAGTGTTTAGATTATTTCACTACCCATCACGAACCACCTGGGGGCACTACAAATTGAGTTCCAAAAAGTTTGCAGTCCTGAAAAATGAAACCGCCAAGATTTTGTCCCATTTACACCATCTTCAACAATTGGCCTGACTGTCCTTATTTGCATGTTGCCAGTGGAACACTGACATGCTAAAAGCATCAAAATAGTCTGCAATTAAATGTTAAGACGTTTAGCAAGGATCTTATGTGAGTTGGGATGGGCATTTGACTTAATCTCTTTGACAGCCTTAATAAAATACAATAAATAAATCATTAACTGAATGGCTTTTTTGTCACATTACAGCACGTTTCAGCGTTAGGGATTTGAGATGTAAAAAACAGGTGGATTTTGCTGCTCATTCCACAAACATCAGAATGTTGTGTTTTGACAAGTGGCACTGCATAGAACATATTCTTGTCAAGAATTGTTGGTGCTGACTTCCCCTTTAATTATCCTCCATCTTATACCTGTATTTTCAGAGTGAACTAAAGAGAAATATTCTGCAAAATTGTTCAAGCCAACTTACCACAGCAGGAGAAGTGACAAACTTCGCACAGGAATACATGGCTAGAACCTAAGAGAATGAGACAATTTTCAGGCTTAGTCATTATTTATATGCATGGTCCCTCCCAGCGTGGAACTTCAACATTGTACGTTGTCAAAAGTAAAGTTTATCACATTTTTTGCGCATACAATATGAACATAGATTAGTTTATGATTGCAGTTACAAGTTGGGTTAGATGTCATTTTGATAACATGCCTGAATGACACTTTGGGGAGGGGGGGATTCAGAAAACCAATTACGCCAATAATGCAAAGTAAGGAGAACTGAAAATGAACATGTTGCAGATCATGTCTAGCGAAGTGTTGCACGTAGCTGGGGGTAATCCAATTGTCAGCAGACGACTGCTTGGTTAAATTGGAGATTATGCTGGAGATCTGCAGTCTACCGATGAAGCGGGTGAAAAGGCGACAGCTCCCCTTGCTCACAGGCGCCATTTCCTTAAGCCTGGAGGACACACAGCCCAAGCTGTCTTTTTGGTTGGAAGAAAAGCCGGAAAATATTACTAGTATATACAAAACACTAGCCCGACGTAAATCAGAACACTGACCCCTTTGCTGGTCTATATCACAACAGGTACTCCAGTCACACACCGCCATAGCTAGCCAATCCCAATATCATGTTGCTATGCTAACCACCCTACTTGAAGGTCAAAATGAATTACTAACGACCAGACACGGCCAAGAAATCGTTTAAAACGCAAGCACGCCCAAACTATATGTTCCGCGCAATGCAATGCGAGCAAAGCCGATGAAGAGTTCGTGGTGAACTGTGAGGTCTTTGCAGGAGGTGCCGAGAATGAAGCACGAAGGCCCGCAGACGGAATCAGACATCTTGCATCCAGTCAGTTACTGCCAAATCAAACCAGCCGCAGTGGGGTGTAACAAAATATTGTGGAGAGGCAAGAAAAGTATATTGCATGTCTGCAAAATATGGAAGTAACGGTAAATCTTCGCATTAACACGAAGAAGTGAAATGCGAGTCATCTGACATCCATTAGCCGACATTGATACTGTGCTACACCGAATAGTTCGAAGCGTCTCCTGATAGCTCACATATCACTAATAATGCTTTACAAGCATGCATTAAAAGTGGAACCTTAGTCCATAGGCAAAAGAGCAATAAAGGTTATATATTACCGGTTAGTTACGGTTTCGGGAGGGTCCTGGATTAGCTTGTCTGGTACCCACCAGTAGTCAATGAACGTGGAAAGCAAAAGACCGTCACCTTGTCATTTATAAGAAGTGTGTGTACGTCCTAATCGTTCATTGGACAGAGCATCACAGCAGCGCAAGTCATAGCCACGTCCATACGTAACTTCCGTTATTGTAGCCTATTAGAGAGGTGCGTGTTGCTTTAGAAAGTGTGTGATTGGTCAAACTGTGCAAGTGGAACCAGTGAACTACGTGAGCATAAACTACGATTGGACAGCCTTGCTGGTTGACGAGGGGCGACTTTTCAAATACATCCCGTGTCCTAAACGGCTATTGGATAATCAAAAGGAAGTCCGGCCTACAAAATGAGTTTTTTCTTCCCTTTTCTAACTTATTTTTTGACCAATGCCAGTTACCATTCACCAACAAAACAGATCCATATGTATATATATTGGCTGGTGATCAGTTCAGCGTGTACCCCGCCTAAGGTGTATATACATATATATATATATATATATATATATATATATATATATATATATAAAATTTTTCATTATTTATTCTTTATTTAATCTATTTTATTTATATTTAATTAAATTATTGTTGTATTACACTGGAGAGGGGAGCTCTTTAATCTCGTTGCATACTGTACAATGACAATTAAGGGATTTCTGATTCTGAGTCTGAATGTACCACAAGTTATTTTTAGTTTTTTTTAAACAGTGAATATTATGTTACATTTTCCAAATACCAACTATAAGTATTTCATTTACATCTGAGAATAACATGCAAGTACCCTATCAGCCAGAAGAGCAATACAGTGAAACCCCGCTACTTTGCGGTTCACCTTTCGCGGGTTCAGTGCTTCGCGGGTATAAAAAATATTCAAAAATTAAAAACTTTTTTGCCCGGGCACGATCGGGGCTCTCCATTCGCTGCGCTCCGCGGGGGCATTGTAGTTTCGCCGAGCGGCACGACGGGGCGCTGGAGCGGTTAGACGGCCGGCGTGCGCCGAAGAAGAGCGTGGGCAAAGAGGAGAGTGGACGAAGAAGAGCACGTTCCCCCGGGCACGATCGGGGGCGACGTTTTGCACGGTTCGGACCGTACCAGAGCTCCGGCCGGCGTGCGTGGCAGTTAAGCCGAAGAGTAGCACCTTTCGCCCGGGCACGAGCGGGGCGACATTTTGCTCCGTTCGGGACTGTACGAGAGCTCCGGAGGAGGCCGGCCGGCGTGCGTGGCAATTACGCAGAAGAGGAGCACCTTCCGCCCGGGGCACGAGCGGGGCGAAATGAAACCGAGTTCAACCGAACGGAGACACGCTTCGGGGGAGCAGGTCCGGCGTGCGTGACAATTAAGCCGAAGAGGAGCACCTCTTCCGCCCGGGCACAAGCGGAGCGCGAGGCTGTCAGTTATGAATGAATAAATGAATAAATAAATAAATGAAGAATGCCACCTTTCATTTCACAGGGCACACCGGACGGCGTACCAGCAGGTAAAAGTCGAAGTAATTAAATAAATACAAAAAGAAGTAATTGAATAAATACAAAAATAATGGCTGGGGAATAAAAAAATAAGTTTTAATAATAATTTGGTTTTTTTTTGTTATAACATGAATTTCACTCTCTCTCTCTCTACCCGTGCATATATATATATATATATATATATATATATATATATATATATATATATATATATATATATATATATATATATATATATATATATTGGGATGTTGGCGGGGAACACCTTGAACTGGTTGCCAGCCAATCACAGGGCAAAAGGAAAACAAGGACAATTCGACATGGTCATATGGGTCAGGGATTGAACCCCCAACCTCTGGGTTGGAAGATGACCACTCTACCACCATGTAATTAGGCAGGGGTCCGCACTGGCTTTTATCAAAGCAGGTGTGACTGGCAGTGCAACATTTGATATAGTACTCAGACGATTTAGGTACTTGAAAATCCAAGTTAACCTAGAAATTAAAGACATAGTGATTAAATTCAAATTAGCCTTTTTTCAATCAATAAACCTGTATTGCTATTTGCCCAGTAGTTTTAAAGTTACAAGTATACATTATATGCGCGAACGAATGCTGCTTGATAATACATATTGTGATTTGTTGGCCGTTTTATGTATTAACCGCATGTGACTAAATCATCTGAGGGGATCATTGCTTTTACTGATTCCACTAATGGTTATATGTTGTTTTTGTTGTTGTATTCCATCTTTTTATAGTAACAATTCATCCTATCAAAATATAATTTGATTCCGATGTATTTTTTCATTACCTTTTTCATAGTAATAAGATCAAAGTATTCCCAAACAGGGGAAACTCTATCATCCTGATTGGCTCCATAGTGATAACTTTGACAATAGTAATCAAGAAGCGAATTACAAACTTCTCACAAAACTTACCCAAATACTCACAAAACGGGAAACCTCCATTGCGTTTCGTTGTAGTTTAAATCAGAAACGGAGCTTCCAGTTTACTCGTTACACGCATCGGAGTCTGGACACAGGTGTCACATCACTAATTTCAAGGGCTTTCAGTCACTAATGTGAATGGATGGCCATAGATGTACAGATGAAAATATTCACAACTCCACCTGAAAACTAGCCCTTCTCGGTCTGTCTATGAATAGCGCTTTTCCTCGTCACAGAGAGCGTGGCTTGCATATGCTTTTGTGTGTCTCTCATCATTTTCTTGTTGTTAAAGACTGACGCCTATTCCCACTGGATGACCAACTCTGTTGTATTGTTTTAATCAAAAGGTGATATGTGTATGAATATGAGCTGTGTGCATTGTTACTCTCTAATGATGACACATGATGTTGAAGAAATGAACAAAGTTTAATAAGCTGTTGATTACAAAGGGAGAATGTAACAACATATATTATCATATGTTTTCAAATGTATTGAGCTTGCATTTTATATGTGATATTAAGTAATACATTGTTTGAGTCTAACTGGTGAGCTTAGAGCAGGCGTGGGCAAACTACGGCCCGGGGGCCACATGCTTAATCGTTTCAATCCGGCCCGCCGAACTTGAAAAAAATGAAATCAATAAACCTTGTTCATGTTTTAGTTTCTAAATACAGTGGTGTGTCAAAGACATATATTTTGTTGTTATGCTTGTAGTATTAGGTGACATATGTAGGTAGGAACCTTACGTATGTACTGTGGGCTTGGGGGCAAATAATAAACGTTACGCAATAATACTGCACGGTGTGTGTCGTCCCTCCTGTCGCCTCCTGCCAATATAGTTCGGCCAGACTCACGAACCAACAATACATGGTGTCAGAAGTGGCAGAAGAGGGTCTTTTTGGAGCTGAATCTTACCGAGAGAGTGTCCCGCGTACACGCGAGTTTTCGTTTCATACGAGACAGTTCAGGCTGCGGGGGCGAGCCCGCGTAACGGCAAGATGTCTCAGTTTCAAGTCTCTCCACCTGAAAAATTTACGTTCAGGGCTGAAGACTGGACGAAATGGATAAAGCGTTTTGAACGGTTTCGCATTGCGTCCGGGCTGGAAGCGCAAGCAGACGAGAATCAGGTGAATACGCTTATCTACACCATGGGGGAGGAAGCGGAGGACATACTAGTTTCTCTCCACCTGAGCGCCGTGGAAGCGAGTGACTATGTCACAGTCAAAAATAAGTTGGACACCCACTTTGTGGCTCGCAGAAATGTCATCTTCGAGAGGGCAAAGTTTAATTTGCGTCAACAAGAAGAGGGGGAGTCGGCTGATGGCTTTCACACGGCACTACATTGTCTCGCGGAGTACTGCGGATACGGGGCTCTTCACGACGAAATGGTGAGAGACAGATTTGTTGTCGGCTTGAGAGATAAACGTTTATCAGAACAACTGCAGTTGGACCCAGAATTAACACTGGTGATGGCAATTACCAGAGCTCGTCAAAGTGAGCAAATAAAGAAGCAACAGGAGGTGTTAAAGTCTAACTTTAAAGTTGACATCGCCAACACTCAGCTGGACAGCGTGCACGCGCGTCACCGCGGAGGCGCGCGGCCGAAACAAATGCCGCGACAACATGGAGGAACATTTAAAAAAGCACCGAAGGACAGACAGACACAATGCAAACGATGCGGTGATCCAAAAGGACATAGTCTGCAACAATGCCCAGCTAGAGAAGCAATGTGTAATTACTGCAAGAAAAGGGGGCATTATGCAAGAGTGTGCAGAACGAAGAAAATAAAAGGAGTGAATGTTGTCATAGAGACTGATGATGAGGCAGAAGTTGCATTCCTTGGCTCCTTGTCAGCCGATAAAATGACCAGTCCATGGATGACAGACATAAACATGGACAATTACAGTGCAGTGTTTAAGATTGACACTGGCGCGGATGTTACAGCTGTTTCAGAAACACTTTACAGCCGTGGTAAATTCAGAAGACTGGTGAGACCTCTTAAAGTTCTGAAGGGACCAGGGGGCGCACGTCTAAAGGTCAAGGGCATGTTCACAGCCACACTCAGTAAGAACAATAATTGCGTCAAGGAGAACATATATGTTGTGAAAGGGCTGAGCACACCACTGCTGGGCGGGATGGCTGCGATGAAACTGCAGCTGGTCGCTCGACTGGAGAACATCAGCCTGGTCTCCATGGAATCCATAAAGGAGGAGTTTCCCAAGCTTTTCAGTGGATTAGGTAAAATGGAGGGTGAGTACAACATTGTACTGAAGCCTGGGGCACAACCTTTCTCTCTTTCGACGCCCCGACGTATTTCTCTCCCACTCCTGCCAAAAGTTAAAGAGGAGCTGAAGCGTATGGAGGCGCAAGGAGTCATCTCTAAAGTGGAGGTACCAACGGAATGGTGTGCACCAATGGTGGTGGTGCCGAAGCGGACTTGCAAGAGCAGAGTGAGAATATGCACAGACCTCACTGAACTGAATAAATCTGTCATGAGAGAAAAACACCCTCTCCCCTCAGTCGAACACACCTTAGGTCAGTTGGCAGGCGCTAAGGTGTTCTCAAAGTTAGATGCCAATGCTGGTTTCTGGCAGATACCGCTATCCAAGGAGTCTTCTTTGCTGACTACGTTCATCACTCCGTTTGGACGCTACTGTTACAACCGTCTGTGTTTTGGAATCTCATCTGCACCGGAACACTTCCAGAAGCGTATGTCGCGCATTTTGGAGGGCCTGGATGGAGTTGTATGTCAAATGGATGATGTGCTCATCTGGGGAGCAACGCAGTGTGAGCATGATGAGAGACTGAGGAGGACTTTGTTACGTCTACAGGACGCGGGCGTCACACTGAATGAAAAGTGTGAGTTCTCAAAGAACACAATAAAGTTCTTGGGACAAGTTATCGACTCATCGGGGTCAGTGCAGACCCTGACAAAGTGAGTGCTGTAAAAGTTATGAAGGAACCAAGCAACATCAGCGAGGTGAGACGTTTCCTAGGGATGACTAATCATCTTGGCAAGTTCCTACCTCACCTGGCGGAAAAGACGCGTCCTCTCAGAGACCTGCTTAGGAAGTCCAACATGTGGGTCTGGGGACCACAACAGCAGCAAGCATTTGATGGCATTAAAGCGGACTTGACGTCGACCCCTGGGCTGGCGTTATATGACCCAAATGCTGAAACACTGGTCTCTGCTGATGCATCCTCCTTCGGGTTGGGCAGTGTGCTTCTCCAGAAGCAAGCTGATTCTCGTTGGAAGCCAGTGGCGTATGCTTCGAGAGCCCTCAGCAGCACCGAACAGCGATACGCCCAGATCGAGAAAGAGGCACTAGCTTCGACATGGGCCTGTGAGAGGTTTTCAGAGTTTCTCATAGGAAAGTAGTTCCATATCGAGACAGACCACAAGCCTCTAGTTCCCCTGCTGGGCTCCAAGAGTCTAGAGATGCTTCCGCCACGCATCCAGCGTCTTCGTATGAGATTGATGAGGTTTTCTTATACTATCTCTCATGTAGCTGGTAAGAACATTGCAACTGCGGATGTGCTGTCACGGGCCCCTGTCAGCGCCACGTCGGACGGGTTGCAAGAAGAAGAGGTCAACTTGTATGTTGATTCTGTCATTGCGAACCTTCCTGCTACTGAATCGAGGCTGGTGGAAATACAAGAAAGTCAGGACAACGATGCCATTCTCCTGCAGCTGAAGAAGTTCTGCCTGGAGGGATGGCCGGACAAATTTTCTGTGGACCGTACAATCCAGCCCTATCTGCCGTTTTCTGGTGAGCTCACAGTTCAGGATGGACTACTGCTGTATGGCTGCAGGATTGTGATTCCAGCGTCGCTTAGGGCAGACATGCTGTCCAAGCTTCACGAGGGCCACCTTGGGATTGCTAAATGCAGGGAGAGGGCGAAACAGTCTGTGTGGTGGCCTGGTCTCAGTACGGATCTGTCCAGGACGATTGCGGACTGTGATGTGTGTGCCAAGGAGAGGACGACTCTCAGAGAAACAATGATGCCTACTGAGTTCCCATCGAGGCCATGGTCCTTGGTCGGGGCTGATCTGTTCCGGATAAATAACAAAGATTATCTGGTCGTAGTGGACTATTTTTCAAGGTTCTTCGAAGTGGCTTGGCTGACGTCTACTACATCGGAGGCTGTGATCGAGCACTTCAAGTCTATCCTTGCTCGTCATGGAATTCCCGAAGAAGTGCGCTCCGACAACGGGCCACAGTTTGCTTCTGTGGTCTTCAACAAGTTTGCCTCGGAATGGGGTTTCAAGCATGTGACGTCCAGCCCACGTTTTCCACGGGGTAATGGTGAGGCTGAGCGTGCGGTGAGGACCATAAAGGGTCTTCTCAAAAAGTCTGCAGACCCGTATCTTGCCCTTATGGCCTACCGTGCTGCTCCCTTGGCGAATGGCTACAGTCCCACGGAACTCCTCATGGGGAGGAGGATAAGGACACCTGTTCCTGTGATTTCATCTCAGCTTAATCCCAGATGTGCGGACATTGAGGATTTGAAGACTACAGAACAGAGGTACCGACAGATGCAGCGTCAAAATTATGATCGCAGACACAGAGCGCGCGATATGCCACACCTTCGACCAGGAGATCAGGTGTGGGTCAGGGACACGCGAGAACGTGGCACAGTTGTGTCTACTGCGGGCACACCGAGGTCCTATGTTGTCGAGACACCCGGCGGTAGGCTGCGAAGGAACCGTTATCATCTCTCGCAGACCTCTGGAGGAGCCGAGACATCAAAAGACTTGCCAGAGGCCCAGGTAAACGCTGATCGTCAGGAGGTGAGTACACCTGGCACACCTGACATTCTTCAACAACCAAGCGGTCAGCAGAATCCGGTGTGTGAGAGGCGGTTTCCCACAAGAGTGAGGACACCTCCCACATTCTTGAAAGACTTTGTTTGCACATAGCTATAGGAGCTGAGTGAGCATGAGGCAGAATAATCCTCACACTCAGTTGGAGGGTTTGGGCAGTCTACCCCATCCCTCATAGAAGATATAGGAATGTGTGATGACTTTCCGTTTTCCTTGAGTGGATTATTTTTTTGGGTTATTAATGGTGTGCATTGACGAATGTTTGATAGTTAATATCATATCTTGAGTGTAGGTGTTTATATGCTATAAGGCATTCCTCAGCTAATGACTGGAATGCTGTTTTGAGTTTGTTTACTGACTCGGTATAATACATGTTGTTGTGTTTGCCTATAAGTGCATATGCATCTTCCCTAGAAAGATTCTTTAACCTCGAAAGGGGGATGTAGTATTAGGTGACATATGTAGGTAGGAACCTTACGTATGTACTGTGGGCTTGGGGGCAAATAATAAACGTTACGCAATAATACTGCACGGTGTGTGTCGTCCCTCCTGTCGCCTCCTGCCAATATAGTTCGGCCAGACTCACAAACCAACAATACAATGCTTTTGTTCACTTTCATTTAAAAATAAAAGGTTTTTTTTTTCTCCGATGAGGTGAGGTTACCAAAACACTCCATCCATCTGCTCCTGGTCCGGCCCCTCTGTCAAATTTTAGAACCCATTGTGGCCTGCCAATCAAAAAGTTTGCCCACCCCTGGCTTAGAGGATCAGGTGAAAGGGGTGAGATGATCGACAAATGCTGGACACGCTTTGCTCTTAAATCACGTGAAGGGAAAGAACCGTCAGGCAAGTGCACTTTCCACTCACATGTATGAGTCAGTGAAGAAGCTTCAAGAAGCTACCAGAAGGGTGGAACTTTCCACTCGCGACTGATGGAATCGAAATGTCAGTTTATGGATGTGGCATGAGCTGAAGAACTTTAATTCGATTTCTACCTTTGTCATTCATATGATTTGATTCAATTCGCACCACTAACCCTTCGCATTTGAACGAACGGCCGGGACCCTCCCCCATATCCCTCCACCCCCAACTCCCCCCACCCCAGTGAGATAGGGGCACGTTACCATCGACGACAGAAAATCAGTTAAAAGGTTTACTCCGGCTTAGAAAACCAAACAAATCCGTACGGTCCTAATAAGGACAGTTAAACCCACTAGGTCAATAACATGCAATAGATTCACAGAGGCGGAGTGGCCGCCCTCGGATCCGTTGGACGGAGAGCCGGCCAAGGACTTTTATCCCGATTAGTCCTGCGGGTAAGCGGAATCTGACAGTGGGTCACCGACTTTTTTTTTTTAAACCGAATGCTACTTCTTCGGTACTGATTAATGGAAAGTGCTACCAGTCACTGATCGTGTTAGTGCTTTCTCACGGTACCTTAATTCTCTTCAATGGTTGAAAGTATTGTAGTGCGGTTAACTTGTTAAAGGGCCTAGGACTATGCAGTGTTATTGTGCTTTGGTTTTTCCCAGCCTATGTTTGGTCAGTGAATGCAACGCGATGTTATGACTACCGTTTATGATCGCGAGACTGTTAGATGAAAGATTGATCTTGTTGTATGGTACTCGCGGCTCACTGCATGGACACTGCTCAAACGCTGTCTGTGCCCGAGCTAGAGACCGACACAACACGGTGTATCATCTCCAACGATAACAGCTGTGATTGTGACTTCATTGTTACTGGAGGCAAGTAAAGTTGACGAGAGAAGATTCTACCCACGCATCGCCATCGCACCGAAAAGTACAAACACGACAACTGGTGTCAGAAGTGGGATTTTTCACAAAACTCCCGTGAGTAAATTCAATTGAAAAGAACGCTACGGATCCATCCCGAGCTAGATGACAATTTGAGGCTCAGCTGCAACTCATCGCGGCCGTGCCGAAGAAAAAAAAAAAAAAAAAAGGTCAAGCTACTTAAGCGTAGCCACGCACGACTGCCGGTCCGCCCCTCCAAAATAAGAGTTGAAGAGGAACTACCCGACGAGACAAAGCAAGGAAGCAAATTGACTGAAAAAATGACTGAAGAATTACAAGGAGCTTCAGCAGGCCACGCAGAGGCAGAGACCGCTCCAAAGTGGCTACAAGCAGTGTTGGATAATCAAACCCAACAAACAAGACACCTTCAAATGATGTTGGCCCCAGTCCTTTCACACATAACAGGACAGTCAGCTGTACAACAAGCCCCAACACAACTCACTACTGTACAAGGTGGGGAGGATAGTATGTCAATGCAGTCTACACCAGGGAAAGGTTTGCAACCGACGTAAGTGCACCTTTCAATGTGACAACTAGGCCAAGGGACCGTGCTCCTTTTGCAGCGGAACTGGAAGTGATAAACCAAAGATCTCGAAATTCTGGGCCGTCCAGGCGGGCTGCAGTTCCTGAATCTGATAGTAGACGCAGAGAGATTAGAGATGTTGAGCATGAAACCCAACACACACATACCTACCAAGATGCAAACAGGCCAAGTAATTCGGGAGGCTATTTCAACACATTGGCAGAGCCCCAGAGGCCTAAATTGGCCATATTTGATGGAAATGAGGATTGGGATACTTTCTTAATGCCATTTGAACGTCAAGCAAGAAAATACGGGTGGAGTGCCATCGAACGAGTCGACAGGCTACATGAGTGTTTAAGAGGAGCTGCGGTGCGGTATGTCTGCTCACTCCCAGAGCACACAAGGGAGGATTATGTTCTCTTGGTAGAGCAGCTCACCCAACGTTTTGGAAAGACGGACCCCCCGACCACGATAAGGAGAAAGCTTGGCGAACTCAGACAAGGCAGAGAGACATCAGCTGAATTTGCGGAGGAGGTGAGGCGCCTTATCACCCTCGCATATCCAGGAGTCGATCTCCAGCTGCAAGACCAGGTTGCGACAGATGCTTTCCTCAAAGGCTTACGAAATCAGAAGGTGGCTTATGAAGTCATGAATCGTGAACCAGGGTCCCTCGTCGAAGCTCAAAAGTTTGTGGAGGCCCATGAGCATAACTTCAAAGCCACGGTGGGCCGCAAAACCGAAATGAGGAACAGAACCAGGCGTATCTCATGGGTTGATGAAGGAGACATATGTGAGGATACTGCTGTGGTATCCCGCAGGGTCCAAAGCCCCCAGTATGTTACAGCTGACCAGTTTGCTGCACTAATGGATCGAGTGGAGGCCCTTGTCAACAAAGTAGAACTTCTACAGCAGCAAGTTGGGGATTATCAGCCTGTAGTCACAGGACCCCAACAGCCTAAATCAGTCCAAAACCTTGCACCAGAAAGGAAGCAAAATTATCAGCAGTTACAACCTAACAGGGGTCGTTCTCAAACTCCTAGTCCAAATCGTGGGGCGGCCGGCCCATGTTTCAAGTGTGGGGAAACAGGACACTTCAGAAAACACTGCGTCAGACCACCCAGTCCAATTGCTGCACGTAACCATACAGACTTGTTGCTGCAACCAGTTGGAGGTTTGGAGAGCTCAGCTGTGAACTCAGATCTTCAGTTACAAGGCCGGCAGATTGGCTGCACTAAGAAGAGAGGTGAAAGCTTACAAATTGCTATAACTATAAATGGCAAGCCAACGAAAGCTGTGGCGGACACTGGAGCTCAAACTACTGTGATATCCGAGGAACTGTACCAAAGTATCTTGAAAGACAACACAACACCTACAGACCTACACCAAACCTACCTGCTGAGCGCAGGAGTCGGTGATGGCATGAAAGCTAAACATGGACTCACAGTGACCTTTCAAATTAGATCCAAATCTATCCCCTGGGAAGTACATGTAGCTTCCATCAGAGACCCTGTTCTTCTTGGATTAGATCTGATGAAAGCTCATGATGTGGTTATCTACACCCGTGGCAAGGTTTTCATTGGAGATGAACTTGTGCCCTCAAAAATTGTGCAAGATAATGGACCAGATTACTGCGTGACGAGAGTGACCCTTGGAAAAGTAACGACTATACCAGCTTCATCGGAATGCATTGTATGGGGTGAAGTGGAGGAGCCAAGACCTGGAGTTCCAGCTGTGTTGGAGCCTCTGCACATTAAAGACAATGTAACATCTGGAAGTGTTCTTGTTGTTATGGAAAAGAGAGTGGCAGTCAGGGTGTGCAATTTCTCAACTAAGCGAACCTCCCTACCGAAAGGAACCTGTCTCGGAATGCTCGTGGAAGCTTACCCTGAACTCCCGTGTGCGGCAAAGCAAAGTGCAGCGTCAAGCCATGCGGATAATGATGATACACCACCAGAGGTGATGGGAAGAGTAACAACAATCCCTGACATTCCCGAACACCTTCAAGGCCTGGTTGCCGCTACAAGTGAAGCTCTCAGTGAAGAACAGCAACAGCGGTTCACTCAATTACTCCTCACGTACCAATCCATCTTTGCCAAAAGTGACTCTGACCTTGGTTACATGTCTGCTGTAACACACAAGATTGACACTGGTTCTGCTAAACCTGTACGTCAGGCAGTAAGAAGAACACCTCTTGGATTTCAAGGTGAGGAGGAAGCACACCTTAAGGCCATGTTGGAAGCAGATGTAATCACACCATCTTCATCTGAATGGGCCTCTCCAGTGGTCCTAGTGCGCAAAAAAGATGGAGGACTAAGGTGGTGTGTCGACTACCGTAGATTGAACAGTCTGACGATCAAGGATGCATATCCACTACCCAAGATCGAAGAATGTCTTAATGTTGTCGGTGGGGCTACCATGTTCTCGACCCTTGACCTTCAGTCTGGCTACTGGCAGATTGCAGTGGATAGCAAAGACCGTGAAAAGACTGCATTCATCACAAAATGGGGTCTTTATGAACACATCTGAATGCCATTTGGACTATGCAACGCACCAAGTACGTTCCAGAGGGCAATGGAGCTCATCCTCAGAGGGCTCCAGTGGGAAACTCTTCTCATTTATCTGGATGATGTCATCGTTATTGGCAATGGAGTGGACCACAGTTTAGATCGGCTTGAGCAGGTCTTTCAGAGGTTCCAAGACTATGGACTAAAACTAAAGCCATCCAAATGCCATCTGCTTCAAGAGGAAGTTCTCTTCCTGGGTCACATTGTGAGTGGTGGAGGTGTCCGACCATACCCAGCTCTCATCAGAGATGTTCAACAGTGGAAACCCCCAGCAAACCTGCAAGAGTTGCAAGCTTTCCTTGGGCTATGTAATTACTATCGCAAGTTTGTTCCAAATTTCGCAGAACTGGCAAGCCCCCTTCATAACCTTCTCAAAAAGGGGACTACGTTTCACTGGACAGACAAGCATGAAGTTGTTTTTGAAAGGCTCAAAGAAAAACTGACGACGGCACCCATTTTAGGGTATCCCAACGCTGAAGGCAAGTTCATTCTTGATACAGATGCCTCGAACAACAGTGTCGGAGCTGTCCTATCCCAAATCCAGTGGGGAGAGGAGCGAGTTCTAACCTATGCCAGCAGCCACCTTATGCCAGCTCAGCAGAGGTACTGTGTCACTCGTCGGGAGCTACTTGCCGTTGTTCGTTTCACCCGCCAGTTCCGCCACTATCTACTAGGTAGAAGGTTTCTGATTCGAACAGATCATGGCAGTCTCACCTGGCTTTTCCGGTTCAAATGCCCTGAAGGACAGCTAGCTCGCTGGATAGAAGAGTTGGGTCAATACGACTTCTGCATCGAACACCGTGCTGGTAAACTGCATGCCAACGCGGATGCCATGTCAAGGTTGCCGGGAGGAAATGTGGACAAGTGTGATTGTTACCAAGCCGGGATCAGCCCGTCAGACCTGCCACGTACTGCTGGAGAATTCATGAACAGTGGGCCAAGTTCGAGAATGATGTTGATGATGTTGTGCCACTGGCAGTAAGATGTGTGGAACCCCGAAGTGACACCGATGGTCATGGCACCATGTCGGCAGAAGATCATCCATCTGGTGAGTGCCCAGAAGTCAACTGGCTCAAGTCCCTTGGTCCGGAGCAACTGGCAACACTTCAGAAAGCAGACCCTGTCCTGGCCACTCTTCACACATGGAAGGAAACCGCTACACTCCCTGCCAAAGATGAAGTGATGCTTGAGAGCCCTGCAGTGAGGAAGTTCTGGCTCTGTTGGCGCCAAGTCAAACTTAGAGAAGGAGTCCTCTATTACTCTTGGGAGAGAATTGGGAACCAACACCCAACTTTGCTTCTATTGGTCCCCACATCCATGCAAAAAGAAGTCCTACAGTCATGCCATAACCCTCCATACTCTGGTCACCTGGGAGAAGCCAAAACCATGGAGCGTGTGCGTCAAAATTACCATTGGTATGGCATGGGTGGAGATGTTCACCTGTTTGTCAAGAGATAGAAATAGAAATAGAAATAGAAATCCCTTTATTGTCATTGTACTCAAGTGTGCAACGAGATTAGAGGGCTCCCCTCTCCAGTGCAATACAACAATAATACAGACAAATATATAAATTAGATAAATAAAGAAGACAGTGCAATGGAATTCAGTACTGAATAGGGCATATAGAAACACATCACAATGCTGTTTTGCGAGGTTAGGGTGGTCTCGTGTGTGTGTGAGAGTTCAGTAAGGAGATGGCTCTCGGAAAGAAACTGTTTCTCAGTCTATTGGTCCTTGATTTGATGCATCTGTAGCGCCTGCCAGAGGGCAACAGTGCAGTGCATGCAAAACTGCAGGACCAACAAAGAAAGCAAAGATGCAATGTTACCAAGTTGGAGCACCTTTGGACCGTTTGCACCTTGACATACTCGGACCATTCCCTGTGTCGAACTCTGGTAACAAGTACATTCTCGTCATAATTGATCAATTCACCAGATGGGTCGAAGCATTCCCTGTCCCTGACCAAGGTGCTGAGACAACTGCAAGGAGGTTGGTCTATGACTTTTATCGCCAGATTTGGAGCCCCCCTTGAGCTACACACAGACCAAGGTCGCAATTTTGAGAGTGTGCTTTTTCGCAATGTGTGTGAGATCTTGCAGATTACCAAGACCAGGACTACCCCTTACCACCCCTCTTCCAATGGACAGGTAGAACGATTTAATAGGACTTTGCTGTAAATGCTTCGTTGTTATGTGAACCAAAGCCAGAAGGACTGGGACGAGCAACTGCCACTACTTACCGCAGCCTACCGCAGCTCGCGACACACAGTGACAGGATTTACACCCAACAGGCTTATGCTTGGCAGAGAGGTCCACCAACCACAAGATATCCTGTCTGGTACCGCAAGACTCAAGGCCAATCCACTGGATGTATCAGATTTCCTCTACAACCTGGAAGAAGGTTTGAAAGAAGCCCACAGCATGGCGAGAGAGCACCTTCGCTCTGCACAGGAGCGACAGAAGAAAGTGTACGATCTCCGTGCTAGAGAACATTTGTACAGTCTTGGCGACCTAGTGTTCGTGAAGGACAATATGAAAAAGAAGGGGCTAAGTCCAAAGCTCCAAGCCCTCTGGAAGGGTCCCCTGATTGTTTCTGCTCGGCGAGGTCCGGTTCTGTATGAGATCCAAGGTCCCAAGCGTAGCACGATAATGCATCACGACAGACTCAAGCCCTATGACAGTGAAGTTATACCTGTCTGGATTTCACGGCAAAGAAGTAAAATGCTACAGCGGTGTCAAGACCCTGACATCCAAGCCAACACAGAGGACATTCCCTTGGTGCCAGTGCTGCCACTGCCAGACGATCCAGGCGGTACAACCGCGGGTTCAAGTGAGGAGTCCGATGATCCATCTGCGGTATCTCAGGCCAGCGCTCCAGAGTGTCAACAAGGACGAAGACAATGTGATAAAAACCCATTGACCAAGACTGTTAATACATCCAGTGGTCGCCGAGTTAATAGACCAGAAAGATACAGATCTTGATTCCAAGTTGCACTAATCCAAAGTTATGTTGACAGCTCACTGTTTGCACTTAAGATTAATGTGTGTTCTGGTTATTATAATTACTTATTTTTTATGTTTTCCCTACATTACCTATACTGAAGGGACTCAGTATTCCTAAAGGGGGGGTAGTGTAGTGCGGGTAACTTGTTAAAGGGCCTAGGACTATGCAGTGCTATTGTGCTTTGGTTTTTCCCAGCCTATGTTTGGTCAGTGAATGCAACGCGATGTTATGACTACCGTTTATGATCGCGAGACTGTTAGATGAAAGATTGATGTTGTTGTATGGTACTCGCGGCTCACTGCATGGACACTGCTCAAACGCTGTCTGTGCCCGAGCTAGAGACCGACACAACACGGTGTATCATCTCCAACGATAACAGCTGTGATTGTGACTTCATTGTTACTGGAGGCAAGTAAAGTTGACGAGAGAAGATTCCTTGTCGTGTGACTCTGTCTACCCACGCATCACCATCGCACCGAAAAGTACAAACACGACAGTATTAAGAAGCCAAAATGTATCAGTCCGCATCACTTTAGTTCTATACATTTCTGCAAGTGTTTACATTTTTAAATGATCTCTTCTACAACATTCTTTGGAAATAATGTCTATCACTGGTGAGCCGTTTATAGAACAGGTCCACGCTGGGCTACTCATGTGGTCCTTCGGGGTGACCCGTTGCCTACAGGCATCATTTTAATGGCCCCTGGTCTATTGTAACAGAAATGTTTTTCTCCTGTTTTTTTATTTTTAAGGCAGCTGCTGTCTTGGTACACGTTATCTCAAAATGGCAATGTTCATGCTGTGGATGCCCTACAACCTCTGCGGATACGATGTGACATGTCAGATCCAGCTCGTATAACCTGCTTTGGAGCTGAAGATGTCTGCGTGGCCAGTAAAATGTCTGGTGTCAAATGACACTCTGTTCCATGCTCAGGTATTATATATGGATGGAATGCTGAATTCATCTTGAGACACAATGAACCAATGTAACAATGAATGTGACTTAAAAAAAAAAAATCCAATGTAACTGTTAGGCACTGTGGACAAAAGTGCACTCATAACTTGAAACGAGCTACAACGAGAGCACAAGAAACGACACCACCCATCCACGGTAAACCAACATCCTACTATTCTACTTTGAGTTTTCTGTTAACTCCTTTTCTGATTGCCTCCAGAAGTCAATTAAATCAAGCGCTCGGTTCATCATGCTTGGCTCCATTGTGGTTGAAAACACAACAATTGTGTCACAAAGCAGTGTGACCGTAGATTTCAAGTGGAACCATGTCGAGAAGGTCCGCAGTCCTTTACAGCTACACTACTAAGCTGAATATGCACTCAAATGTCACCTGCTCTCAAACTGTAACACACACTTTGTAACAGACCATTTAAAATGTTGCAGAATATTAAACTTGTCCGTGGAGACACAAAGAGCCCCAAGTTTGAGATGTTCAGGGAGCTGCAGTTTCTTCAGGTGAATATGGAGAATTTTCACACACATCTACAGTATTTAGTTCTAGTATAAAATGTTGAAGACATGTCAGACTCTCTTGATTTGAACCAAACTTATTTATTGTTCAGTGAACTCCAGTCAGGTATAAATTTAAGCCTTGACTTTAACTTTCTTGGGTGCTCCCTTCTTTCCCTTCTTGGGTTTCAGCATCTTCGCCTTGATCTGTTGGAACGAAAACAACGGAGGAAGATTAAATTCCAAGGTCCATGCTCTAAGAGGGACTGCCAGTTTCTTACCGTAGGGTCATGTTGGAGAATGGCCTGACGTCTAGCCGACTATGACTAAGGGTTTAGTTTGAACATAATCCTCAGGTTCTTAAGAGGGTTCTTTTTTAGGGCTCTGCAGACGATCTTCTTCCTGCAAGGAGGAGGCAAATTCTTAACGACACATGTCAATACCATTACTGTTAGCGCCATTTCACAAATGTTTATATTTTTATGGATAATGATTGCAAATATTTGTTTTTTTTGCCATTTGTATGTTTGTGAGAAGAAATTATACATTTCTTTGTCTTTTTGTCTTTTGTAATTATTTTGATTTGTGGAGTGAAAGGTGTCAACGTTAGAGGGCGCAATTCTTTATTTACTGCAATGCACGAAGAAGAAAGTGTTTTTTGGTTGAAGAAGAAATAAAGATGATGGCGAAGGAGCAACACGGTCTTTTTACCGTGCTTCGACCATCAGTGTTTGTTCACGCGTAAAAAGTTGTTTTTATTCGCCATCCAATGAAGAGGTTGAACAACGAAAATAAGAAGAAACTAAAGGAATCTAAAATAACCTCTACAATTACATCTGAGTTCTTGGTTTACTGTATTGCTCAGAACTTCACACTTATCAGGAATCATGAACACAGACCAAAGTGGGAGTATCATCATAGCCCCCCCCCCGACTAATTGATTTTTTCTTTGAAGCGAACGTTCACTTACCTGTGTTTTCTGGATCTCCTCGCTCTTGAAAATCCTGCTCAGGTCTTTGTTTGTCATCTTGTGCATTGGGATTTGGCAAGCTAAAGAGGAGGGACTATTGGTTAATTTGTTAAATTTACAACAAAATTGAATAAAAAATGAGGTCTTTAATAGACTCAGAACTTCATATCACCGTTGTCAGAAAGCGCTCTCAGTCCAGATGCAGAAGCGACCCACATGACCACTGGGGGCAAGTCTGAGGAGATTCAGCTGCTTGTTCACCATACCATTACATCTGAGTGCTTGGTTTAGTGCAGAGGTCTCAGACTCACGGCCCGGGGGCCACAGGACAATTTGCGGCCCTGTATTAATAAGAAAGATTGATGTCAGTGTAACCGGGAAGCACGTTATCTTAAAGATAATAAAGCAAACTCATACCCCCGAACCAATCACGGTGAGGTTTATGGCTCTGGAGGGCGGGACATTGGCTGGGCCGTCCGGGAACAACGATGCTGCAATGCTGTGCCACACTCACTTGTAGTTGGCCTTTTGTGGGTAGCATGTTTCCGCCAGCTGCCGTACAACTGGTCAAGTCTGCGGAAAGCGCTCTCAGTCCATATACAGAAGCGACCCAAATGACCACCGGGGGCTAGTCTCAGTAGGTTCAGCTTCTTCACATTCTGGAGGGTGATGCCTGCAGAAGAAGTGCAACGTCACACAACCTGCATTATGTTATCTAGAGATAATCAAAGCCAATCACAATTTTCAGTTGATCTGCACTGGATAATATATATACTCAGTAGCCATTGTTTGATTTTTTTTTTTATGCTGGTTCTAACCTCTTCGCACCAAACAATATGAAAACTTACCAGGAATATTCCTGAATGCCTCGGTGACACCGGCATCTTTGTTATAGATAATACAAGGCCCTCTGCATTGAATGCGTCGACAATTCCTCATTTTACCCTTCCCAGCACGCATGCGTTGAGAGGCATAGACCTATAAATGGACATCTATGTTAGAGCACTGCAAAAACTGTTGAGCGCATTTGACCTTTATCAACATTGATAGACACTCCACAAGTATTGCTTTACCATTGTGTAGAATAATGAAACTCTTGGAACATGTGACTATCTTCTTGATGTCATTCCAGGCTTTAAGCTTCAGCAGAAGCTAGGGCTGGGCGATATGACCTAAAATCAATATCCCGGTAAATTGGGCAATTTTACCTCGATAACGATAAATGCACGATAAATTCCCCCTGAGGGCCAAAATCAAAATAAATGCAGGAAATGCATATTAACTGTTTTTTATTGACCAACTGGTACACATTACTTTCAGTGAAAAATAAAAGTGCAAAAAAACATTTGTATAAACATTCCAAATAGCTTGCTCTGCATGATTTGAACAATGTCACAAAGAACAGGAGAAAAAGGGTACCTCTCACAAAAAATTTTTTCTGCAAATAGATTGTGCCGAGATGCTGTAATGACATTTGCAAAAGCCTAGATTTGTGTAAAGGTATCTTGTAAACAATATTAATAATGCCGCGTGCAAAGGAGCTAGTCACCTGTAAACAAAATGCTAAATAGAATGAAAAAAATGTCAATGGAATGCCAGTGCCAAATAAACAAGTGTGCTTCATCCGGAAAATGCCGTCTCGAGTACGCTGGTGCGCGGTCGCCACTTGTCGTCTATGTACTGCACATTCAGGCTCAAACAGGGATGCATGTTGCGACTTGACCACAAGTCGGATGTGGATGCAAAATGCCCGACATGTCTACGCTCCCGTCCTGATGTTGTCCATATCGGGAAGTACTGGTTTGCAACAAATATTTTCGTACCTCTTGTCGGCTACTTTCATGAGGTCGCCGCAAGCCACGCATACCCTTCTCGACGGTTTAAAATTTTTATGCGCACAGCCTACATCTGTGCCATGTGAGCGCATTTTTCTCAAAATGTGAATTTGTCAGTTAAAAAAAAAAGAAAACGTCTAAATACAAAGACAGTGGAAAAAGAAATATTTTTGAATAAACATTTTTGAAATACATATACTTTACTTGTGCCATAGTTTTTGCTAATTCATGTATGTCGAAATTGGCATCCTTTAGTGTGTGAACATATGAGTCGTGGTTTCTTAGCTTAATATTGTTTCCCGCTTTTGTTAACTTAAGACGTCAGGAAAAAAATAATGAAATGAAATTCACAATTCTTAGCCGGACATTAAACAAGGTATGGGGATTTTGTATTTACTCAAAACCTGCCACAATACACACAAACATTTTTTTAGTATAAAGAACTAGGTATCCAATCATTGTTTACGTGTAGTGTATAGATACTAATGTTTTACTGCCGAAAAGCCTCCACAGTATGTGACTGTAGTTCTAGTTTTTCCCCACCAGATGTCATTAACACCGAAGCTTTGAAGCTTCAAACCATTTTGAACCGATTGTTTCAAATGATTCAGCGCTTCATAAAAGCTTCATTTGCCCATCACTACTAGCTGGTAACCCGAAGATGCCGTTGTTACAATAACGTGACACATACATTACACAAACAGCATTACAATTGTTTCCTCACCATAATCGCTATTGAAGTTTCGGCTCGCCGGGAATCGTCCTCCTCTCGCTCTGGCGGCCACAGAAAAAAAGGAAGTCAGTAATTCACCCACAAAGGTATATGCCTCCGCCGAAAGGAACACCACTTCCGCCGAAAGCCAAAGACGAACAAAGAAGCTGTAACAACGACAAACGTAATATATATTACGTTTTAAATTGCAATTAAAGCAATTCATTTATGATTTTACATTCTGAAGGTCCAAATGTGTACTTTTACGATGGTGCATTTTATGGGAACTATTTCTTTACGCCATGTTGTGGAACGTGGACTTATTACAAACAGAAGTACTTTCGGAACATGACTGTTTTGTTTTATATAGTGGATTAATATCTAAAATAAACGCAAAACAGCGCAGTTTTCCTGAATATATTACTCCATAATTTATTCATTTTTCTCATAATTAATTTGAAAGTATTACTCTGTGTTGAACACTGACCCGTTGACTCCTTTTTTGCAGAGAGCGGGACAGTCAAAGTCAAAACAGTCTTCTTGTCCCAGTTAAATTGATTATACATCATTGTTGTTTGTTTTGTTTATGTATATTGAAGTTCTTAATAAAAATAATAAATAAATCATAAAAAATCAAAACAGTAGCACCCAAGGTGGAGTTGCAACTAAAGCTTTTTTCCCCACAAATGCCCACCAAGGTTTTAGCAAGTGTGAAAGATTGTTTAGTACACGCAAGTGAGTTTCACTACTTGGTATGCGCTGTTAGAATGTTGGAATCGGTAAGCCTTGTTTTGGTAGCCGTTAGCTGTGAAGTGCACTGAATATTATGCGTGGTTCTCTGTTGACAGGTATCTTCAAGACGATAAAAGGAGTCATGGTTGCACTTTGAGAAAACTGCATTTTCTGACGTGGCTGAGTTGTCTCTTTATTTTCTTATTAAATTGTGAATACACCTTGTTTCAGGAGGACATCCAGATATTTAAAAGGTATGGCGATAAAATTGCAGTTCTGAATTTATTGGACTACGGGAACCAGGAAGTCTTCATTTGTGAAAAAGCGGTGAGAACTTCTTGTTGGAGTCGAGTCACCGTGGAAATGAGAAGTAGTTAGTAAATCAGCCTTTAAAAGCCAAACTTACTCCAATGCGTGTTCGTTTTTTTGTACTCAAGAAGAAAAGGGAGAGAGCTTTGTGTTAGCTGCCCATCAAACTGAAGCGGCACCGCACCCTCTCACCATACGAAAAGCAAGGTGCTTGCGTTAAAACAAGACCCCAAATGAGAGAACCAAATTTTATCTAGCCAAATAATCTCGTGCGAGGGTCAACAACTTTTTTTGAAACCGAATGCTACTTCTTCTGTACTGACTAATGGAAAGTGCTACACATTTCTGAACCAACAAATGTGAAGTAACTGATCATGTTACTGCTTTCTCACAGTACCTTAATTCTCTACAATGATTGAACGTATTAAGAAGCCAATCTGTATCAGTACGCATCACTTTAGTTCAGTGGGTCTCAAATAGTGGGGCGCGCCCCCACGGGGGCTGGCTGCGATGCTGAAGTGGGCGCGTGTTACCCTGGGAAACATGCTTTTTTTCCCGCCGTAGTACGGCTGAACGATGTGTGGTTTTGGAACCCAAATTGGAATCTCAGACAACGCAAATTTGAGATCGTCAAAGCTGCGCTTTGTGCCCCCAGTTCACGCAGTAGGTCTCGCAGTACTGATTTAAAAACAAAACAAAAACAAAAAAAAAAACGTTGCCCTATCGCCCGTTGCCCCGGATGTCATTTATTTTGCCGCTACTTGAATACTAGTCGCTAGTGATGGATCCAGCGACACTGAGGCATCGATGCGCGCGCCGAGCTTCCAGGGCAAACCCCGTGTCGGTGCGAGTACCGCTTTAAGAAAGTCACGTGACCACTACCGGAAACGTGTCGACACGGCGGTCGCGCGCCAAACTCTGTTCATAAGGAAGCGCATCTGTCAACAGGATGGACGCTCAAAACAAGCATCGAGTTATTGGCGCGTTACTTTGCGTTAAATATCCGCACTCAGAGGTGCAGCGCTATATGTCAGCAGGACACGTTGCACGTACGGAAGACTCGCTCTTATACTGGAAGTCCATGGAGGCAACGTTCCCTCACCTATTTACAGTAGCCACACGGGCGTTGTGCACACCGCCCTCTTCAGTGCCTTGTGAGAGGATCTTCTCAAAGGCGGGGGAAATTGCCTCAAAAAAAGAAATAGTCTGAATTACAAAACGCTGGAGAAACTATTTTTTTTTAATAAAAATCTTTAATTACAATGAGTCCATTGTCATTCACAACACTTTTATTGTTCACTTAATTTATCAACTGCATCTCGAATATCAAAGATTTTTTTTAGGAAATTGCGTGTATGTAAAAATAATGTGAAAGCAAATGCCTAATCAGAATCAGAAATCCCTTTGTCATTGTACTCAAGTGTGCAACGAGATTAGAGAGCTCCCCTCTACAGTGCAATACGACAATAATTCAGTTAAATATATAAATTAGATAAATAAGAGAGTAATTAGGGCGATGGAAAGTAATACGAAATAGGATATATAAAAACACATCACGTCGCTAATCAATGGAATTGGATAAAATTAGTTTGACAGATCAGTGTCAGATGACCCTGTCAAATGTTTCCTGCAAGTCCACCAGGTGTCAGTATTCAGCAACACAGTGTCAACACAGTGTCAATACATTGGCCGTGTCCAAATTAACAAGCTGCGACCTCCGAAGGCTGCTTTTTCGGCCGCATGACGTCACTTTCGGCGCGACACGACCGCGCGTGGTGTCCAAATTCACGGCTGTCACGTGCGACCTTCGAATCCAGCCTTGGAATTGGTCTTCGTTTCCATGGAGCCAAGGCCGCTTGGCGCAACATTTACGTTACGCCCCCATATACTTTGCTCCTCTGTTCGACGCAGGTGATAAGTATTTGCGGTGGATTTATAAACGGCTTGGATAATCAATGGATAATCAGCGACGAGCGCCAGACCGAAGGCATCGGCTTCGCAAAACATTTGTATTATTTCATTTTAAACGATGGAACCCGAACTTTTCTTCATTTTATTTCACTTTTTAGTTTATTTCCATTTTGTTCTTGAGGAGAGGAGGATCACGCTTTCCCATCGCAGAGTTGTCCTTTATCGAAGGAATGAAGTAAGTTCTAAATCCGTCTATCAGCATTTTCACACAATTACCAACATTGACAGGTCAATAGGGTTATAACGTGATTGTTCCAGATGAACTAAAAACTTCAGTAGTACATGTGTTAGCTTCATAATAGAACGAATATTGAATGGAAATGATTTAATTATATACATTCTGAAAGAGTTTTTATGAATTTAGATACTTGTGACGGCTTTATTGTCCCCGTGATTAGTTTGTACATATGGCAAAACACCAGAATACCACTAGAGAGTTTAGGGCCAGAGTTATTAAAATTAAGTTGGTGATACTGTAGGAATGATGCAAGCAAACGAAACAAGTACAATAATTAATGCGTTCATGTTTTTTTTGTTTTTTTTATTCAAAACATTAACAGCCAAGAAGTCCATACTGCAGGATAAACCTGGGTGTGCCAATGTTGGATCGTTTTTTCAATGGAGAGGATCTCCAAACAGACTTTTGCCTGAGCAGGGACTCTTTCAGAGTGTTGCTGAACCTCCTGGACCAAGACCGACGACATGGATGGGGTGTCGAGATAGAGGTCCTTGTCTTTCTCTTCTGGCTGGCGAGTGGGGCATCATATCGGGTGGTGGCACGAGCATTTGGGATGCCGCGGTCCACTGCCCACTACATCATCCACCGGGTCACTGGGGAACTGGTGGCTCTTTGCCACAGAGTCATCCACTTCCCCAACACTGCAGGAGACCTTCAGGCAGTGACCCAGGGATTTGCAGGGCTGGCGAAGCACCATGCATTTGCAAGAGCTGCTGGAGCAATAGATGGTTGTCATGTCCGAATCAAGCCTCCAAGTGGCCCTGATGGTCATGACTACAAGAACCGCAAGCTTTTCAGCAGCATAATCATGCAAGCTGTGTGTGACCATCAGGGTCGCTTTCTGGACATATACGTGGGTTGGCCTGGATCAGTCCACGACTCCAGGGTCCTCCGGCACAGCCCTCTTTACCAAAGAGGGCTGTATCCTCCTCCAGGGCACTTTATCTTGGCAGATCAGTATCAGTGCCTCCAGCGACCACTCCCCCTCATCACTCCTTACAAGCGGCCGGTGCAGGGCGTGGGGGCCCGGCGCTTCAACGTTCATCATTCCAAGGCACGCTCAATAATTGAGCGTGCCTTGGAATGATGAAGGTGAGATTCCGGGCCATCTTTTTCCACGCCCTGGAGGTGCACCACACCTTTGCACCACATGTAAGTAAATTTAAAAAAAGTATAATTGATACTTATACTTTCAATATGTTGCTCTTTATTCAGGATCAAATCATGTCCTGTTCAGTGCAATAACTATAAAATATAGCTAATATACAGCATTTCCTTTTTATTTCTTTTAGGTCATCGCTGCCTGTGCCGTCCTCCACAACATCTGCCTTGGGGTGGGAGACCTCATGGCCTCGGAGGACGAAGGGGAAGAGGAGGCTGCTGTGGAAGAGGTGGCTGACACAGTCGCTGGAGTGCAGTGGAGGGACCACCTGTCTGCTCAGGTGTCTGCCCTGGAGGAGGTACCAGAGGACCACGAGTATATTTAGGTATTTAAATACTTTTAACTGCACAATGGTATTTGAGCAATCATCCCATCAAATATGCCACAAAATAATCTTTAACTGAATCATCAAACAGCACAGCCACACAAACATGGCAAAATATCAGAAGATGGAAAAATAGATTCATATACAATGTAATGAATGGTTAATAAATCTATCCCATCTTTTGTAGTGACATGGCAGCCATCTATTGCCCCAACCATCCCGGCAAACCCCCACGTAATGGATGATGTAGTGGACACTGCAACCGGTATGATGCCCCACTTCAAGTCACGAGAGGAAGATCAGGACTCTTGCTCGTGCCCCATCCATGTCATGGGTCCTGGAACAAAGGTTCCATCCATGCTCCAAATGAGTCCCTGCTCAGGCGAAAATTGGCAAAACAGCACTGACACACTCAGGTTTATCCTGCAACAGTTATGAACTGGGAAATGCTTTTTTATTTTCTGTGAATAGTTACTGTGAATTATAATGCATGTCTTGTTTGTCCACCAGTTTTTCAATAAATTAAATTTGTAAGCAAAAACAGACATGGTGGAGTCTTCATATTATTGTAAAAGTTTTGGTCTTTCACAAACCTGGGCTTTTTCACTTTTGTCTGAAGAAGCTGATCTCAAGATGTGACTGGGATACGAACTAGTTCATCTGTTTTAAAAGTACCCCGGTTTTTGTTTACTCTTAAATGAATGTTATCTAAATTTCAGTCTTTAACACCAAGCATATTTCACTCATTTTTTATTTTGATCTATCAACTTTTCCATCAAACTGAAAAACCTTTCAAATATCTCCCTCCTCTCAGTTGCCCTTCCCTCCTCTGCCAACCTCTGTCTCTCCAATTCCTGTCTCCGCATTGCCAAGTCGAGTCTGGATAGTTTGATCATTTCATCCTCTCTCCTTCGCTTTCTCCCTCTCGGTCGTTGCTCCGGCTGTTGGCCTCGCTCTTCTTCTTCTACGACTTCTTCTTCTTCCTCCTCCTCCTCCTCTTGCGTCGCCCTGGCCCGACTTGGCCCTGGGAGTTCTTCAGGGATGGCCTGACTTGGCCCTGGTCTTTCCTCAGGGATGGAGGCAATTAGGACAGGGGGGGGTGATGGACGGTCTCTGTCCGAGCACTCCATCCATGAGGTCGAACCAGGGCCAAGTATCGGCAGTAGCTCTCCCTGCCACCCCTTCGCCAGTGCCTGGGTTTTTGCAATCCTTTATATGAAAAGAAGCAAAAAGATAAAACAATTATATCTTCATTTTCACACACAAGAAAAAGAAATGTGGACTTCCATACTTTATACTTCATTTTTAAATTATCCCTTTTTTTTTTGCCTGCAGGGGCGTCACTTTGCCCTGCAGCTCAAGCTTTTCCACGATGGTCCTGTATTAAATAAATAAAAATGCATGCAAAAATAAAGGATGAAAAAATGGGTAAAAAAGATGCAAACATTAGTCAGAAATCCTGGTGTTATGGGTAACATGCAGATTTATGCACTTCAGTACATTAGTTCATGACCGTTTCAGTGCGTTTTATCATGTTAATGTGGAGGGTGATTCATATATTATTCATTAATATCAGTAATTGGGGAGCACATTGTCGGGGGTACATGGAATTTATACAGGGCACATTCTGTGCTCGGATAAATAAACAGCTGCGTGTTAGCGCAAATCTAATTCAAACACAAATGGCTGATGAATGGAACCTAAAGTTGCTATAGTGGGTCTCGCCATTCTTAGGCGTTTTCTTTTTGATATTTTGAGTTTAAATGGATGAAAATAAATTAGACAATAACCCGTCAAATATTTTTCCCGATAGTAATTGTATTTTTACCTCCATGCTGTGGCTGCGGAGAACTTGGCCCCCGTAAAGTGGCTGTCGTACTCCCCGCGCAGCTTGATCAGCCGCGCGGTCATCTCCTTGCTCCCTAAAACATAAGGAAAAGATTAAATAAAATAATGCTAACATGCAGAAATAAGACAATTCAAATGTTTCAGCCGTACCTCCTATGCAATAGTTCTTAGAGCTACCTTAGTTATATTTGGCCGATTTCGCAACTAACAAAATTATCTTAAGCTGGAGCTAAATATCCAAACATTGCTGCCCAATATTTCTCATGAGTGATGTTTTAATATTGCATATAAAGAACTTATACTTACATCTGAAAGTGCACTCGGGTGAGGCGGAAGACGTGGCTTCGGTAGTTTGCATCTTGCGAGTGTAGAACGGCGTAGAAGAAGAGCGAGGCTTTTAAGGCTGCGAAGGTTGCATGCTCGTAGCCTTCACTCAGGGCCCGTTTCCATGGAGTTTCCACGGAAACGAGGACAGATTATAAAGCCAGTACTCGGAGGCCGCGTGAATTTGGACACCGGCGTAAGCGTCCTTGTCGCACCGGAAATGACGTCTTCTGTCCGCCATATTAGACATCGAAGGACGCAGCCTAATTATTTGTACGTAGCTATTGAGCCTGTCCAAATTCACCACGGGTTATGCGGTCCATATAAGGCTACATGAGGAGGAGCCTTCTTAGGCTTCGAGGACCCAGCCTGCGAACTGGCCTTCGGAGGTCGCAGCCTGTTAATTTGTACACGGCCACAGTGCCATTGCTATAGTCTTTGCCCAACTTTGCTCCGTGTGTTGATCATGATTGTTTGTTGCTCTGCTTGTTTCTTCAGCTACGTTTCGGCTTGCTTTATGTTTTCGATGATTGGACTTAACCTTACCCTTTGGAGGAAGGACATTCTTGTTTTCGGTTTTCTTGCGTTGCAAGCTCCTTTTGTTACTCGTTTTGGTTTTCCTGGGGGAAGATTCTTTCCCCAGCGTTTTTCGTTCACGTCTCCCGACGTCTGTAAGTATAGACCCACTATTATTATTGATAGCAGCTTATCCTGCCTATCGCCTGTCCATTGTTTATTGCCGGTCACAATAAATATTGTTTCCAACTCATTTTCCCTTGTCCGCAATTTAAGAATCCACCCACACTGGGAAGTGGTCCTCACACCCTGTGTGTCTGATGGAACGCTGGCTCGTTGTCCAAGTGTGGTATGCTAACATATTGTAGTGTCTACTGTGCTTTAGTCAGAAAACTTACTTTCATTAAAAACCAAAACACAATTTTTGTATACGCATGATTGACATTGAAACAGCAAGAGCACAAGTGCTACCTCGTGACAACGCAAGGAGTGTTGCATTTAATCATACCCTGGAAATCTCATTACTCCAAGCGTAGGGTTAAGAGTAGTCCATGTTTTTTTTTTAGAAAATTTGAGGTAGTCACATGTCATTAGCAGTACGGCAGGAGCTAGGGCATCATTAGGGACAACTCAAACAGCAGTAAGTCAGACACATTGCCATTAGCAGTTTACAATGAAAAAAGCAAAATTAAATCAAAACCAAAACTATCACCAATATCAACTAAACAGCATACTAGCAAACAATGAAACAACCAGACGGCTGTCCTTTTAGCCAGCTTTCTTCCACACTTACATACTGGTCTGTTGTCAAATGACTGTCTCAAACAGTCACCAACAGGAATGTTCACTCATTGTATCACTCCCAGTCAATTATTCAGTGCTGTGTAGTATAAAACCTCGCCGACAGAGGGTGCTAACGTGCACTGTATAAAAATGCTCCAAGTTGGTCACGTGTGTTACTCAACTGAGCAACACGTGCAGATCTGAGATCTGGGTCTTTTCACAAGGTGCTCCACTTTGTCGGCCTCCCTGTCTATTTCAGGGAAGATCTGATACTTTAAAGTGCCGTGTATATACACAGTTTCCCATGTTGATACACACATATATATGCGTGGGGATTTGGCTATACAGTGAACCCTCGGTTATCGCGGTTAATGGGGACAGAGACCACCCGCGAAAACTGAAAATCCAGGAAGTAGCGGCGCACCTTCAAAAATGCTTAAAAAAAAAAAAGTGCGAAGTAGCGGCGCACCTTCAAAAATGCTTAAAAAAAAAAATAAATAAATAAATAAAAAAAAATATATATATATATATATATATATACGGGTAGAGAGAGAGTGAAATTCATGTTATAACAAAAAAAACATTTTTTTTTTTATTCCCCAGCCATTATTTTTGTATTTATTCAATTACTTCTTTTTGTATTTATTTAATTACTTCGACTTTTACCTGCTGGTACGCCGTCCGGTGTGCCCTGTGAAATGAAAGGTGGCATAAGGCTATTGTCGTATACTGCCAAGAAATTGTATTCAAATAAAGCTACTACACCCGCGATATCAATGTATTAGAAGTGCGTGTGGTTATCAACAACGTTAAAGCCCACAACATTAACTTCGCATATTGGCAATGTCAACGTGGTCAAGCTGCTTGTTTTGGAGGACGACCGACACCTGCTTCATAAGATACCCTGCGCTGATTTGTGTTCAAGCATTCCCCTCTCTTCCAAACCAGTAAACCTGGGGGAAACACTGAATGATATAAGTTTGCAGTGTGCACTGCCGAGAAAATAATACATTTGTTTATTTCTAGGTATTAGTGCTTGGTATGTGAATCTTGAATCTCAATTAAAAATGTATAGTATCAAAAGCATAATGTCATGTATAAGGACTGTGTGATAATATATTAGTTTTGTTCATTTTCAGAGGAAGAAATTGACAAGGAGAGTTTTTCATGTCTTACTGATGATCTGGTGAAAGACATGTTTCCCAAAGTGGTTCCACGGGCGAAGTTCATCCAAAAACTACAATACTTTCTGAAGGTGTGACATTAATTTTGGACAGTACATGGATAGAGTTTTTGTAAAGCATGGGTTATATTTGTTTAAGTGCCATAAAGAAAATTTTCAGGTTTCACATTTTAACAATGACAATGAGGTCAATGTGTTACCAAGATGCATGCATGCACACATTCCAGAAGTAAAGTTCATGTTGCAAACATTTGTTAAATGCTGACCGAGCTAACGAAATGTTTTTTCAATTATTGTTTTAGTTATTTTGTTAGTTTTCATTAACTAAAATAACCGTCTGTACCATAAACTGTATTTTTCTATTCTCATTCCAGCCCGGAACAGACCCCCTTGCCTGTCAAAGGGAATTGATGGAGGAATGTGCGAAGAGAGGGGTCACATGCCAGCCCAAGTGGTTGCCTCTGGGACCACAGTCTTGGCAGCAAATATTTTCTACCTCCTTTTATGACGACTAGTTTACCAGTTGGACTCTCTTGTCAAAATTGGATATGATGTGGAATACCCAACAGAAGCTGCTGATGCGTGGATGTTTCTTCAGAGGTGTGTGTGTATGGCATTGCCACACCCTCTGATGTCTTAACTCCAAGGACTCAAGAACTAATTATCAAAACAAGATACAATACAGCTTTATTTATATAGCGCATTTCTCAACAGCTGGAGCTGTAAAAAAAAAGCGCTTTCGATGCGGTGTAATATTAATTTGTGGGAAATTAGCACACAAATTAAAAGACATAAACACATATACAATAGATACCAGAAGAACAACGACAGTCTCATGTCGAGTCGAAAACTAAAGAATAAAAATTTGTCTTCAAATGTGTTTTAAAAGTGGACAGACCTAGCATTTAATGGAAGCTCATTCCATAGGGAAGGACAGGCAATTGTAACTTGTGTTTTATCACTGCATTAACTGTTCCAAATGCTATGTACTAAATATTTTGTATACTGTAATTTATTGTATTATGTATGCATTGTAATATATAGGGTATTGTTTTTTTAAATTAAACTGAACTGCATTGGTGCTTTAACCTTGCTCATTATTTTATTCCAGATACCAGTGTTAAATTCCAAGCCTGCAGTACCAATCAATAATAATGGTACCATTTTAACCAATTAAAATAGTCATTTCTAACCAATATAGATGGTTCCAGTCCAACCAACTTATATTGGTTGCTTGTGCACAAATTAACCAATATCTTGGTCAAAAGGACTGACGTGTATTGGTTGGAACCTACAACCAACAAACATTGGTTGAAAACACTATCCATTCTCGATTGGTTGTTTTAACCAAAAGATCAGTCGGACACATAACTACCAACTAGATTGGTCAATTTTAACCATTTTTTTGGTTAATCTCACCAATCCTTTTTTAGGGTGTAGTGCCCGGGCGGAAGTTGTTCCTCTTCGGCTTAACTGCCACGCACGCCGGCCGGTCTCCTCCGGAGCTCTCGCACGGTCCTGAACGGAGCGAAATGTCGCCCCGCTAGTGCCCGGGCGGAAGTTGTTCCTCTTCATCTTAACTGCCACGCACGCTGGCCGGAGCTCTGGTACGGTCCGAACCGTGCGAAACGTCGCCCCAAATCGTGCCCAGGGGAACGTGCTCTTCTTCGTCCACTCTCCTCTTCGCCCACGCTCTTCTTCGGCGCACGCCGGCCGTCTAACCGCTCCAGCGCCCCGTCGTGCCGCTCGGCGAAACTACAATGCCCCCGAATATTTTTTAGACCCGCAAAGCACTGAACCCGCGAAAGGTGAACCGCGAAGTAGCGAGGGTTCACTGTATACGTATATACTGTGTATGGCCACATAGGTTTGCTTTTTCTGAATGTCTGCTGCCTATATAATACATCAACGGCTACATTACGCTGCCGCCTCTGTGTGATCTATATCTATTTTCTATATCAATTTGGTTGTATTTAGTTTCATCTCTGTGATGGTGGCGCTCCATTGGCTATACTCCGGTTTCCTCCCACATTCCAAAAACATGCATGGCACGCTGATTGAACACTCTAAATTGAATGTGAGCAAAGATGGTTGTTCGTCTTTGTGTGCCCTGCGATTGGCTGGAAACCAGTTCAGGGTGTCCCCCGCCTACTGCCCGAAGATAGCTGGGATAGGCTCCAGCACCCCCCGCAACCCTTGTGAGGAGAAGTGGCACAGATAATGGATGGATGATGGGCGTATAATGTGTTTTGTGTGAATGTAGGGGTACTCGTGGTTATGTCGTTGTGTTTGTTCATTTGTTCTTCTTTTTATGGTGTATTTTGTTTTTTATTGCACAGCACTTTTGAGTTGCATTTTTACGTATGAAAAGTGCTGATAAAATTGAAAAGTTACCCTAAAAACTTTAAGGAGTTTAAGTACAAATAATGAGATTCCAATGATTTCTTTGGTGAAAATGAAATGAAAAATCTTAAAAAAAGATGCAGAAAAATAGATATTTTCATGAACTGGGTCCATCCACTGGCCATTTATGGAAGTTCGTCCAATCAGTCTACATGCATTTGTTTGACCTTGGCCCTCAGGTAGCTTCGGGAGTACAGGGTACCGAATCACTAATATGGGCTGTTCAGTCCCTGTATCACCGTTTGGGCTGCACTGTCAGCAGTAAGTCAGATTTGTTTCCAGTGAGGGTTGGAGTCCAACTATGCTACCCTGTCACAGATTCTGTTCATAACTTTTATGGACAGAATAGGCACAGCCGAGGCGTTTGAGGGGCTCCGGTTTAGTGGCATTTCTGCTTTTTGCAGATAATGTGATACTGTTAGCTTCTTCAAGGCATGATCTCCAACTCTAACTTGAGCATTTCATAGCTGAATGTGAAGTGCTTGGGATGAAAATTAGCACCTCCAAATCTGGAGTCCCCTCTCCAGGTCAAGGATGTTATCCCGGCCAATGTGGAAGAGGTCAAGTATCTTGGAGTCTTGTCCACAACTGATTGTAGGATGCAGCGTGACGTCAACGGATCGGTTCAGCGTCTGTTGTGATGTGGACACTGTATTGGTCCGTCGTGATGAAGACGGAATTGAGCCCGATAAGCAAAGCTCTCTATATACCGGTCAATCTATGTTCCTATCCTTATGTATGGTCACGAGCTGTGGGTTGTGACCAAACGAACAAAATCTTAGATATGAGTTTACTAAATGAGTCTGGGCTCGCCCTTAGCGATAGGGTGAGAAGATGGGTCATCCCTCAGGGTCGTGCTGCTGCACCTCCACATTGAGAGGAGCCAGATGAGGTGGCTCGATCATCTCATTAGTATGCCTCATCGATGCCTCCCAGTTGAGGCATTCCAGGCATGTCCCACTGGCCGGAGGCCACGACTACTTACCCAGGACTAAAAAAAGAAAAAAGCTAATCGTAAGTATTAAGCAACAACACTTTCACTCTGATTTTCATTTTGATACATTTGAATATTGATTGTATATTTTAAAGTCAACCAATATGTATGAAACTCAGATTAATATACACAATATTAAAGATGGCTGAGTTATCGAACTGCAATTATGTTTAGGAGCCATAGGATGTCAGTAATGAGTTACAAATTAACGCAAAACATCCCACTGACACGTCATCAGTCTAATTTGAATGATTTGCCAAGAACTATGAGTTGTGGTGGAAATGCAAACCACCTGGGCCACAGGAACTGGAGCCTATCCCAGCTATCTTCGGGCAGTAGGCGGGGGACACTCTGAACTGGTTGCCAGCCAATCGCAGGGCACACAGAGACAAACAACCATTTGCACTCACACTCACACCTAGGCGCAATTCAGAGTGTTCAATGGACCTGCCATGCATATTTTTGGAATGTGGGAGGAAACCGGAGTACCCGGAGGAAACCCACGCAGGCACGGGGAGAACATGCAAACTCCACACAGGAAGGCCGGAGCCGGGATCGAACCCGCGACCACTGCTGTCTCTCACTGTGAGGGCACCGTGCTAACCAGTCAGGCAACCGTGCCGCCTATATGCTCTCATTATACAGTTTATTTTTAGGAGTGATATGTTCAATAATATGCCAAAATGTCAATATTGTTATGTGTATTTTGTCGATTGTCATGTAATATATATTGCAATGATAAGTATATTTTGTGACTGTCGTAAATTTCTCATGTTTTACGTGCGGACACTTTACGTTGGTTGCAATGTCCTTTTATGGTAGTTGGTGGAGTGAAGGCGAGCGTGTTGAGTGACGAAGAAATAAAAGAGACAGAAACATTCTGAAACTATCGATGTGTTATGTTCCAGGGCTTGTTGGTAGAAAAGGGGCTTATGTCTCCGGCTGGTGGGAACACTTTGGAATCCCACCGGAATAGTTGGAAGTCAAGGCTAGGGAGAGAGAAGTCTGGGCTTCCCAGTTGGATAAGCGGCAGATAAAGGATGGATGCATACATACATTGGTTATTTATAATACACCATATTTATTTGTGTTTAATTTCACTTAAAAGAAGACAATACATCATAATTAAATCAAACTAAGGACATTAACTAAAAATGATCATTTATCAGTATGTAGCTTTGAGCTATTCGCCTCAAAATATTGCCATTTCTTCATTGTTGCTGTGCTTTCAGTCCACACGACCTGCCCAGCAACCTTCCTCCAGTCTCATGGCGCTTTTTCATTAGACCGGTTCCACACTGAGACGGCTTGCCTGGCGCATAGTGGCCACTTTTCCAATTGAGTTTCGGCGCTCATACTTCGTTTGCTCTGTTATAAATAGAAATTCAAACTCCGATGGCACAGATTTACTTCCACAGTATGCATTACTAAATGTTTACCACGGGGTGGCACTATAACATCACATTAAGCAAAAGGCAAGCACAAGAAACAACGAATAAATTGATTTATGTTCTCTTTTTCGCTTTAATCAATTTTAACACGAACAATTTATGAATCTACACCCAATGTAGAATTCCTAGCGGTTTCAATTGAAATTCTGTGATGTCTTCAGGCCACACCAAGCTCGAGCCTCGGGTGTTTTACAGTTGTATATTTCACCGGATCTTTTATTGCCAAAGAGACGATTAAAGTCTACTGATGACACGCTTGCTGCCGATCAGTCGACCTTGGTTCCATAAAAGCAGCTCTCCACGAATATCGATAAGTCATATCTTCACGGAGATGAAGAGAAGAAGCTCAAACCTCGGAGTGATAAAGGTTTTACTTAGTGGTCTATAAAATGCGGGAGCTACCTTACCTCATGCAAGTCACTGGCCTGAACAATTATGGGTTCCCAACGCTGCGCATCTCGTCATGTAAATATGTCTGTGTGCAAGAATGCAAAAGATATGTCATTGGTTGCATGACATAGAATTAATGTTCAACTATTGGTTGATGTATGGTCGGAGACATAGGCACAGATGGGATGGGGGACAGGCGGAATAATTAATTCATAGTGACTTAAAAACATTTAAATCACTAAACAGTGAGTAAATAATTCAATAAAAAATAGATGAATGACCATACATCTGCGACTAACCAGGGAATAATTACATTAACAATAATGTAATAATTACTTAGTTCTTACTTACTCTTAATACTTACATAATGCTGATGAAAAATCCTGTGTCAACTTTCTCAAGAGTGTTTTGAGCGCACAAAAAAGGGTTTTGTGTGCACAAAAGCGTGATTTTCGTTCGTGTGAGCAGGAGCTCATGTATATTATATGTAATTTAAAGTCGATTTTTCAGTTTTTCTCCTTGTTGTTATTGCTATACCATCGTTTGCTCTGAATCATGCCGCAAAACGTGGGGCATTTTTGAACAGCTTAGCTAAATAAAGGTAATGCAAGATGGAAATTGAAATTTGAGCGACATGCAAGGTGGTCGACGTCTTGAAGTGGGAGTCCAACGAAGAATATTTCTACTGATATCTTGGGCAATGACCACAGTTGGAAAAAAATGAAAAAAAAGAATAACCATTACTCGCGGAATTTTAAAAAACAAATTTCATCAAGTTTGTTTTGGGAAAACGCCAGACATGTGATTACAATACAAGAAAATTCATTATGTGCAGAAATATTTACCTTCAAGGAAATAGTAAGATGAAAAGCCGTCACCATTATTTGCTTGTTTTTGTTTTTGTTTTTTTTCAACCCCCTAATTTTTATTTTTTTATTTTTTGTAAGTATGATTAGTTTTGTTCTTCATGTTCATTCATTCATCATAAGATGTATACATATACAGAATTAGACATTTTAAATACTGTATAACATATTCTAAACTATATTATATAATATCCAATACCCTTAGAATATTGTAATAAGGTAGCATTAATATAAAGTTCAATATGGCACATTAAACCATGTAATTGAAAAATAAACAGCTTTCATTGATTTATTAAGGTTCCAGTTTGAAATGACACTTACATTGTCAGGGTTGAGGAAGGTGAGGACCCAAACGCAAGGAAGCAAGGCAGGGGTAACTTAAAGGGCATTTAATTAACAGAAAACTAAGGCAAACAGGGAACTTGGAAAAACTAGACAACGACAGGAAACTAATGATCGGGACAGGCGACAGGGACAGGCAAGAGGGACAGGCAAGAGGGACAGGCAACAGGGACAGGCAACAGGGACAGGCAACAGGGACAAGCGACAGTGAAAATGACAATGAACCAACAAGAACTGAAAGCAACCAGGGAACTAAATACACACAAATTGACGAGACAACGAGGAGCACCTGGACAAGACATGGAGGGTTGGAAGGACCGGATTGGTTAACACTAGGGCTTGGGTAAACGAGCACAGGAGGACACAATAGACAAGATGAGACAAGACACATGAACAAGGCCAAAACATGAAACCAAATACTAAACCAAAAATAACAAATACAAATCATGACATACATGGCACGAAAACCAATGAAATAGCAACATTTTACCCATGTTTTGACAAGTACAAGGGGGATTTTCATTTTTATTTAATTTGGTTGATCTTTTTTTTTTTGTTTTAGGTTTAGTTACTTTTTTTAGTTATTTTATTGTTACTTTTCATTAACTATAATAAGATTTACTGTAGGTGACATTACATAACTTATGTTCCTGTTTAACTTTCCTGTCTATGCCGTCATGAGAAAACATAGTTAAATCATAAAAGTAATCATGTAGCAAAAATCATCAACAATTTGAAAGCCTGGTACCCATAGCAGATTGTGTTTGTTTGCTCATTCAGTAGGAGTCGTGGTATTTCTGTAATTCTAATTAAAAAGAAGACATTCAGGGTTCATGGTGATTGACTGGTGAGCACGTTCGCCTCAGATATGACTGTGAGAGTGAATGTTTGTTTGTCTGTGTGTGTCTGAAGACGGCTGGGTTTGGGTCCAGCATGCCCTTATATATATATATATATATATATATATATATATATGTACAACAGATATTTACTTAAATAATATCTTGGAATTTATGCAAAATCACCAAATATGAAGTATATTTAATTAAAAGACTGTTCTATAGCTTTCTTGGATTCTTGAATACAATCTAAATGGAGACATCTTTGGAGACAATTATTTTCTAAACATTTCTCAAAAGTGCCCACAAGCGCCACACTTTCAGCAGTGTTTGTTCTCAAGGCCCAGTGGTAACTTAAACACAGTGTTTTGTTCTGAGACGTGCTAAAGACTGCTAATATGGCCCAATATTTGCAAAGTATGCAAATTAATTTTTAAGTAAATCAAACTGAGTTAACTGAGTTAAAACATTTAACTGAGAAAATTTTGGGGGGATTAATCACCCGAGTTTAATTTTGACAGCCCTAATATGTTGAATGAATATTGGGCCATGCAAACACAACAATCGGGTTACCTCCAATTGATTTGTGTTTTGTGCATGCGTTTGCTCTATCTGCTTGTAATTTTGTTTTTTTGTAGTACAGGCAGTGCTTGTCGTAGCAAGCCTAACTTGAAAACAAATTTTCCTTGATGATGTTTTCATGTTATTTTCTGTCCCTACAGTGAGAATAATAGTGTTTATTTAGACACACATATATGTGTGTACAAGTCCAGAGGTAAACTCTTATGGCGAAGCTCAGTGATGCAGCTCAGAGCACACTTTTCGAGCGTGGAGGAACCCAACTGCTTCATTCTTGTGGTGTTTTACACAGTGTTGGTTGTTCTTGAACGGTTCGTACAAAACGAACGAATCTTGTTAGTGAATGTGAGAGAATGGATCACTTCCTCAAGTGACTCGTAATTTTCTCAGTTAATTTGAGCTCAGGAACACCCATTTTGTCATAGCAAACAACCAATAAGCAACCAGCGTCAGATGAACGAGGGTTTTACTGAACTATTACCACGCTATTCCCGTTCACGAAATCAGTTAGGTAATTTCCCATTCTAGAACAATTCAGTGAGTGAACGTGATGTCATTTCCCATTGACGTAGAATTCTGTAAAAGTAAGTGATGTCATTTCCAATTCACAAACGATTTGGTGAGAGAACGTGATGTGATTTCCTGTTCGCCAACAATTCAGTGAGTGAACGTGTTGTACCGCCATTCTAGTTCGTACATTTCAGATGCAACATTTTTGATGGAAATAATGACAATAACAATACAAATGTATACATTCCAATCACTGCAACATGAGTTTTTTGTTTTTTTTCCCTTAAATTCACTTCAGGGGGCATGTTGGAATGTGGGCGCTGGGGCGTGAACCATTTGGTGAACTAATCTTATGAACGACGATTCTTTTTGATGAACTGATTCTAATGAAGGGTGGAACGGTGGACAACTGGTTAGCATGATGGCCTCACAGTGCAGAGGTTGTGGGATCGATTCCTGCTTCGGCCTTCCTGTGTGGAGTTCGCATGTTCTCCCCGTGCCTGGGTGGGTTTTATCTGAGTACTCCTGTTTCCTCCTACGTTTCAAAAACATTAAAGGTGGGTTGATTGAACACTCAAAATTGCCCCTCTGTATGAGTGTGAGCGCGGATGGTTGTTCGTCTCTGTGTGCCTTGCGATTGGCTGGCAACCAGTCCAGGTTGTATTTCGCCTTTTGCCTGAAAATGGCTGGGATGGGCTCCAGCACGCTCTTGACCCTCGCGAGAAGAAGCGGCTCAGGTAATGGATGGATGGATGGATCATTTCCAATAGTCTTGTCACACTGTAAGTGACACTTAAATCAACCATCACTGTACTCAGAGTACAGAGTACTCAGAGTAAACCAAGTTCATTATAATAACAAAGCGTGTCCCACTTGAGTCGATAACAAAAAACAAAGAAAACATATGGTATTGAAATGTATAAAACTTTTACTAGTATTGTCCAACAGTTACTTTTTTTTCCGACATCTGTAGAATCTTGTTACCGAAGCCACATGTTTCACCTGCTAATTAAAATGCTCTTTTTTTCAATATGCTGAAGGTGTTTCATTGTTTTATGCAAATTGCACTTGAAATGGTCTTTGGAATGGTAAAAGTGTCGATGCCCTGGCGCAATTTTTTTTTGTACTCAGACCCCTGCCAAAACACAAGCACATACACACGCATAAAGTACACATGCTCACATGCATGCGCATGAGCTTAAAGGCACACACGCAAAGCCACTCGATAGAACAGCTATTGTCACAATGTATTTTTGAAGGGTTTCCAGTTTTAATATTGTGATTTGAATGTTGAATGTTAACAATTTCACAAAATAATTACAATCAGTTTGAGTACATGCAAAAGGCTCATAGCAACACCCCAAAAATGTACTTTGTTATAGATTTAATTCCCACTAATTCCATTTCATATAAAAAGAAATAAAGTCATTTACAAGTCGTTCTGTGTTGGTTTTGTCTCTTGAGAATGGTCCAGAAGGCCTAAAGCTCACCAGACAGTTGCTGTTTTATAGTTTTTTGCATTGGCATCAGGAGGCAAAGTAAAATTGGAGAGTATTTAATATGGAACAGAATAGTCCCTGTAACAGGTGCAAATGTAGGCACAGCCGTTTCCGCCAAATTCTTCCTCTGAGGCAGTGGAGGGGAAGTTTCCTTTAAGGGACACCACGGTAGAGTCAATGCTGCTTGACTAATGGAGCTAGCTGGGAAGCTAGCGCTCAACTACGGCGGAACACTAGTTTTTGCCTAGATGATTTAAAAAAAATAGTTTCTTCGTTATTTTAATGGGCGGCACGGTGCCCGACTGGTTAGCACGATAGCCTCACAGTGAGAGACAGCATCGGGCGTGGGTTCGATACCGGCTCCGGCCTTCCTGTGTGGCGTTTGCATGTTCTCCCCGTGCTTGCGTGGGTTTCCTCCGGGTACTCCGGTTTCCTCCCACATTCCAAAAACATGCATGGCAGGTTGATTGAACACTCGAAATTGCCCCTAGGTATGAGTGTGAGCGCGGATGGTTGTTTGTCTCTGTGTGCCCTGCAATTGGCTGGCAACCACTTCAGGGTGTCCCCCGCCTACTGCCCGAAGATAGCTGGGATAGGCTCCAGCACCGCCCGCGACCCTAGTGAGGAGAAGCGGTACAGATGATGGATGGATGTTATTTTAACATTGTTAATTGTTGTCCTTCCTTTTGTTTGTCTTTTGTCAAGGCAACAAGCATACACAGTAACGTATGCACACGTACACATTCATGTATATGAATATTTAAGTATATGATATATTGCGTTACATTTCAAAATGTATGTTCCTTGAATCGTATCACACCCCATGCATCGAGATACGCATCTACTCATTTTTTTTTTTTTATAAGAGATGCAGAACAGCTTTAAATCTGTATAAATTAGTTTGATGTTGTTAATGATTTGCTGTTTCTTTGAACTTACAACTCATTGCCTTGAATAGTTTGGGCTTTGCATGGCTTTTAAATGTAGTTCCGTATTATTAAACTTGACAAAAGATACAGTCATACCATACCGGATTCATAATCATCAATCCCACTGAATTGAACCGTTTCACATGAAAATGCACTGTCTCTTTTAACCGTTTTGACCACCGTATTGATTTAAGTATCGCATTGCATTTTATTGGAAAGATGCACTCCCCACATGGATAGATAGATAGATAGATAGATAGATAGATAGATAGATAGATAGATAGATAGATAGATAGATAGATATGTAATGGTTGGGGTGCAATGTCATAATTGTTTGTGTTGCAGACAACCAGTAGGTCCAGTGTCCTTGTCATTGCCCTTTTGACCCCCACCCGTACCCCCTCCAGGCCATTCCACATCATTCCAGACGAGACATGGGCCAGACTACTAACAGTTTACAAGCTGTCTGTCTGTCTCAAGTTCAACAGCAAAGTCCAACCTCGGAAACAAAAAGACAGTCCGCAATGCAGACAAAAGAGGAGGGGTGGAGTGGGGAAAAGGTGGTAAAATGGTAGGGTGTGTGTGAGTGTGCACATGCATGCTTGTAGGAAGAAGGAGGTGTTCACTGTTGGACATGAACTGGAGAAAAACAAGCTCATAGTGCTGCATTCCTGATCTAAAACATGAAATATTCTCAAGGGTTCTGTGTGTGTGTGTGTGCATGCGTGCGTGCATTTTGTGTCTCTCTGGACAATGAATAGAATAGAATAGAATAGACAACAACAGTTAATGTAGTATGGGTTTTTGAAGCTTGATGGATGGACGGGAAAGGAGTGATTCAAGGTGGAAGGAAGAAATGAGCCATCTGGACTGTACACTGACAATAAACAGTCCAACTTTATGTTGTACAGTAAGCCATAGGCTCCACATTTTACGACATTGACTTCTGCCAGCAGATGTGCTCGTCATAATGAAATGGCCCATATTCAGTACATTTACATATTTGTCTCTTAATCATCACCCTGGTGTCATTATTTGAAGTTGTATTATCAAAATTGGTTCTGTACCGAAGGTAGCAATCACTGGGTGTACAATAATGGTTCTTCGAAAATACGTGGAGAGGAAATCAGATTATAATTGTTTATTAATGTATCACCTGCCTGTGGTGGGAGTAGTTCATCCGTAATGCAACTGGGAAGTCCACAGTTGAAGTTATGCTGTAAACATGGACAAAAATAATTTGGATAGTCTGGTTCCTTTCATTGCTATTCTTTGGAGGTTCCCCCTACACCTGCTCAAGAGGTGCGGCAATGTGTCCCCGCTCCTTTCATTCTCCTTGCGTTTCTGCTTGTGTGTGATTTGAGTTCATTAAAACAAATAATTTTTCAGTTTTTCAGCTCCTTATTTATCTATCTACTCTCGCGCGCGTGTTTGCGTACGCGCAGAGGTTCTTGTTGTCTTTGTCGACTGTTCCGTCGTGTATTGAAGATATAGGCTGACAACGACCCTTGGCAACACCCTGCAATTTCACTGCCACCTGATATACAGGGTTTACAATGCATTTTAAGGTACATGTTTTGCTCTCTGTCTTTCTGTATAGGTTGGTGAGGTCACAAAATAAATGGCACACAAACTTGTTAACTTTATTTTAATGCATTTTAAATGTGTAGGCCTATTTCAAAAGGCGCAGTGAGTGTAAGATACAGTTCGCTTGAACTGCCTCAGTGTATTCAAATCCATCCCAACGCTATTAAATCTCTTATCCGGAGCTGCCAATGGACTGTGACTAATTCTTTCAACAACCAGACGATTATGCCTACTTGCCCGGAGCAACAAGCCGCGGGCATGTTGATGTATTTAGACAGTATAATAATAATAATAATAATAATAATAATTATAATAATACATTGCCAGTATTTGTGTTAATACGTTTAGAAAATATATATTTTTTTAACGAGTGATTATCGTTGTATAGATTATAGGATAGCATATATTAAACTATTATTATGTAATTGTTTTTATCTAGGAATTTTCAAATTTACTACAATGTTACTTTTCTGGATGAAGCAATCCAATTATCAACATGAATTATACAATATATTAATTACAAAAATGCACTAATGCATTTATATTATACTATCTGCCTTCGCGTTTTCATAAAGCAAGATAAAAAATAATTACCGAACTGCATTTCTGTCTTTTTAAGTCTCTTTGCCCGCTTGTCTTTAATCTGTATAATTTGCATCTTTAGCTCATAACATTTTTAATCGCATAACAACCAAAAAGAATATTTATTTTTAACATGCGGGTAAATTCAAAATCATAGGTACATCATAGGGACAGCTTCAATTTTATTATATTATTCAAAGTATTTGTCTCTCGAAATGATTATTTGTTTTCATCCAGACTGCATAATGCAACGTTTAAGTGAAGCACAAATATCAAGCATATGCACGCCATGGATAAATTTAATTATTTTCGGTGTCCCTGCAGAATGAGATATTATGCGTCTCAGGTTGCAGATTTCTTCTTCGTCCTCCTCATCGTGATCTACTATTTAGACAATAATCCGCAGAAAGATCTTTATGGGCCTTGGAACTTCCGTCAGTATTGTTGGTTTGAAGGGCGGACAGAGAGTTGTGTTGTAAAGAGAGTCAACAAGGCAGCAGCGCACACTGCCGAGCTTCGTGCTGATGCAGCTGGGCACTTCATACGACCCCCCCACACATTTTGTGTTTTCGACAACCCTATTCTACGTGGTTATGCTCGTGGTGGTAGAAATTGCACATTTTTACTTGCTTGAATTTCACAAACGCTATAATTGTCGGGACACTCGAAAATGTAATCTTCAGTGTTAATATGAAGCAATCGACCTAGTTTTTAAAGTCTGACGTATAAACATTTTAATGGAAGGCAAACAGCAGCAGAATTTCTATACTTTCTCTTTCTTTAGAATAAAATATTCTTTCATTTGTGCTAAAATCCATGCATCAATATTGAGAAGGAAAAACAATAAAGCAAGTGCTACTCACTGATATTATCATATTTGGGAATAATGTTGTTTTAGATATTCGATATAAATATATATAATATATAATAATATATATAAATATATATTATATTTGGACAAAAAAAAATGTGCGTTCGTGTGTGTGTGGGGGGGTGTAACGTGTGCGTGTATGCATGTGCGTACGCGTGAGTGTGGGTGTAATCTATGCGAGCGCGCGAGTGAATGTGTGCGTGTGTGCGTGCGTGTGTGTCCACACAATTTTCTCCTCTTGTAAGGTGACAGAGACCACTCTATTGACTGTCAGGGGCATATTTACCTCGGTCCCTCCCTTTACTGTGCAATTGAATAAAATAAAAACACACACACACATACATATATATATATAAATACATATATAAATACATATATATAAATCTATATATATATATATATATATATATATATATATATATATATATATATATATACATATATATATAGTGCGTGTGTGTGCGCGTGGGTGTGTGAATGTGTACGTGTGTGTGTGATAGCACTTTTGAAACATTCACATCAATATTTTTATGGTATTAATTGTGACAAATGAATTCTAAACAAAAATGCGACCACATCTTTGCACACTGCAATACATTTTATTGTATATATATTTCATTGGCATGCTTTTACATATTTAAATGAAGAGATGCTCAGAACGAGGTTTTATTCGTGTGGAGAGTATTCCATTTCCAGTAAGTGGACCAAATCATGTCCTTGCCTGGCAGCATTTTCAAGTGTCAATCCAAACCTATTACAGGGATTCTCGGAGCTGCGTTCACGTTGACACATTAAATTATTAATTTGGAAGTCCATCCGTACTAGAATGAAATTTGAACGCGTTATTCACAAGCAGTGACAACACTTGACATACAACAATAGAAATAGACAAGATAGTTCAAAATGAGTTGATGTCATATTTTCAAAATGCATGCAATGGGGTTGATAGAGGGCTTTGGTTTACTCATATGTCATACTTCCATACATGATGCGTATGCGTCTTTCGTGATAAACGAGATCAGTCAGTATGTTGGAGCATTGCATGATCGATCACCCAAACGCGTCAACTCTGAGTCATGTTTATGCGACCTCTAATTCCACCAGTGATGGTCCAAATAAACAGCATGCTAAGGCGTGCTACTTTTCACTTTGGTCACAAACTTCTTCTCCTTTACCCTCCTGTTCTGGAACCAGATAGTGATCTGCCTCTCCGAAAGGTTAGTCGCGGCCGAAATCTTCCTCCTCTTCTCCTTTGTGATAAATTTGTTGGCGGCATATTCTTTCTCTAGCTCCTTAAGCTGCACCTTTGTGTAAGGTATCCGCTTCTTCCTTCCTCGGCGAAAAGGGGAACATTCTTGCTGGTGGGCAACCACATCTGATAACAACCAGAGAGGGAACAAGATAAGACAGACGTTGCCACGTCTGATTTTGCGTCTGTCTTGATGCTCGGATGGATATATATATATATATATATATATATATATATATATATATATATATATATATATATATATATATATATATATATATATATATATGTATATATATATCCATATATATACATATATACATATATATATATATATACATATATATATATAGATAGATATATGTGTGTGTGTGTGTGTGTGTGCGTGTGTGTGTGTATATATGTATGTGTGTATATGTATGTATGTATGTATGTATGTATGTATGTATGTGTATGTATTTATATAAATGTAACCTGCATTGTGGGAAAAAGTACACACAATCACATCAAAAACTAAACAAACAAAAACTAAACTCAACAAGAAGACTCAATTATGTTCACGTTTTTGTTTATCGAAAAGCATGTTGTGTTGTTGCTTTGTAATTTGTTGCACTATTCGCATATTCGTTGGATTATCGTTTCTTCCTGATTTTGATTGTTGTTTCTTCTATTTTACTTGTTTTTTATTTTATTCTGAAAGTCTTTTTTTGCTACACACGTTTTTAGCCTTGTTTACCAAATAATAATTCAAAACTCAAATGTAATGAACTAAACTTTACGTGGCTCTCTTTTTGTACTATAGGCCAGCATTATTTACAACGTGGCTGTGTTAGCTTTAAAATAATTCAGATTCTTAGTTCACAGTCTAAAGTAATAGTGACGATCTGTTTAATAAGTGTTGAAACCATTTAATAAAAGAAGGGGGTTATTTTTATTTTTGCATTTATATATCTCCCAATACAGTTTGTGACAAAAAAAAAAGTTTCAATAAGATTCTCTGGTTAGTCACTCTGACTATAAAAAGTGCAACTTTAATGAACGTATTGTAGGCTTTTAGATTATTTTTTAAATCTAGTTTTAGAATTAATTCATTTTAAAGAGTTGTGCAAATGTTACGACAATATTCAGAACAAATTAGACGACGCATTACCCATACACGATGTCCTTGATATATATCAATTGATTCTACGTTAATAAAATGCTGGTACATGAGAAACGCAGACATGCACGTGCTCTTGCGCTGCATTTTTCCTGATGTTTATTTTGCACAGTCGATGAAAAATTATCAAATACCCGAATACGACCATTTAATTAAAACCTAAGTGGTGAGTGCGTCAATTAATGCATTATTACCAGCCAAAGCGGATTTCCAGAGGTGACCTTGCCCCTGGTCTTTGGAACAGTACATCTGGCCCCCCCAGCCGTTGGTGAGAGCCCATGGCTGGTAGCTGTCCATTGGGAGGAGGGTGTCATGGCGCGGCTCACCACTACCCAGCGTTTGGACCACGGACACATCCAGGTAGCTTGCCATTGACTGGTATGGGCTGGGGTAGCCGTGGTAAAAAGCGAACTCCTTTGGCCTGTGGTTGGGGTATTCATCCGAGCCCACCGTGGTGTCCATGTATGGAGAGCTGAGCGCGGCTCCAGCAGCCTGCGTACACGATTTGACTGGACCACGCCCCATCCTACACGGATAGTAGCCGTTACCAAAGTAGCCGTAAGGTAAAGCAGGGGCTGCAGACGTGCCCTGGTGAGGCACGGTCGCGATAGAACACGGTCCCGCCGCGCACGTTTTCACCGACGAAGCAGTCGCTTCACTGGGGCCTGACACCGACACGTCCATGCTGGGGTAGCCCGCTGAAGAATGTACCAAACCCGATGGATGACTGCTTAGTGCAGCGGCGGCCGCCGAATGAGCCATTATGTTGCGGCACTGGTTAACCGCAGTGGCGGAGGCGAAGTTCCCGCTGCCCACCAGCCCCTCCATGTTCTTGTTCAACTCGTCCAAATTATTGTCATAAACAAACATTACCGTGTCCGCCGACCAGCGAGGGTTTAGGACCAAGGAGGTTGTCATATGAACTGTTTCCCCTAGATCACGCTCTGTTTTGGTTCGTTAGTGCGCACATCAATGTATGGGCGCGTGGATATTTGCTCCGATTGCTCTACACGCAGAACTAAGATAAAGTAAGATTAGTATTGCCCTCACGCACACATTCATCGCATGGGTGACGCGTATTGCTTGCAGACTCTGAGGAAAAGACCGTCAGTAATGAGCCGGTCATCCGGTTTCATATCTTGACGCAAACCGCCTGGCGAGGAGAAGATGGGAATGGTCGGTTGTCCATTGGATGAGCCAGAGTGATCACGTGACGGGAAGAACTACAAAAAAAGGAAAGACGACGTGTTTTGGGATTGTCACGCCAGGAAAATATTTGTCAATAGACCTTTAGCTGGCACAGGAAGAATATGAACTACATGTGTCAGAAACTATGCTTGTAGTTAAAGTGTGTTAATCTGATTTGCCTTTCTCCTGTGTAATCCACACAAGGAGGTTTTCCCTGTTTGTAACAGCGAATAAAAATAACACAGCGACAGGCAGGTTTTGCGCCCTGTGTAGCGTGCGCAGTGCAGTGAGACAAACCGCGAACAGCAGTGATTTTAAACAATGAAAATCGTGACTTTTCTAACATAAAGTAAAATACGAAGTAGGTGGAAAGGTTCTACCGCAGATAACAAATACCAAAATCATTTTATCATGAATGCAGCTCACCATCTTTAATTATTATACTCGTTTAGGTTAAAAGTGATAATGGTATGAATTGTTCATTCATTAAACCCCCAACTAACAACCAAGTTACCGGATTAAGATCCGTTTTTCACAAGAAACATGCCAAATTAATTATTGTACGTATGTGCGCTCCCGTTAGACGTAATTCTTCTTATGGAAGGAACATATTTTTGAGCCGCGCACTATACAATAATAAAACGTTAATAATATTAGGAGTGACGGACAGACAGACCGATAGTTCAGTTAAATCAATTTTAATCAGCTGGGATAGGCTCCAGCACCCCAGCGATCCTTCTGAGGATTAGATACTTAGATAATGGAAGGATGAATATCTCCAATAATTATCCGCGATTGGCTGGCGACCAGCCCATATTGTTGGTAGTCGTCCAAAGTCAGCTATGTCACGCTTCAGCACCCCGAAACTAGTTGAGAATAAACGGTACGGAAACTGGATGGATGTAATTGCACACTTACTGTATTTCAAACAGTCCTTTGAAATCATTTCTATGTGCCCTTTAAATATTAAAAATACAAGACTTGTTTTTTTTCCATTTGTCGATTTGTCATATAAAAATATTTTTCTTCGAGTCCAAAAAGACAAACTAAATCATGTAGTAGATGCTGTTCAGACTATCCATGCGTCTTTCTCAAAATTATGACATATGAGTTTATCATAGTTTAGTATGTTTCATATTTTGTATTTAAATTTTCTTGGTCGCATTAGCAGAAGAAAGAAACCCTCAAGCTCAGAATCAGAATCAGAATCAGAAATCCCTTTATTGTCATTGTACTCAAGTGGGCAACGAGATGAGAGAGCTCCCCTCTCCAGTGCAATACAACAATTATTCAGATAAATATATATATTAGATAAATAAGAGAATAGTTAGTGCAAAGCTAATACGGTACGCAGATTTTCGAAGACAATACGAAAAAAAAAATACATTGAACAAAATTCTTGCGATCCGTGAATGCAAACACCTTCATTTTCAGTATACGTGGCATGTGCATCGCGTACAGCTCGCCAAAGGCCACACACAGAAGCTGCATTGACTGGGGCTCTCCTGTAGTGTGGTCTGCACTCAGACGGGCCTCAGAGGTTCAAGGTCAAGTTTGACGCAAGGAGGGGGGGGTGCAGACAGATGTACTGAGCTCAAGTTCAAGGCAGATGTACTGAGCTCAAGTTCAAGGCCACCGCCATCTCGAAGCTTTATATGCGCGTGCGTGTGTTTGTGTCTGTGCGCGCGCGCGATCTTGCCAGAGCAGACCAGGAAGACGCCATGCTGTCTGAATGATCGTCATCACGCGGCCTATAATCCAACCAGTATGTATCCAGTATGAAGACAAACATTCAGACGGAAGTTCCGAGCACTCAGTACATCATTAACTTGAGCGGATCATTTGCATTCAAACGTACTTTCATCGTCTACCGACATATTTTATTATTCTTACCTATTATACGCATGAATGCATTTCTTTATTTTAATAATGAATAATTGAATATGATGCGTCGGCTCGTGTGTTAGTTGTCATTGAGAAGATTGTGTCACCTTCGCTACACCATAAAGGCTTATTTAAGAAATAAGTAAAACATTTAATTTGCAAAAGGAAATTGTGTTTTGTTTAAATACACAATTAATGGTTTTCCTTGGAGCGTTTCGTGTTTGGTTGCGCGCAATCCTGCTAAAAACCTTCCAAGAGAAAAGGTGATGTATTTAGCTAAGAGGTAGAAAAGTTACATTTTAAACAAAGATAACAATTAAAATGTATTGCATGACTAACGGGCAGTAAAACATGATGATTTTAGTCGCAACAATGATGTGTCGATATGGTACTTTCATTTGGCCTACATTTAACTATAGTCTTGTTTTTCTTTTTTTTTTTAAGTATAACTCGCCCATACTCTGAGATAAATTACAGTGTTAAGTAAGATGAAAGTAAATAGATCTATTGCAAGATCGGGGCAAACTAAACAAAACTGAATTTCTAAAAATATATAAAAAACACTCATCCGTCGAATACAGTTGACATTTTTTGGACCAGATAAAATAAAAACTAAAAGTAGTCAATTATTCCGTGTATTTGTCCATCAGGCTGCCCAATTCTTGCTAAGGCCAACTGAACCTATTTTGTGTCTTATAAATTTAAACCATTTGTATTTTCACATTTTCCCTGCATCTGACTATAGAATTAAATTGTGGGGGAAACAAACTGCAACTCTGGTGCTTTGGGAGGTCTGGCGTTTATGTCCTTCACACATGGGCGCCGATGGCATGGAGCACTGGGGGGAACGTCCCCCTCACCTGCGTGATGACTGCCCCCACCCCCCCGCCCCCTACATTTTCGCCACGTTACAATGCACGCGTGCGAATTCCGACTTCTGTTTCAAGGGCAGACAGTTTTGAGCTCAAAGGCATTTTAACTAAAAAATTATTTACTTCATCTTCATGGCCTGATTAAAAAAAAGAAACATAATCCAGAGTCATATTGCTGTATTAAACACTCCTGCAGTGAGTGAACAATAATTCAACAAAAGGGGTGGATGAACTATAATACTAGGGAATAATTAACGAACAATTACACCGTCATTTTTCTTACTACTTGCATAATGCGCTCAGCGTGATGTCAACTTCCTGATGGGCTATTTTTTTGAGCGTACAAAAACGTGATTTTCTTTTGCAAGAACTAATTTAGGTTTTGTGTCAACGTTTATTATTTCTTAGGTTTTTCTTATTGCGATCCACTCGCTTGCTCTCAATCACGCATTCCCTAATTGCTGAACTCACCGCTACATAGCTACTTGAATAATATATATGCTCCATTTAATAAAGGTGGTGAATAATCCTACACTCGGATTGTCCCACCGCAAAACGTGTGAGGCGAGTAAACAAGAAAGGTTCTGGTGAATTATTTGTTGTTTTTGTTCATCACAGCACATTTTGACCTCCACCAAACCTACTTCATATTTTTTTAATGTATCCAGCCATCCAAATAAAGGATTATTTTATCTTCAAATAATTTAATTAATTTCACTGTATTATAATATTCACTGCGAGAACGGCGCATCTTGATGCGGTCAGAACAAATCACGTTGTGTTTATTTACACATGTGACGTTGTAATTTCAAAATTGGCAATTTACCAAATGGTACATATATATATATATATATATAAATATATATATATATATATATATATATATATATATATATATATATATATATATATATATACTACACCACACACACGAGTGGTGCGATGAAAAATCAATCAATTAATCAACATCTAATCTAAAATCTAATTAATCAGAGACCTAAACCGGCAAGCAGTAAATATGATCAGATTTCTTTAGTCCTCCAAGCAGACTTAATATCATTGTGTTGAAATTACAAACATCTGCTTTTAACTGTGGAAAAATTGGTTCAACATTTCTGCGTATTCTATGACTACTGACCAAACCAGTAACCAAATCAGGAAAGAAAAAAAAAAACGTTTTGTGCATTTTCCGCACTGTCAATTTAACAAAAAGATGTCACCGTTTTCTGATATTGATGATGACATGATGATTTTTATGATTTCGAGGAAAGACAAGACAGTTTAAAATAAATTCATATTGTTGTGTAAATTTCGTTTTCTCGGTCATTTTATCTCCACAAGGCTGTTGCATTTAAAGTATGAAGAGTATAAAACAAATATTATTTGATGACTCCAGAATTGTAGGATTGGCCCAAGATTTTTTGGGGAAAAGGGACCATTTATTTCATATATGTTTTTGTTTTCAACGAAAAAAAGATGATCCATCATATAATTTGATTCATACAGCTCCACAGTCAAACGTACACTTTAATGAAAATATTTTATTTGTCATTGCTACGTCTGGCTAAAACCTATACAAAAGGTACCCAGACCCCAGAAAAATGGGGAAAAATGCCCCAATTATGGAATGGCCCATATACAAGTATACTCTCACTAAAAATAGAACACAAAACACAAATAAATAAACAACTAAATGAATAAATAAATAAACAAATAAATAAATTGGCCATCCATCAATAAATATTCTTTTCCCATGAAAACAGAAGACAATACCATACATATGAGAAGAGCTTCCTTCACATTGGCATTTGGCATACAAGCATACAGATCCAGAGTTTTACTTGCTCTTGTAGCAGAGTATACATTTTATTTGAAGTTGTCGCGAAGAAAGAGGAGCGCGATTGGCGTGTCCGCTAACCTCTGCATGAAGACGCCAGGACGCTATTTTTTTTTTTTATCTCAGTCCAATCCCAGCGTGCATGACTTTACTCTCATTGGCTGCAAAATTACGTTTAAACAAAAAAACAAAAAAAAAACAAAACAAAACAAAAAAACAATTGCAGTTTTTTGAAAAGCGGTCTGTTAGTCCGTTGACGAGTAATACACACGCACGAATACACGCACGCTGACAAGCGCGCGCACGCGCGGACACTCGCAGTCACTCACACACACACACACACACGCACACACACGCGCACGCACATTTATGTACAGTAAAAACAATAATCTTTACGATCTATGCCAGTGACATACAGGGGTTCAACTACGTACTTTCCGGGGGGTATGCAGACATATAAAAGCCCCCCCCCCCAAAAAAAAAAAAAAAATTAAGATTTCATTTTTTATACGTAGCCTATAAATATTTTGGGGGGTGCTGGGGTCACACTTTTACTACGCTGACACATCACAATTTACCGTCTTTTAACCACTTAGAAAAGTTGGTTTTCATGCATAATCTTTCTCCCTCTACCTCTTTCTTTTTTGGTTTTATGCCCCTGAGCACTTTCTATTTTTCTTATCCGTCTTTAGTAACATCAGACATTTGTATTTTAATATAATCGCCGCTCGCGTACTCGAGTCTGTTTCTGTGTGTGCGCGAGGCGGGGGCGTGTGGCGCTGGTGACAGTCACGGAGTAGGGGCGCCTATCAGTGACGTGCCTCTATTAGTATTAGTGATTAGATCAAACCTTACCTGTGAACAAACAGTTGTTTAATACGTAAAATGGCCAGTCAAAAATTATTTTCCTCCCATCGCTTTGGCGCCCTCTCTTGCGTGGCGCCCAGATGCACCGCATATGTCATGTCATGTCATTATCCATACCGCTTATCCTGTACAGGGTCGCGGGAGGGTGCTGGAGCCTATCCCAGCTGACTACGGGCGAAAGGCGCACTACACCCTGAACTGGTCGCCAGCCAGTCACAGGGCAGACATAGACACCGTCACTGAGTGGGAACTGAACCCACGCTGCCCGCACACAACTCGGGCGAGTGTACCACTACACCATTAGTGACGCGCGCCGCATATGTCGCATACATACTTTTTGCGCCACTGGTGACTTACTGAGACAGTCAGTACAATTAAGGTAAATGCTCTTTCACACAATGGCAGACCTTCCACTTGTTGCTATTGATACGACTGAATGATAGCTTTGTGTTCAACTGAATAGACCCATAATTCACACTGAGTTAGAAAATTTGTGAGTACGTTGATAAAAGGTGACCATTTTTTGTTTTATGTGCCTATGCTGTGAGATTTATTTTCTTATTTAAAGTATCTGCCTTGGCTCAATAAAGGTCGTGAAATACTAATCTTGTTCACCAGGTTTAATTGGGACGCCAACGGGGAGAAATTACAGTGCAAGGCTGCTGGGATGTGACTGCGCGTGAATGATGACCACCTTGTCAGTTGCACACTTTGCCTCAGTTTTATTGGTTTTCATTGTGTACAGTGGTCATTTGAAAATAAAATTAGAGGTATGTCACAAGTTCGTTCGTGGGAAAAATGATAATGATGGCACAGTCAAAAATGAAGTTCAGTGCGTTTTAATGACCACAAAAATTGCCGAATAGGTGACAAAGATATTTACAGTGAGGACTCAAGTAACAAAATAACAAAAATAAAGCAACCCAAAAACAAAACTTAGACTTTAACTTAGCTCTGTTCGCTTACGGTACGCTGCAGCTAGCCACCCACAATGTAACTAGAATCAGCCCTCCTGACAAATGAATTTGGAATTCCTTAAATATGCTTAGCCCCTCCCTGCGGGCAAACCATTTAAGATATTGGTATTTATAATAATAATAATAATTACGTTAATATTCCAATTTTCAATGTCTGTGAACTAAACAGGAACCAAAATTCACATACTACAAAATAGTACAAATAATTGGCTAAAATGGTTCAGTTCCAAAGTCAGGTGACCTCCTTTTCCGATTGAACCGAACTGAAAAGGCTCATCAGGTTATTGCAGGTTAGATGAGAATATAATTGAGCTGTTTTGGGAATTTTCAAATGAATGTTAGGTTGGAAATAGCCAAAGGTTATTGTAGTTGTTGGGGTCTAAACAAGATTTCTTCAGAATGAGGGTGACAGCTGCAGTTTTGAGCAGTGATGGTACAATGCCCATGGAGAGAGAATAATGAATAATGGCTGAGAAGCGATCCAGGTGGATCAAGATGTGATGGACTATATTTGTGACAAATGATGTCTTATTTGACAAAGCCAAAACCAGCAAAATACAGAATTGGAGACAAAAGGATGTGTTTGAGGAAGTTGAGGACAAGGGAAAAAAGTGCATATCCACACGATGGGTATGCACTTTGAAAGAGACAAGTGACTGGATTAGTGGCAAAAGCAAGGCTTGTTGCAAGAGGATTTGAGGAGCTGCAAGTCGCTGGGCTACAAAAAGACTCACCAGCCTGTGCCTCAGAGTCGCTGAGGCTTCTTGTAGCTATGATTTGTCAAATTCAATGGACACTTCATTCGATGGACATAAAGTCAGCCTTCCTATAGGGCTTGGAACTGTCTTGCGTAATATTTGTCAAACCTCCTCCTAAAGCTAACTGTGGAGGGACGCTTTGGAAATTGAAAAAGTGTGTGTATGGTTTAGCGGATGCCTCTCTGTATTGGTATAACAGATTGAAGGACATAATGATGCAGGGGGTACAGTATCCAAAGTTGACCCAGCAGTTTTCTACTGGCTGGACAATGAGAAAAATGTAACGGGTGTGCTTGCATGTCATGTTGATGATTTCATTTGGAGGGGTTCTCAAATGTTTGAAATGACAGTCATGGCACATCTCAAAGTCAAGTTCCGTGTTGGTCATGAAGCTCATGATAATTTTTCATTTGTGGGTGTAGATTTTGTTACTTCTGACAAAGGAATAAAAATACACCAGGCCACATATATTGAACATTTACAGCCGATACATCTCACTCCATCACGTGCAGCCGAGCAAGCTTCACCTCTAACTTAAGAGGAGAGAGATCAGTTAAGATAAAAAATAGGGCAACTTTTGTGGGTTACAAGACAGAGCAGACCTGATGCCATGTTTTATGCTAATAATGTGGCATCAAATCTCAAATGTGCTACCATACAGACAATTATTGAAGCAAACACAGTTGTCTCTAAACTCAAGACCAAGTCAGTTGAGTTGAAATTTCAACCCCTTGGGAAAGATGATCGCCTACAGTTGGTTGCATTCACTGATGCATCTTTTGCAAATCTCTCTGATGGGGGTACTCAAGGTGGGCACTTTGCTGTTTGATGGGTGAAAATGGACAGTTTTCTCCCATTTGCTGGCAGTCAAAGAAAATTAAGAGAATTGCCAGAAGTACACTAGCAGGTGAGACACTAGCTATATCTGAGGGAATTGACAATGCCGTTTTTCTGTCAACTTTATTCTCTGAACTGTAGTCTGGTAGTCCTGATCGACCCGTGCCAATTATCTGTGTTACCGATAATCTCTCACTTGTGGATGCTTTGAAATCTACAAAGCTTGTTGCTGCGAAAAGATTGCGCCTGAAATTCAGTGCTATTAGGGCGCTGATCCAAACCAAAAGGGTTAAACATGTGCTATCGTTGGACACTAGAGATCAACTGGCAGACTGTCTAACCAAAAAGGGAGCATCTCCAGCCTTGTTACTCAAGGCTCTCCATGAAGGGTGTTGGAGAATTAGATAAACTCGCCAACATACTGTTGAAATAGTGAAAAAAAAAGAAAATACACATTCATGTTATATTGTAATTGAATGCAATGTAATGTTTAATATTTTGCTGTTAAACTGAGCAATTGTATTTTTATTTTTTTAAAGAGACTGAGATTGTTGTTTTATTTTGAGTAATAACCTTCACATGCCACACTGAAAGGGGAAAGTGTTACTTGGGGAAAGGAGAAGAGGGCACGGGGTTGTGAAATGTTCAGTGTTTTTGCTGTGGAGGCAAAGAGAGGAGTTACGAATAAAGTTTACGAGTTGTAAACATTTGGAGTTCTCACTAGGGCTAACAGGAAACATCACATTTCATGTAAACATAATTAACTATTCTTGTTAATTAATTTAGAAATTCCATCATATTGATTAATGGAATAAATAATTATGGCGCTGGCGAGTGTCAGCCTGTCTCAGCAGCTCCGGCTCACTGTTGAGTCTTTATCGTATTTTATTATTTTTTTAACCTTGTTTTAACTTATTTTACCTCATCGCACCCATCAACATCTAACTTGTGGTTGTTTTGCTGCTGCTGGAGGCTATTTTTTGCACAACCGAGTCCAGAGACCTAACTCTGAGCTACGGATTGATTGTGTATTTGCGCGATCAGCTGTTAGCATTCCGTGTTAACCCCACGCCGGCTCCCGGAGGGAGACTTGACATCCCCCACGAGCTGAGGGGAAAGAGACGAGGGATTTGTGCGTGGGCTAAACGGCAAGCAAGGTGGAGAGTATACTACCCCATTCTCCCATCCGTTCTTATCGGGAATGTTAGATCCCTTCCCAATAAGATGGACGAGTTAACGGCGCTAACCGGGCACGAGAGGAACTTCTGGGAGGATAGCTTGCTGATGTTCACGGTGTTGTGGCAAACAGAACTAACACGAGACGCCGTCGTGGAATTGGACGGCTTCCAAATCCTACGTGCGGACAGAACGCAGGAGAGTGGTAAGAAGAAAGGAGGAGGGCTGGCCTTGTTTCTGAATGACCAATGGTGTAACCCTGGGCACATCACTATTAAGGAGCAGCTCTGCAGTCGGTACATTGAGCTGCTAGCTGTTAGTATAAGACTGTACTATATCCCGCGGGAGTTCAGTCATGTGATCATGATGGCGGTGTACGTTGCTCCCTCTGCCAGCAGTGACTCAGCCTGTGACGTACTGACCGCAGCTGTGCGCAGGCTACAAACACACCACTCAAATGCCCTGATCCTCATCTCTGGAGACTTTAATCATGCTTATCCTTCCTCCTTTCTGCCTTTATTCACACAATATGTCACCTTTTACACCAGCGACAATAAAATATTGGACCTTTTCTATGTCAACACCAAGGAGGCGTACACATCACTGTCCCTCCCCCCGCTGGGAAAAGCTGATCACAACTTGGTGGCTCTTCTGCCTGTGAACAAACCTCTAGTCCACAGGTAGCCACCTGTGACACGCACAGTTCAGAGAAGAGTCTGGAGAAGCCTAGGAGGCCTTAAAGGACTGTTTCAACACAACTGTGTGGCAAGTATTCAGCCAAGCCCATGGGGAGGACATTAATGGCCTAACGCTATAACACTATTACAGACTATATTAATTACTGCAAGGAGAACACCATACACACCAGGACAATAAAGTGCTTCTCCAACAAAAACACTGGGTTTCACTGGACATTAAAGCTGTCCTGACGGAGAAAAAGAGGGCTTTTGTGTCAGGCAAGGAGGAGCTGAAGAGACTGCAGCGCCAGCTGAGAAGGAGGATCAGAGAGGGGAAAAGGTCCTACAGGATGAGAATGGAGGAACAGCTGCCGAAGAATAATGCCTGGGATGTCTGGAGGGGCCTGAAGACCATCTCAGGCTACAGAACCCAAGACTCAGAAGGGGGAACCTTCAGTGGGCAAATGAGTTGAACCTATTTTTCAATAGGTTCGATCAGATGCCTCGGTCTCTCCTGCTGCAGCGCCCTCATCCCCTCCTGCTGCGAACGACAACCCACAGTCTTCAGTTACCAGCTACATCAGACAATTACCACTTCCTCCTGCTCAGCCTTGTTCCTCACAAGATGTCAATTGAAGAACCAGCTGAGGAAGTTGAAGGCGCGGAAGGCAGCGGGTCCTTTTTGGGTTAGCTCCCAGCTCCTCAAATCCTGTGGAGACCAGCAGTGTGGAGTTGTTCAACCTGAGCCTGAAGCTCGGCAGAGTCCCCCAACTGTGGAAATTAGCCTGCCTCGTTCCGTTACCAAAGACCCCCCCATCCGAAGAAGCTCATCAACTTCTGACCTGTGGCGATCTCATTTGATGAAGACCCTGGAAAGATTGGTCCTCGTCCATCTTCGCCCCCTGGTGAGCTCCTCAATGGACTCACTCCACTTCGCATACAAGCCTGGCATCAGTGTGGATGATGCCATCATCTACCTCCTCCACACTTTACTCTCCCACCTGGAGAAGGCGAGCATCAGTGTGGATGATGCCATCATCTACCTCAGGGATGTCAAACTCAATTGCACAAGGGGCCAAAATTCAAAACACACTTAAGGTCGCGGGCCAACCAGGATAAACATTTATTGAACACACTTAAACTTAATGTTTTTGGAACATAAATATGAATAAAAACAGACAAGAATATAAAATTTAAACCTTAAATCACTTATACAGTATTTATTATTTTGCTCTAAATAAAAAATATCTTGTTAAATTATACAACTTAGAACTTAACGTAAACAACTTAACATTAAAAGAGCATTCAAATTCCTTTGCTCCTATGTCAATGTATATATATAAAAAAAAACTTAAATATCCCAAAAGATTTTGCTCTCTTAATATATCTCCTGTCAAAAGTAGAAATATGAAAATGCTACAAAACCTGGAAATATACATAAAATATGTACTTTTCAGAAATAATTCTAATCATTCCATTTTCTTTGCTGTTATGACTCTGATTTGATCATTTGCTCTGATCGCAGCCAGACACCTGGCATCTTTTTTGGCAACAAGTTGGTTTATGTTTGGTGTCAAGTCCTGTGTTGTGGAGATTCTCAGGATGGACTACAGTTGGTCATCAGTGAGACGACCTCTGTGTGCTGTTTTGTTAATCTTCATCACTGAGAAGAGCTTCTCACACAGATATGTGCTCCCAAACATGCACAAGGTTCGAGCAGCATGAAGCCGGAGCTGGGGCATTGCTGCAGGGATAGAGTGGATGAACTGTGCGGGCCCTGCAGTGTCATACTTTTTCTTCAGTGACCCATTACACTGCAGCTCAATCAGTTCCATCTGAATCTGCGCAGGTGCAGTATCAACATCAACGGCAAATGGGTTGCGAAGCAACTCAAAACTTTTTTTTTGTGCTTCAAAGTCACTAAACCGCCGTGCGAACTCAGCGCGTAGTGTGCTCAGTTTGTTGGCAAAGTGCGTATTGGGGAACACAGTTGTGCTGACTTGGCTCAACATCACTTGGCAACAGGGAAAGTGAAGCATGTTGCATTGTTGCATTTGTGTCTCCCATAAAAGCAGCTTCACTTGAAACGCCTTCACCGCGTCATACACTTAGCCAACGCACCTCTGTATGATAAGGAATGTCGGCAAATTCTGAATCTATCTCCCGCATAAAGGACCGAAACTGCAGATGATTTAACCCTTTAGCCCGGATAAAGTTTACAGTTTGCGTTACAGTGCTCATTACATGGTCCATTTTCAGGACTTTGCCACAGAGTGCTTCCTGGTGTATGATGCAGTGATATGCTCTTAACTCACTAGTGCAGTTCTCCTCCTGCATCTTCACTCACATCCTTCCCACTAGTCCACATTTTTCACTGCACATGCTGGTGCTCCATCAGTTGTAAGTCCAACAAGTTTGTCCCAGGGCAGTTTCATGTCGGCTACACTTTGACATACGTTTTCAAAAATGTCTTTTCCAGTCGTTGTCCCATGCATCGATTTAATGTCCATTACTTCCTCTGTTACGCGCAAATTGAAGTCCACTCCACGGGTGAAGATCGCCAGTTGTGCTTTATCAGTCATGTCAGTGCTTTCACCCACAGCAAGAGAGTAGGCAATGAAGTCTTTGCTTCTTTCACTCAACTGTGCTCTTAAATCAGTTGCCATCTCACAAATTCAATCAGTAACCGTATTTCTGCTCAGGCTTATATTTGCCAGCATCTGGTTTTTGTCTGGACATAAGACGTCGAACACTTTGATCATGCAGCTCTTCAGAAATTCTCCCTCCGTAAATGGTCGGGCTGATTTGGCAATCTCCTCTGCCACGATAAAACTTGCTTTCACAGCAGCTTCACTTTGAGATTTTGCACGGGTAAAAAACGTCTGCTGGAGTGTCAGTTTCTTCTTTAACTCTTCTGCTTTCTGTTTCTTCTGCTCTGCATCCAGGTCTTTCAGGTTATCCTTATGTTTTGTCTCGAAGTGCCGTCTTAGATTGAAATCTTTAATTACAGCCACATTAGCACCACAAATGAAACACACGGGTTTACCGGCAATGTTAGTAAACATATACTCAGCCTCCCATCGGTTATTAAAGGCTCTGTTTTCAGAATCAACTTTTCTCTTCGCCATTGTGAGGGGTATCTTCGGCTACCGGCGATCGGCGCAATATCTTAACTGTGAGGATCATGTTCTGTGATATCTCCAGTTCTTTCAACACGATCTAGACCACCCTATTGGGAGACAAGCTGGAGTAGGCGGGAGTCACCTCATCACATGGATCCACGACTACCTCATAAACCGGCCACAGCACGTGAGAACACAGGACTGTGTGTCTGACGTGCTTCTCTGCAGCACGGGCACTGCAGGGAACTGTTCTGGCTCCCTTCCTGTTCACCCTCTACACCGCAGACTACAAATACAATACCCCTACGTGTCACCTGCAGAGGTTCTCTGATGACTCTGCGATTGTCAACCTCATCACTGACGGAGACGATTGGGAGTACAGAGAACTTACTCGGGGGTTTTGTGGACTGGTGTCAACAGAACCGCCTCCAAATCAACGCTGGGAAATCCAAAGAACTGGTGGTGGATTTCTGCAGGCGTCAGCACTCTCCACCTGCACCGGTGCATATCCAGAGAACAGACGTTGATAGGGTCTCAACTTACAAGTACCTGGATGTTCATCTGAACAATAAACTGAACTGGAGCGACAACACAGATGCTCTCTATAGGAAGGGTCAGAGCAGACTCATCCTACTAAGGCGGCTGAGGTCCTTTGGCAATCAGGGGACAAACTGTTGAGGAGGTCTGTCCTGCTCTGTCCTGGGCTGCTCTCTGGATTCTGTGGACTTAGTGGGGAGCAGGAGGATGATGGCGAAGCTGTCATCAAAGCTGGACAACCCAGCGCACTCCCTCCAGGACACTCTAACAGCACTCCACAGCTCCATAAGCGATGGACTGCTGCACCCTCACTGTGCAAAGGAGAGATCGCTTTTGCTTTTTGCTGCCAATGTTATACAATATACATTAACGGCTACTTTACGTTGCTGTCTATGTGTGACCTATATCATTGCTGCTGTAACACTGCAAATTTCCCCATTGTGGCACTAAAAAAGGCCATCTTTATCTTTGTCGTTATATTTAATAATTGTAATAATATTTCATGAATATTTTAATATTTAATATTTTAATAGATGTACAAGGGAGAACACTGTATGATGTATACATTAGAAATATAAAGAAGCACCCAAATAATACTTTAGACACTTTATTTGGACTTTTTAAAACACGAGCCATTATTACCGTTTATTGCACGTACTATTATCATCACACATTTCTTTAAAAAAATCTGCCTTGGATGATTGATAATGAAATATATTGATGTAATCAAATTACTGAGAACTCCTCCCACATTAAAAAAAAACATGCATGGCAGGTTGATTGAATGCTCGAAATTGCCCCTTGTTGTGAGTGTGAGCGCAGACGGTTGTTCGTCTATGTGTGCCCTGCGATGAGCTGGCAACCAGTTCAGGGTGTACCCCGCCTACTGACCGAAGACAGCTGGGATAGGCTCGAGCATTCCTGCGACCCTTTTGAGGAATAGCGGCTTATAGAATGGATGATGGAAAATACGGAGAACGTGGGTGGTGAGGGTTAGTGGTAATGATTTCACAAGTTAATGTACTTATTTGTTCTTACTTCCTCAATTGCGCACAGAAACATTGAATACATTGCTCTGGATCATTTGACTGTCTTTTTTTTTTTATTTTTTTTTTTTAGCAAATCCGGATGTAAACAAAATAAGAATGTGGGATACATTAGTGCTAACAAGTGACGTTAACCGCAAAGTGCCATTAACTAACAAAATTACCAACTATATTTTGAACAGCATATATTTAACGGTCGGTCAGCTGACGGCGGGTTAAGAATCTAACCGGCGGTTAGCGGGTAATCAGCGTTTAAAATAACCTTGAGTGAATTACTTGCAGATCCGATATTTAACCAATACATCTCATTCAAAGCCTAAAAGCGTGGTGGAGTGCATGTAAAATTGAGACTGACTTTGCCTTATTTTCGCTCTGCCCTCATAGTCAAAAATGAGCACAAAAGTTCGAGTAGTGACAGGTTTCGCATTGACCAGCATCTGAGCTGAGGCCCAGAAGCTCACAGCAGCAAATTTAATACGCAGTAAATGTGCCCACCTTTCTGTCAACTACCTGAGGGTCATTTATGAAAGAGAAGGAATGTGAAGCGAGGCTTTATAAAGGCTGCCATCTGACATTTTAAAAGTGCAGCCTTCCAGGACTGGTAAAAGCTGATATCAGAGACACAGAGAGAGAGAGAGAGTGAGAGAGAGAGCGAGAGAGAGAGAGAGAAAGAGAGAGAGTGCGAGAGAGCAAGAGTGCGAGAGAGCGAGGGAGGGACAGAGAGAGCGAGAGAATTATACAGACAATTAATCTTGACTTCAAAATAATGATTTAAAAAGATGTCAAGAAAAAAACATGTCAATACAACAACAACGATTTGGGGAGATGGACAACTGCATACTGATAACATTCGTGTCAAACTCAAGGCCCGGGGCCCAGATCCAGCCCACAAAATCAAATTTCATGGCCCGCCAAAGCAAATTAAGTGTGTCAAGTTTGTGTTTCTTGCTAAAATATCAAAATTGCAAATTTTCTTTTCAAGTAAATATTACAAGTATTTTTGTTACCAAACCCCATGTAATAATATCCGAAGAACCAATTTTGTCCTTTGATTTCATAACTAGTCATTCATCGTTCTGTTATGTAAATGAAATATGAGGCAATCTTACATTTATTTGGGTTCAAAATCAAGAGACAGTCAAGATCAATACATTCATCGAAGCCGCAGTTTTACAAAGTAAGCTTTGCCTCCTTACCTTCGTAAGCAAGCCATTTAACTTTGTGGAAGATGAAAACATGAATATCAACTAAACACAAAAACATTTGTGTCTTTCTTGAAAATCCCAGGGCTACAACAACAAATTGATAATATCGATATAATCTTCAATCAGCCCAAATTGCAGATTTATGCAGCCTTTTCTTTTGAAATGTTACATCATTTGTACTTGAGCTTGCGTCATGGGGTCTTCTAGTCTCGTCTAGTCTAGTCATGTAGAACTGGACTGGTTGCTGGATGGATACCTGGAGTTGTCTAGTGTGCCCTAAAACTGGTCCAAATAAAAAAAATTGAATTTTTAATTACTTCTTTAAAATCAGGCATGACGATCCATCCATCCATTATCCCTTGAAGACCTTGACCGCCCACCACTGGTATCAATCAGAGAAGGCCTTGACCACCCACCACTGCTATCAATGGTGGACGGTCAAGGCCTTCAAAGCCTTCTCTGCTGGCCTAAAATAATCAAGAAATCATGATCATCTTCTTCACATTGATGTCATATTATATCCTAGTGTTGTATTTTTAGGTGAGTTTTTATCCAATCAGAATTCAGCTAGCTCGTGTTGCCAGGCAGATTTCACGATACCAGTCGCACGCACTATTCGCCCGAGGCCTTTAGATACAATTGTGCGGGCGTCTGGTCTCAAGGGAGTTTTTCAGTTGATAGACACTTGCGATAGCCAATCAGATCACCATTTGATGACAGTAAGTCGCTGGCCTTACGTTTAAGGTGATGAACGCGGTTTGTGATTGGATATTCACTCGTGACGGGGCATCAGTAAGCGGAAATCAACACACCGTGAAGTCGAAACTGCCAACCATTTGAAAATGTAAAATATATTCTTGCTTTTTTAATCCACAAAGGCCGAAGGAGGGAAAAGTGTGGATTTAATTGCAGATACAATTGCGAGGTCGTTTTCAAGACGGACCTTTCAAGAGAAGCTACGCACAACTCTTTAGTCAATTTGGCCCAAACACGCGATCCACATGTTGCTCTGTCAAACTTTAGATCCCAATGTGGTCTGCAAGTCAAAATGTTTGCCAACCCCTGGGCTAACACAAACTCTTAGTTATAAAGATAAAGATGTCCTTTAAAAGTCCCACAATGGGGAAATTTGCAGTGTTACAGCAGCAAAGATATAGATCACAGAGAGGCGGCAGTGTAATGTAGCCGTTAATGTATAACATTAGTAACATTAGCACACTTACATCCCACGACATATACAAGTGTAAGGAAACACTCCTAATGCCTGTCCATGGTACAGAGGGGAAATAAATAAAAACGCTGCAATGATAAGGAAATACTGAATGATTGAAAATACTGTCATGATAAAAATACTGCAATGATAAGAGTACTGTAATGGCAAGAGTATTGAAATGATAGAAACATACTGCAATGGTAGAAAATACTGCAATGATAAAAGTACTGCAATAGTAAAAGTACTGCAATGATAAAAAAAAAAAAGATCAGAAAATAAAATTCAGCCCAAGGTATATTCCAGTTGCAGTGCCCCCTTAATTTATAAAGTTTGCCAATAGATTCTATCGCCATTATCGATTATATAAGGATTGGTTGGACTTTATATACATGGTATCTAAGTGACATGTGACCTGACCCATCACTCCAACGCTCCATTCAGTTTTGTTCCCTCATAGAGTGATCCAAAGAAAATACAATGTTCCACTCATATACTCTACTCTTTACTGGAGCTTTATGAGTGAGCATGTATTCTGATCGTTTCCTACTGTGAATAGCTTGTAAAAGCTGGTGCACCACACAAAGCAATGATGAGATTGCTTGTGAAATTATCATAGCCACAACCATATACATGGAAAGTAACTGGTAAACAGATACAGCAAGTCCATATACATACACACATACAAACAAAGGCATACATAGGCAATGTCCGTATACCAAAAGATATATCAATATCAATCAAGTGACTGAATAATGATCTGTTTCAAACACTCTGAACATGCCATTTATATTATAGAATTTTTAAATTGTGCTCGGCCTTACTATCAGGGTTCCATTGAATTTCCACATGTGCATGCCACAAAGTTAAAAAGTTGGTCCGGCACAATATTTATGGCACAAGAGTCAGATGTTTTGCTGTTGGAGGCCAAAGGAGCATGGGTGAATTGTTTTGCTTTGCTTCCCAAACAGTGGTTATCCTGTTGCTTGGGATGTGATCCTGCTGTCTGCTTCATTGCCTTCAGCATATTTGTTGGATAAGGGGGATAGTGGGGGAGGTGGCAGCAACTTCATTAAGGATCTCAACTGTCGGATCATAAACATACAAATACTTAAAAAGGGACAATGTATGAACATACAGCCAAAGCAAATTTTCATTTATCGTGTTTTCTGTACTATAAGCCGCTACTTTTTTCTAGATTATGAACCATGCGGCTAATACAACGGTGCAGCTTTTCTGTGGATTTTTCTTTCGCCAGTATAGGCGCGCTCTAGTTCAGAAAATACACTAAATAAATGATTTTTTTTTTCTTGGGTCTATTCTATTTTAAATAGCAAAGTAGTTACCATGTTAAAAGGGACTTTTTTAACAATCTGTTTATGTACCTTTATGTGCATTCACAGTACAAAATCGTTCTGTACATGCAGTAAACAACACATTTTCACCATAGAAAACTTCGGCTTATACCCTGGAGCTGCTTGTACATTGTTTGACTGCTGACACCAGTCCACAAAACCCTGAGTAACCCCTCTGTACTCCTGATTGTCACCGTCAGTGATGAGGCCGACAATCGCAGGGTCATCAGAGAACTTGTGCAGGTGACTGGTAGAGGAATTGTATTTGTAGTCCGATGTGTAGAGGGTGAACAGGAAGGACGCATGACGATCAGGAGTACAGAGGGGTTACTCAGGGTTTTGTGGACTGGTGTCAGCAGAACCGCCTCCAAATCAAAGCTGGGAAATTCGAAGAGCTGGTGGTGGATTTCTGCAAGTGTCGGCACTCTCCACCTGCACCAGTGAATATCCAGGGTACAGACGTTGAGAGGGTCTCAACTTACAAGTACCTGGGTGTTCATCTGAGCAATAAACTGGACTGGAGCGACAACACAGACGCTCTCTATAGGAAGGGTCAGAGCAGACTCTTCGTACTTAGGAGGCTGAGGTCCTTTGGCGTTCAGGGGACACTCCTCAGGAACTTCTATGACTCTGTGGTTTCATCGGTCATTTTCTATGGAGTGGTCTCCTGGGCAGGAGGCATCTCGGGCCGGGACAAAAAGAGACTGGACAAACTAGTGAGGAGGGGCAGCTCTGTCCTGGGCAGTTCCCTGGACTCTGTTGACTCAGTGGGGGGCAGGAGGATGACGGTGAAACTGTCATCAAAGCTGGACAGCCCAGCCCACCCATTCAATGGCACTCTTAGAACACTCCACAGCTCCTTCAGTGATAGACTGTTACACCCTCGTTGTACAAAAGAGAGATTTCGCCGCTCCTTCCTGCCGGCTGCTGTCAGACTTTTTAACAAGAACATTAGGTCAGGCCTACAAACGGGCGGCCATTAGTGCAATTGTGCAGTCCTAGGATGCAATACACGCTACTACTGTGCTTTATCCATTGCTTTACTTAAATATTGACCAATGCTGTATTTTGTTTGCCATTACAGTATTCTTATAATGACAGTACTTTTGTCATTACAATACTTTCTATCATTGCAGTACTTTTACCATTACCGTACTTCTATCATTGCAGTATTTTCTATTATTGCAGTATTTTTATCATTCAGTATTTTTTTTTATCATTGCAGTGTTTTTATTTATTTCCCCTCTGTACTATGGACAGACATTAGGAGTGTTTCCTTACACTTGTATATGTTGTGGGATGTAAGTGTGTATATACATGGGGATTTGTGTATATACGTATATACTGTGTATATTTGCATCCTTTTTATGAATGTCTGCTGCTAATGTTATCCATTACGGCTACATTACGCCGCCGACTCTGTGTGATCTATATCTTTGCTGCTGTAACACTGCAAGTTTCCCCATTGTAGGATTATTAAAGGACATCTTTATCTTTATCTTTGGGTTTTTTTTCCAAAAGAGTTGATGCGGTTTGTAAACAAGTGCACCTTTTGGTTCGGGAAATACGGTACTCTCTCTTGGCAATACAAAATCATCCAGATAACATTGACTATATACAGGAGTGCACAGAAAAAAAACATTATAATGGTTCTATAATGACACATAGAGGTAGATATTTGGTGGTCATTTTTTTTTGCCAACCCACCAACCTCAAAGATAAACTTAAAGGGCCCTTTTTTTGTTCCAGGCGCAAGTCTAGCACAAAGCGCAATCTGTCTGTGCGCATGGGAGTAGTTTTCTTTCTTTTAGTGCTTTGCATTTGGTACCATACACGATGGCGATGAACTGTTTGCTAAGTTCATGGACACCTCTGAGTATTCTGGGGACAAGCCATCATCCTATATTCAGCGGGTCCAGGTGACAGTCAATACAGATGTGAAGAGGGGGCAGTTTCTGTTGCTGACGTCAATAGACACCTACGATGGTAAGTATTCTATTGTAAAAAAAATCAACAAAAATATTTTTAGAACATTTTTATAATACAGGGTGCAGTTAAAACAGGCTACAGACTTTGAATTACAATGAGGGAGGGCAGTGCATGATACCGCTTTTAAGTTAGATGCACGCATGTATGCACCCTAATTAAATAAAGCTAAGATGCCAACTTCTGGATTGAATTCTTGTTGAGAAGTATTAAACCCAATTGTACAGTTGTTAGTTTTATATATGTAAAATGTTGTTTCAGTTAGTTTTTTTCAAGCATTTTTGTTTTTATTTTATTTTGTTAAAGAAAATGTTTTTTCAATTTTAGTTATTTCGTTACTTTTCATTAGCTAAAATAACCTTGATTGTTACTCCTTTTGTGCACTGATGTTGTGGCGGCAAAAAACGTTAGAATGAAATCACACCTCAGGGCAAAGCAGAAGGCCACTACCCATGCAGTTTTCCAATCTTGATAGAAATGGGGGGGGGGGGGATCACCGCACTAACCAGTATTACTCAGCAACAAGGAGAGTGGATGTGCAGTGGCAGCTGGCAACGCTCATAACAAGCATCAACCAACTTCATGCCAATTTTCGTTCCAAGAACCCTTACAATAGCCAACCACAAAGAAAGGCCACTTCGAAGCAGTCCCAGCAGTCTTCAGAACCTCCACGAAAACCTGGGTACTGTTTTAAGGTGTGGTGAAGATGGCCATATTTGTCCACAGTGCCAAAATAAAGCTAATTCTGCTCTTGTGGCTTACAAAAAGAAACAATTGGCTGAAAGACAACAATCTACATTTAACTGCAACCAATTAAATGCAACCAGTTACACACATAGTCACTCTGCATATACAACTGATGATATAACATTTCATATTCTGCCAAGGACACAACAAAATCCATAAAGCACATCTGCCACATAGACAGTTTAGTCAAAGACACAATGAATTCGACACAGCAAGGGTCACGAGGACTCAATTGCGAAAAACACATTTAAAGACACAACAATGTGAGATCTGAACACATACACACACAGAGAGATGATTGCCAAGCCTCTGAATAAGCTGTGGACCATATAAGAATCAACCGTGAGACCTTGGCCTTGGATTTATGAGACGGACGGTGAGAGGAGGAGAGAGTTCAACCGACATTGAGCTAGGAGAGAAAAAGATTGTTTTGTGAAATTGATACAAATGTGAGGGCTGCATGCTAGAATCACAATTTTTCAACTGCACCCATCCTGGATGCAGGTCCTCAGGAAGATAAGAAAAGTAGCCCAGAATCTGATTTGTACTATTTCCTGAACACCAGAGAATTAAAGAAACTATCAGAACAAAACTTGGATAAGTCGTGGAGTCTTTATTTGACATTTTCCTTCTAGAATATAAAATGAACACGCATTGAGTCTATTTAGTTAATTAAGGTATTATTGCCTAGTAATTCACACTTAATTGGTGACTAAATTCCAACATCCCAAATTTAAAGAAAAAAATATGTAGTGTGCTAAAAGGTCACACTTGGACTTAACAAGAACAACAATGAAACCTCATTGTTGTTCTTGTTAAGGCCTCAACTGTCAGGTTTGCTCGCCGGTGGGCGAGGAGGAGGTGGACCCAGAGGTGCGAGGAAGCAGGGATAAGGGTAACTTAAAGGGAATTTATTTACAAAACAAAACCAAAAGGCAAACAAGGTACTAGGACAAACAAACGTGGCAAGGTGCAAAATAACAAAGACAAGCTAAACGTGACAAAACTGGGTCAGGACGAGAACATAAACTGGGACGAAGTACAAAGGGACGTGAGCGAGGGCGAGAACAAAAACAAGTACATGAACGAGATCAATGCAAGAGTCATAAAGTCCGTAAGGCAGCAACAGGGAGCAAGCGGGATAATGATCCGACACTGGGTTGATGGCATGGGAAGCTTAAATAGTCCGGTAATCAGGGGAGCAGATGGGGATCAGGTGTGTGATGGGTAACGATGAGCAGGTGCGTGACTGGTGAGGACGAGTGCTGAGGGGAAACGCCCCACTCAGCTGACAAAACCAAAACAAAGTGCACATGGCAGGGAGGTGACGAAAACAATAACAAAACCGCATGCACACGAAAACAACAAAACCCCTGTCATGCCCGACGCGGATCATGACAGTACCCCCCCCTCAAGGGACGGATTCCAGACGTCCCACAAAAACACATCAACAAAACGAACCCCATGTCCATAAACGAGGGTGGGCGGAAGGGGTCGGGAGGTGGGACCACCACCCCGATACGAGGCCGGTCTGGCGGATTTCCGGGAGGCCAGACCAGCAAGTCCCTTCGTGGCTCTTCGGGCGGCCGTCCGGGTGGCCAGCCCAGCAAGTCCAGTTGTGGCCATTCAGGCGGACGTCCGGGAGGCCCAGATCGCCACCTAGAATGCGCCGCCGAGGCTGAGATGAGAAGCGGCGGCGGGTCGAGGGGCGCAACCGAGGCAGGGGATTGGAGCGACGGCTGGTCGTCGAGCCGCGCCGAGTCAGGAACGTGGAACGGCGGATGGTGGTCGAGCCCCGCCGAGGCAGGAACGTGGCGCGGCGGCTGGTCGTCGAGCGTCGACGAGACAGGAACGTGGAGCGGCGGCTGGTCCTCGAGCCCCGCCGAGACAGGAACGTGGAGCGGCGGCTGGTCCTCGAGCCTCGCCGAGACAGGAACGTGGAGCGGCGGCTGGTCCTCGAGCCCCGCCGAGACAGGAACGTGGAGCGGCGGCTGGTCCTCGAGCCCCGCCGAGACAGGAACGTGGAGCGGCGGTGGACCGTCGGACGCCGCCGAGGCAGAGTCGAGAGGCGGCGGCGTGTCGTCGTCCACCACCGAGGCAGGAGCCAGGAGCGACCGTGGGTCGTCGAGCGCTGCCGGGGCAGGCCCTTGCAACGGGCGCAGGACAGGCTCCGCCGGAACGTGAGCTTGGGACGGACGCACAATGTGCTCCGCCGGAACGTGAACCTGGGGCGGACGCACAACGTGCTCCGCCGGAACGTGAACCTGGGGCGGACGCACAACGTGCTCCGCCGGAACGTGAACCTGGGGCGGACGCACAACGTGCTCCGCCTGAACGTGAACCTGGGGCGGACGCACAACGTGCTCCGCCTGAACGTGAACCTGGGGCGGACGCACAACGTGCTCCGCCTGAACGTGAACCTGGGGCGGACGCACAACGTGCTCCGCCTGAACGTGAACCTGGGGCGGACGCACAACGTGCTCCGCCTGAACGTGAACCTGGGGCGGACGCACAACGTGCTCCGCCTGAACGTGAACCTGGGACGGACGCACAACGTGCTCCGCCTGAACGTGAACCTGGGACGGACGCACAACGCGCTCCGCCGGGACATGGACTGGGGACGGACGCACAACGTGCTCCGCCGGGACATGGACTTGGGGCAGACGCGGAACGTGCTCCGCCGCGACATGGACTTGGGGTGGACGCAGGACGCGCACCACCGGAACATGGACTTGGGGCGAACGCACGACGTGCACCGCCGGAACATAAACTTGGGGCGGACGCGGAACGTGCTCCGCCGCCACATGGACTTGGGCCATCGGCAGGGCGCCGGAACGGGGCTCAGCAGCTGACGAGGAGCCGAGACGGGGCTCAGCAGCTGACGAGGAGCCGAGACGGGGCTCAGCAGCTGACGAGGAGCCGGGACGGGGCTCAGCAGCTGACGAGGAGCCGGGACGGGGCTCAGCAGCTGTGGAGGAGCCAGAGTGGGACTCTGGAGGCTGCAGCGGACGAGGAACCGGCACGGGGGTCTTCCGCGGACGAGGAACCGGCACGGGGGTCTTCCGCTGACGAGGAGCCGGCACTGGAGGCTGCAGCTGGCGAGGAGCCGGCACTGGGGGCTGCAACTGACGAGGAGCCGGCACTGGGGGCTGCAACTGACGAGGAGCCGGCACTGGAGGCTGCAGCTGACGAGGGGCCGGCACTGGAGGCTGCAGCTGACGAGGAGGCGGCGCTGGTTGCTGCAGCTGACGTGGAGGCGGCGCTGGTTGCTGCAGCTGACGTGGAGGCGGCGTGGGTTGCTGCAGCTGACGTGGAGGCGGCGTGGGTTGCTGCAGCTGACGTGGAGGCGGCGTGGGTTGCGCAGCTGACGTGGAGGCTGCAGCGGGCCGGGCGCAGCAGCCGGGCCGGGCGCAGCCGAAACGGGGAAACTGATCCCTATCAGCCTGCCGCCATAGGGAGTCAGGGGAACGGGAAACATGAGGGACCGTGACTACTGGTGCTGGTGAACGTGAGCTATGAAACGCGAGGGGAACGTGACTAGGAGCGGAAACAGACTGTGGACGTGGTGAACGACGTGGCCGTGATCTACGTGATTTGGGACGAGGTGAACGACGCGAGGTAACGTGGGAGGTGGTCTCAAAACGGTCAAAAGAAAAAGGTGACGGAAATTGTTCGGGGGGAGGAAAGTGACTGGTATTAACTGCATCTGTGTCGTGCTGAGCATACAACAGGTCGTAAATGTATTCAAAATCATCCTCATGATCCGAGTCTACAACAATGCGAGGGGGTGAAATGGCAAGGCGCTCAAATTCCTCTTCGTAATCGGAGTCTATAATAAGATGGGGAGGTATGACAGGTGGGTAATCCTTAACATTATCATGAAACGCAGGGGAGGAAACAAACGGGGAACGAAAAATTGAACCTACGTGAAGGACACGGGATTGGTCGGCAGGCTGAGGGGGGTAGTCCGAGCAGCGACGACGATGACGTCGCCGAGAGCTTCCCGCTGGGTCCGTGGTTGGTCGGATCATTCTGTCAGGTTTGCTCGCCGGTGGGCGATGAGGAGGTGGACCCAGAGGTGCGAGGAAGCAGGGATAAGGGTAACTTAAAGGGAATTTATTTACAAAACAAAACCAAAAGGCAAACAAGGTACTAGGACAAACAAACGTGGCAAGGTGCAAAATAACAAAGACAAGCTAAACGTGACAAAACTGGGTCAGGACGAGAACATAAACTGGGACGAAGTACAAAGGGACGTGAGCGAGGGCGAGAACAAAAACAAGTACATGAACGAGATCAATGCAAGAGTCATAAAGTCCGTAAGGCAGCAACAGGGAGCAAGCGGGATAATGATCCGACACTGGGTTGATGGCATGGGAAGCTTAAATAGTCCGGTAATCAGGGGAGCAGATGGGGATCAGGTGTGTGATGGGTAACGATGAGCAGGTGCGTGACTGGTGAGGACGAGTGCTGAGGGGAAACGCCCCACTCAGCTGACAAAACCAAAACAAAGTGCACATGGCAGGGAGGTGACGAAAACAATAACAAAACCGCATGCACACGAAAACAACAAAACCCCTGTCATGCCCGACGCGGATCATGACATCAACGGATTGAAATGCACTCACTGCAGCTTTTAAAATAGCTGGACATTCACATAATTGTCTGTTGCAGATGACTACGCTTACTGTCTCGTTCTATAATAAAATTCTAAGTGACCAGCCGCTCTATAATTTGCTCGAAGTTGAAGGGTCAGCCTGACAGACTGAGCCATACCTGGTTTCTGTGGAGATTAATCACCTTTCCTGAAGTCTTTCTGGGTGCAGCGCTAATGGTGACAACTCTTGCTCTGGTTGTTCCAGGTACCTGCCTGGAGTGTTTGTCACATTTCCTCATTAGAATGAATACCTTTGACACAGAAAATATTTAGCTTTGACTTATGGTGCAGTACTTATTAAATAATTAGGGAATACATTCAAGACTACTTGAACTGTGAATGTACATACACTAAGATTTTAAATTCGACCAAACTCTACCATCAGCCAATCCATTACCAACCAAAGACACGGAAACATCCCCAATAAATTGCGCATATGCAGGCCAGTGGATTAAAAAAAAGTTTAATTCTACCTTGGTGGTCCTTTTGGACCATCTAGTTCAAGTGGTCATTAAAACTGTTCTTTTATACCTTTTTGTGTCCTTAAGTAATAAGTAGTAGTACATACGTAGTACAGACTAGCGAAGTTTCACAAAATCCACTCGCTTCTCACAGAATATTGGAAAAACTACCCTCAAGCAGAACAGAGATGTTAATATTGTTAACTTTGTTACACATCTGAACAGTGGTTCAATTCTATAAAGCAGGTAATAAATATTTATAGGGATGGCTTTTGTTTGCAAAATAATTTATTTAATGATAAACAAATGCTGCAAGAAGCTGTTAAAAAAATCTATGCTAAAACTTGTTTCGTGTCATGGTCTGTTTGTTGATTTTGGTTTAGTATTTGGTTTCAGGTTTTTCCTTGTGTTCTTTTGTCTTGTCAACTGATTGTTTCACCTGTGCTTGTTGCATTCACACCAGCTCCCTCCAACCCTTTGTGTCTTGTCCAGGTGTTCCTCGTTGTCTCATTAATTTGTTTGTATTTAGCTCCCTCTTTGCTTTCACTTCTTGTCGGTTCATTGTCCATGTTGGTGATTATGTTAGTCTCATGTCGTGTTGTTTTGTGTGCCTTTTGTCCATGCGAGTCCAAGTTCTCCTTTTCTAGTTTGGTTGTTGCTTTGATCCTTTTTGTTTTGTAATTTTATGTTTTTATTTAATATAAGTGCCTTGTTTGCTTCTTGTTTCTACAATAAATGTCCTCTACGTTACTGCTGCCTCGCTTCCCTGCATTTGGGTCCCCCTCCACCAACGTTAAGGCAAAACCCTGACAGTTTCACATTTTTATAATCCCAAAATTGTATTTAATGCTCTTTACAACTGACAACACTGTCTCATAATAGTGCTCAGCACATTAAAATATAATTATATACTTAATTATTCTTCAATGAATGAAAATAGAGAACCATTGTCAGTGATGTAGGTGATGAAGACCCCCATGGAGTATCATAAGCAGACTTAGCTCTGCTATCAGAAAGGGACAATATTGCGTCCCCCGTGCGTGCGTGTGTGTGTGTGTGCGCGCGCGCGTGTGTGTGCATGAGGCAATGTGTTTAATTGTCAAAACAATGTTTTTGTTATCAATATCCCTTGTGGCGGCATGGTTGGCCCGACTGGCTCTGGCCTTCCTTTGTGGAGTTTGCATGTTCTCCCAGTGCCTGCGTGGGTTTCCTCCCGGTTCTCTGGTTTTCTCCCGCATTCCAAAAACATGCGTGGCAGGTTGATTGAATGCTCGAAATTGCCCCTAGGTGTGAGTGTGAGCAAGGACGGTTGTTCGTCTACCTGTGCCCTGCGATTGGCTGGCAACCAGTTCAGGGTGTCCTCCGCCTACTGCCTGAAGATAGCTGGGATAGGCTCCAGCACCCTCCTATTGAGGAGAAGCGGTATAGATAATAGATGGATGGAATATACCTTGTAACATTCCTTTGATTTGTGACTTCTTAAATGTTATGCCAAATTGCTGTAAAAACGAAAAAGGATATTTTGTTTCGAACCACCACCATTAGACTAAGCAGCATGTGTACTTCAGGCCTATTGAAGAAGTTTCATGTACCCAGAAGTATTGAGAGACTCCATTTTTTCCCCCTCACTCAGCTGTGCTAACTTTCGGCCTTCCATGTTTTAATTGTATTGTTGCTTTTTTGTTCATTCGCAGGAAAATGTTGCTGACAAAGTGGAGCATGTAACCGTGGCAATATTTGTCACTAGGGGAGACGATTCTTTGCAGTCACTCAAATAAATTAAGAAAATCATTGGTGTACACTTGGGTCCTTATTGTTTGAATTACATTGTTAGCAGTTTGGGCTGAAAAAAAATCATTGAAAAATAACATGGTTTTTGAGTTATTTGTTGGGAGCGTGAAGTCAGCCCGAAGTGTGAATGCTTTCAAGCAAAGGTTAAAAACTGCTTATTTTCCTATGCCTATAATTGAGCTCATCTAAAACTTTTTTTCAATTAGATAAAGTTTTAAAAATCTTTTCTTGCACTCTAACTTCTTGCAGTAATTTTAGTAAGCTAGGTATATTATTTCTGGACTTTGATTTAAATGTCTTGATTTTTAAAAAAATAATAAAATATATAAGTGTAATTATGCCTTTTTCTTGCTAATTATTCTAAATGTATTAAAAGCATTTTTCAAAATTCAGCATTAAGGCAATTTTAAATCTTTGATTAAAAAAGTAAATACCTTTTTCTAAACTAACAGGATTATTTATTTTATGAAATCCAAATTATGGTAATTGTTTTTAAATTAGGACAACCAAAAACAATGGGTTTTCTTAATAAATATATTTTTTAAATTGATTGAAGCCCAAATATTGATGGTAACAACTTACTTTATTATTTTTAGGTTTATCTCCACACACGTCACACTGCATGCGGACAATTTAGAATCAGAAAGACTAGTCAACTACATTCATTAAATATATTCAGTGTCTTTTACTGCACTATGCAACTTCATAAGCAGCCTAATATTTATTTTGCAGATTTGGAATGACATGAAGGGCATAATACCTCAATAACAATTTTGAGTGATTTGATATTTATGAAAAAGGCACAAAATACATTCTTACATCTATAGATGGTATGCTGTTCAGTTGTTTTGTGCATTCCTTGAATAGCATTTTTTTATGCATTGAAATAATGAAAACAAATAAAAAAAAATCACGGTAGGTGGTTAATTGTTGACCGGTCAAACCCTTTTATGTTGAAGGAGGGATCTTTTATACCTGCACTGAAAAATCTATTATGAGAAAGGTAATATGTTAAGAGCACATATGCACATGTTTTGTCCATAATTAATATACTTTTTGTTATACATTTGGTAGAAAGTGACTGGTCCAATGTGACCCCTCCCTGTAGTACTGATGAAAAAATGTGCCGTCGTCCATCCCCCATAATTTTAGATGTCCTGCCTGTATTAGACTGTTGAATGTCAGTGTATACACTACTTGTGTGATAAAAACGAACAAAAAAAATCTATTGCGGATATCAAGAAAAACAGCGATGTCTCTTCTGCTGGGAAGGTGCTACACCAGAGCTATGAAGTGGTACAGCTCCATCAGAAAAGTGTATAGCCCCAGGTAAGCTCTTCCAGCATTTTAGTGGATATTCTTAGACACATTTAGAAATTATTTTCTCAGCCCACACTGTGCATCGATCAATCCCCCTTGAGCCCTAGGTGAAAAAATCCTGAAGCTGTGCCTGCTTTTGTGTGAGGGTAATGTGCGTGTGTGTGTGTGTGTGTGGTTGTTTGAGGCATTAAGGGAGCCATGAATCCAGCAAAGGCTCTTCCCTTCTTCTCCATATATTTGAACAGGAAGTAAAGCATTCCCTTGCTTTACAACTTCATTGGACAAACTAGCCAAAGTGCATAAACCAATGTCCAGTTTGATCTGAGTCCAAATGCATATTTTTCACATGATTTTGGAGTCCCAATTCTGTCTTGTGTTGGTGTTGATTCTGCTCCCGTGTCTCTTCACAGTCTTTAACAGATTGCTTACATCACTAGTCCGGCCTCCATTAAGATGGAGCCTGTATTAAGGTGGGGCATTTAATTGATTTTTCATTCATTGACACAATTACAGTTAGTGGTATTGCCAAGCAGTCTTTCTCCGTCATGTTGCCAGGCGGTAATTTATCAGTTAATTGAGTCACTTTGAAAAGAATATTGCACTCAAAAGGTCACTGCCACTGGAATCTTATGCACTTGTGTAGATAGATGTTTGTTTTTTCTTTTCTTTTTTTAATCTACATGGGAACAAGGAGCTGGGTGGAGTAAATATATACCAAACACTAGGCACATGAGTAATGAAAGCAGACCACTCCTCCTCACTTTTTGTCCACCCTTGGTTTCAACAATGTAAGATCTAGGTCCGACCTCGCTGAGTACAGTTTCTTTTCTGTTCCAACATTCAGGTCGAACAGTGTCCTTTTCAGAAAGAGGATCCAGATATTTTGTAGCTCTGTCATATGTCATTTTCGGTTTGAGTTTGAGCCTTCTTTTCTTTCCAATCCAAATGTCACATACTCGTGGTATTTGTGGAAGTGTGATGCTCCACACTCCAGAGGCGCGGCTCTGTAACTTAGTAAAGCAAGGGTCTGACTTACCATCTTTGACGATTAGAAAAATAAAGAGACACCAGATTGCCGTATGACTGTTCCTGCTGACTAGTGGCTAATGACATCATTACAGCATACATCTTACTATCATTACAGAACACCAGCTGGCCATGGATACAATTTCAGGCAGCTGTTGTGTCGTCATGTGTAATCCATCTGTTTTGACTATGTACTGTAAAAAGAATGCATGGCAAATAATAAATTCACAAAGTGTTATGTCATGTCATTATCCACACCGCTTATCCTGTAGTGTAGAGGGTCGCAGGAGCCTATCCCAGCTGACTACAGGCGAAAGGCGCACTACACCCTGAATTGGTCGCCAGCCAGTCCCAGGGCAGACATAGACACCGTCACTGAGTGGGAACTGAACCCACGCTGCCCGCACACAACTCGGGCGAGTGTACCACTACACTATCAGTGACTTCACAAAGTGTATGATATTATATATGTCCATCCATTATTTGTGCCGCTTCTCCTCACAAGGGTCGCGGGGGGTGCTGGAGCCTATCCCAGCTATCTTTGTATCTTCGGGCAGTAGGTGAGGTAACCTAAAACTATATATATTTTAGCGACAACAGCCCGTTGTTCCTTCAATGTTCCTCCCTCACGCCACTCATGTATGTATATATATATATATATATATATATATATATATATATATATATATATATATATGTATATATATATATATATATATATATATATATACATATGTATATATTAGTGATGTAACAATTCACTCAAGCTTCGATTCGATTTTCAATTCCCGATTTAGAGTCAATATTGTCATGGTCTGTGTTTGTTGTTTTAGTTTAGTATTTAGTTTTATGTTTTTCTTTGTGTTTGGTGTGTGTCTCTTGTTAAACCTGTGTAGAGGTTATTTTAGATTTCTTTAGTTTCTTCTTATTTTCGTTGTTCAACCTCTTCATTTGGTGGCGAATAAAAACAACTTTTTACGTGTGAACAAACACCGATGGTCGAAGCACGGTAAAAAGACCGTGTTGCTCCTTCGCCATCATCTTTATTTCTTCTTCAACCAAAAAGAACACTTTCTTCTTCGTGCATTACAGTAAATAAAGAATTGCGCCCTCTAACGTTGACACATTTCACTCCACAAATCAAAATAATTACAAAAGACAAAGAAATGTATAATTTCTTCTCACAAACATACAAATGGCAAAAAACAAATATTAGCAAACATTATCCATAAAAATATACACATTTGTGAAATGGCGCTAACAACCTGATTGTGTCCACCTGTGCTTGTTGTCCTATTCCACAGTGTGAACCAATCAGCTCCCTCCAAAGCTTTGTGTCTTGTACAGGTGTTCCCCGTTGTCTTGTTACTTTGTTTGTATTTAGTTCATTGTTTGTGTTCCGTTCTTATCGGTTCATTGTCCATGTCAGTTATTCACATCAGTTGTGCTCCTGCATGTCTCTTGTCGAGTTCACTTGTGCCTTTGCCATGTCCAAGTCCTACATTTCACAACAGCTGGACTTGTAACAAAGTGCTTTCCATATTCCGAGAAGTGAAAGAGCAACAACTGAATTTATAAAATCAATGGAACAACCACGGTCTTTCAACACAAGGAGGGCATATACATCTTCAATTGCGGCACGCAGGTGATATCAACAATGCAGGAATGCTTCCAGCCATAGACAGTGTCCTCACTGCCTTTAACGACTACGGTGTTGAAGAAGGGCCACTACCTAAACTGCAAACTAACAATAATGTTGTGATTCCATACATTAATGTAATCATGAATGAGACTACATTGGGCAATATTTGACAGGTTAACCCACTGGAAAAGGATGGCAACCATGGAATTGATGTTTTCTGTTTACTTTTAATCTTTATTCAATAACTGAAGTGAAAAAGCTTGAATAAACAATCAATGAACATGATGGCTAAGAGTGTAAACTAAATTGTGAGATACAGACAGCAACATTAAACAGTCAAACGTTTAGAAACAAAACAACAACAAATAAAATATTTCAACACTTATGGTTTACTGAAGCCATGGGTGTTACTTAATGCAAAATCAAAATTGTCTTTAAAGTTTGGGTAAGACACATGCAATGGAAACGTAATTCAATTAATGCTTGTGTTCGCCAGAGGAAACATGTTGTCATTGCCTGGGTGAAAGAATTCAATCGAAGGAGATGGTGAAAAGCCAATAGGGTGGCATCAAAGAAGCTCCAGTTGTAAATGCCAAAATCCTTCCCAATTTGGCTGGTCCATCTTCTTTTGTTGGAACAAAACATTTTTTAGTGGTTGACAGAACAGTCAAAATACATGCTACACATTAAAAAAAAACGTTGAGTTCCCTTTTCTACGAATGTACCGTATTTTCCGGGCCATAGGGCGCTCTTTAAAGTCCCTAATCTTCCCCAAAACAAACAAAGCGCCTTGTAAAGCGACGCGCCCATTATATGGACTAAGCATCGTGCCCATTATATGGACTAAGCATCTCTCGCGACCATCAACCCTTTTACTCATTGGGCTGTTTGGAGTGCATGTTAGCACACCCTGCTGGACAAAGTGTGAGTCATCTATGCTTCTAATTGACCGTGACTTATACATTATGTGACTATGGTGTTTGGGTGATGGTGTAGGAGAAAGCTGGACAAAAGGGCAGCTGTCCACAATGTTGTAGTCTGTCTTATCATTTATGTTATTGCAAGCAAGAAACGTCCCAGGTTTACACAACAGACAAAAAGCCCAAAGCACAACAGCACATCTCTCTAAACAGCCATGCACATCTCTCTAAACAGCCATGCAAATCTCTCTAAACAGCCATATGATTGGCTGAGTCTGAGTGGCTCCCAACAAGCCATTGCTGTAATTGGCTAAGGCTGAGTGGCTCCCAAGAAGCCATTGCTATAATCTTTTTGTGTTATTTTATTTCTTTTGGGTATATAGATGGCATGTGAGATATATGTTTTGTGTTAATCTTATTTCTTTGTTTGCTTGTATGCTGAGTTTTTTTTTTGGTTTTGATTTGAAACCGTGACTTTAAGGGGTGTGGTGACCAGTGAAGTCCCTCCCCTGACGTTGTCTAGTAGACTATTGCCAAGACACGTTTTATTGGTTAGAGTCATTATTATTGACAGTGATTCCTAATAGTTTCATAACATCTGTCATTGAAACTGGGTGATACCTCTGGTCACGATAGGGGATTGAGTCCTGGTGAGCTGGCATCAGCTAGTGCGTGCAGCTGAGCTAGCATGCGCAGCTGAGCTAGCCCCTTGTAGTGCGGCCCGCCTAGTATATGCATTAAATACGGAAATAGCACCCTCAACTGATGTTGCGCCCTTTGATGCAGCGCGTCTTATGGCCGTAAAAATACTGTAATTATAACAGACCCTTCCCTTAATCTTCAACATTTGTAAAATGCTTTTGATGATTTTAAATGTGATATGATTAATTTAACATGGTCTGGTGGAGTACTTTACAATAGTGTGGGCAATTATTGTGGAAAATAATTATTTTTTAAATTGATATAGTAATCACATCTATAAACAAGATTATTAATTTGCTGCCAACCGTAACCCGCCTACAAATAATAAAAAATACATAACATTCGGTGAAAAAACTGTATGTGATAATCCCCACGACTATGCATGGCAAGGGTGTCCTGCTCCCTGAGCCAAGCTAGCACTTGACCACATACAATACAGTACAATACAATTTTATTTATATAGAGCATTTCACAACAGCTGAAGCTGTAACAAAGCACTTTCCAATAAAACACATAAACACATTTGCAATAGATATCAGAATAATAGCAGAACAGCGACAGTCAAAAGCTAAAGACCTAGGCAGAATTAGCACTGCCGCCTTGTCTCCTCAGAGGTGTTGGCCAGTTCTTTAATGGCCCATCTATGGGCCTGTACCCTGACTCCGATCTCCTCAAGGAGCTTTGCTGTCGAGCTGTGTACAAAACTCCTACACACCACCTCCACCGGGCGCACCCTCACCATCCAGCCTCAGCTGTAGCCGCGAGATCGGAGTACCGCAACTTCTTGCATTCATACGCTTCTTCAACGGCGTCCTCCCAAGGAACTGTTTGCTCGATGATGTAGACGGGTTTGTCTGTTTTGGACTATAGAACGAGGTCTGGGTGTAAGTTGTTCGTTGTGATCTCCGGAAGAAAAGATTAGTCTCTGGTCTAAGTCGAGCTGCATATGCTAATCCGTTGTTGCAATCAGTGGGCCTAGATCAGGGTGTGAAGGCCTTGATTTCTGCTTTTCCCCTTCCCGAACAAACAATGATGGGTGATGTTTGACATACTGGTTGATGGTGGGTAGGTCATTGATTGAAACCCTCTTGCGCTCAAGTTTATCAGCTAGCTCTCATGTTACATTAAGATTTTTGGTGTCCAATTAACATTAGATCCACTTCTGATCATACTGGTTACATCAGAAACCTCTATACACCTAAAAATTGCACAGCAACAACTGCTGTCATATGGCCTTTTATGTGCAAAGACTACAACTTTGGAAAGGGCAAGCTGTACCAACCTTCAAAGCTTGGACATCACTACTTACTGCTACCCTTCATCTGGAGAGGATTCAGTATGTCCTCAACGAAAGACTAGAAGAATTTGAAGATTTGGAGAATGATGCTTTCATTCTTGGAGAGAATGGATGTTTAAAACACAGTGTGTAGTTGTCATTTCTATTGACAGAGAGTGGCACTACTCTGAGGAGGGGTGGGATAGGGGGAGGTTTTTGTTACATGTATTCATTTTTCCTTAAAGAGAAAATTTTCTAATTATTATTTTTTTGTTTCTTTATATTATTATTTAGTAATGTTCCTGGTTTGTTTTCTGGTTGGACTGCATAGCTGGCGTTATATGTGGAAAATGAGGCACAATGTCTGTTCCATAACTGCATTCATGATTTTCTCTGTCTCAGAATAAAAATATTTGAAACAAGTTTATCAGATAGACATCAGAGGATCTGGTTGTGTCTCCATGTGTATCTGCCTTGAGTGAGGCTTGGTTTTGCAACACACCACGATGTGCCTGAATGTTGCTGGGATCGCACACAGGGGGCACGCTGGCTCTTTTCCAAACCATAGTTGCAGATTTGTTGGAGATAGTAGCACATCATACATTGTTCGAATGATGAAACTCAACCTGTTGGATTCCATGGCCCAGAGTTCACTTCATGACAGCTTCTTCTTCTCGTGCCACACCCAGTTCATCCAACGGCCCTATTTGGCTTGTGTCACCGCTTTGGAGCGTCTGGTCGCCTCCTCTTGTCGGCGCACCTACTGTACGACCGTCGGTTAGTTGCTGATGCCTTTTGCCAGAGAGGAGTTATGGTTCCAAGGCCAAAAGCTCCTCTGCCTTGCTGGACATGACCCACTACACACTTCTGCACCGACCTGTCAAAGTTGTTTCTTTGAAGGAAGCCAGAGAGTCTTACTAAAGAAAATCCACATTTAGCAGGCTGATCTATTGATGAAGAGTCCTGCTCTTTAGGGATCAGGATGCCTCCTGCTCTTCGCCATGCTCTTGGAATTACACCCTTCTTCCATGCTACCTTCAACGAGTTCCAGGGGAATTCTTGTACAGCCTATAGGAGATGCCGTTGGGCCAGCCGTGGCCAGTCAGGTGGGCGTCCCGGAGGCCATGGCAGCCGCAGGGAGTGCGCCGCCGAGGCAGAGACTGATTGCTGTGGCAAGTCAGACGCCGCCGAGGCGTAGACGGCTAGCGGCGGCAGGTCGGGCGCCGCCGAGGCGGAGACGGGTGGCGGCGACAGGTTGGGCGCCGCCGAGGCGGAGAAGGGTGGCGGCGACAGGTTGGGCACCGCGAAGACGTGTGGCGGTGGCATGGCGGTGGTAAGTCAGCCGCCGCCGAGGCGAAGACGGGTGGCGGCGGCATGTTGCCAGCCGCCGAGGCAGAGACTGGTGGTGGTGGCAGGTCGGGCGGCGCCGGAACAGTGACTTGAAGCGGCTGAAGCTGGAAAGAAGATGGCTGACGTGGAGCTTGCAGTGGTTGCTGCAGCTGACCTGGAGCCGGTGTTTTGAAATTCCTTGCTGCCCATCGAGACATCCTACCAATGCCTAGTGCGCATGTGCACTCATGCGCACAGCGCCGATAGTGATTTCGTGGGAAGTATGGAGTTTTCTGTCCTACCTGTTCGATTAAAAGTGGGGAGTACTTAATATTTATATTTTCATTGAATCTTATTTGTATTTTTCTTTGCCTCAAAATACACTGACATGCTTTTCTGTTGAGCACATTACTCACGCAGTATGTATGCCACACTTGTTTGTTATCACCAGTAAAAGTTGTTAGTAAATATATCTATACATGTGTAAATTAAACTGTCAGGACGTCCTACCTACTTGCGTCTTTGTGTATTTTTCTAAAAGATTTTTTTGATATTTTACCTATTTGCACGTAAACAAAACAATCTGAAATCACACGGTAGTACTTTGCTGACAAATTAGCCTCTGGTCGGAAGTTTCACATGGGTAGGACATTTTGACAGATAAGGCCGTATAATCAGCCTCCGGTAGGACGATTCGTCCGGGAATGACATTTTGGCAGAACACTGGCACTGGTTGCTGCAGCTGACGTGGAGCTGGCACTGATTGCATCAGCTGATGTTGAGCTGGCACTAGTTGGCTCAGCTGACTTGCAGCTGGCTTGGGGACTTGATCCCTATCAGCCTGCCGCCATTGGTATTTAGAGGAACGAAAGACACAAGGAACCGAGACTACAGGTGTTGGTAAACGTGGATTATGAAACACGGGTAGAAGGGGACGCGGTGCAGAAACTGACAGTGGACAAGGTGAACGAAGTGGCTGTGAATAAATAAGTATAAATATATATAAATAAATAAGTAAGCTTAAATGCCATCTCCAAACAAAACACCCTTTACTTCAAAGGTGCAACTCTGGCAGCAACATGTGGAAAGTGGCAATCTTGAAATCTTCCCACTCACCAATAAATGGCAAGATATTAACACTGTTGCACTGTGTAATATAAGAGTTAAACATTTGAAAACTCTTGAGGAGAAGATGTCATTCTATTTCTCTTCAGCCTCCACAGAGTGCTTTGACTGGGTTAGGGACTTATTCAGCTCAGCATCAGCTGTAGGGAAGGACATGATTTTATATGAGCAGGAAGAACTAACTGAACTGAGACAGGACCGTGGACTCAAGCTACGCTTTGCTGATCTACCTTTGGACAGTTTTTGGTTGTTAGCTGCCAAGGAGTTCCCCATGCTGGCCAACAAAGTTATGACATTGCTCCCATTTTCCACAACATACCTGTGTGAGGTGAGTTTTTCAAGCCTGACTGCTATAAAAACTAAAAACAGAGAAAGATTGAGAGCTGTGGAGGACGAGCTTCGTGTGCGTCTTTCATCAATTCCTGCCAATATATCAGCTCTGTGTTCATCCAAAGAAGCCCAGGTTTCACACTGAGTGAGTATAAATGTGAAAGATTCTAAGATACTTTATTCTTTGTTTATTTGATTCATATTCAAGACCTTTAATAGATCATTCTTCAATTTTCAAAAACAGTTATCTTGTGATAAAAGCTTTTCTTTTCACATTTTCAGCTGGTGGTGTGCCGCGGGATTTTTTCAATGAAAGAAATGTGCCTTGGCTCAAAAAAGGTTGAAAAACACTGCTCTATACCCGCATACAGCGCTATTGAGCTAACCTTCTCTCTAATTAGTGGTCCCGTTAGCGGGACGTTTTTAGCATGACAATAGTTACAGCATTTCAGGACACGTTCATTTACGCCCCTATACTTCGCCCATCAAGCCGTAAGCAATTTCCTGTGAGCAGGGAAACGGCCAGAATCGTACTGAGCCAGAATCGATTCCTTGTTTTTTTACTTTGTATTCTGCTTCGCTTAATTGGATGCATTTCACTCTCTCTTCAACGGTCATTAGTGTTCTTCTTCGTTTGGATGCCATGATCTACAGACGGCAAAGCTCATGCCAAAGAAGTCATTTACATGTCGCCGTTTTGGATCCGATCATGGTGGAGCGGTCAAAGTTTTTCCGTTGTATGGAGCGGGAACTGCCTGAATTTGTGCGACTGTGGGTTTCAGTATGGCTTCCGGGTTCTGGATATCTGAATTTCTGTTTTGAGGAATCGATCGTTCATGTAATATAATAGTAGAATATTTAATGCATACGTTTTTTTCCGGGTGGGGGATTTTCCGTTTGACAGAGGTCCGTAGGTGAGAATACTTACTGTAATGGGATTTGAATTTTATAGGTCAGTTTCACATAATTTGTTTTTTAATGCATTTATTTGCCAACTCCATGAGCTGTCACCTAATCGTGGTGGAGGGGTTTGCGTGTCCCAATGATCCCAGGAGCTAAGTTGTCGGGGGCTTTTTTGCCCCTGGTCGGGCCACACATGGCAAACAGGTCCTAGGTGAGGGTCCAGACAAAGCATGGCTCACAAGAACCCCAATGATGACCACAATATATGGACCACGATTTCCCTTGCCCGGACGCGGGTCACCGGGGCCCCCCTCTGGAGCCAGGCCTGGAGGTGGGGCTCGTTGGCAAGCGGCTGGTGGCCGAGCCTGCACCCATGGGGCTCGGCCGGGCTCAACCCGAAGAGGCAACGTGGGTCCCCCCTCACATGGGTTCACCACCTGTGGGAGGGGCCAAAGGGGTTCGGTGCAATGCAAGTCGGGCAGCGGCAAGAGGCAGGGACCTTGGCGCTCTGATCCCCGGCTACAGAAACGAGCTCTTGGGACATGGAATGTCACCTCTCTGGCTGGGAAGGAGCCTGAGCTGGTGTGCGAGGCAGGGAAATTCCGACTAGATATAGTCGGGCTCACCTCCACACACAGCTTAGGCTCTGGTACCAGTCCTCTTGAGAGGGGTTGGACACTCTTCCGCAATGGAGTTGCCCAAGTTGAGAGACGCAGAGCAGGTGTGGGCATACTTATTGCCCCCCCGGCTTGGCGCCTGTACACTGGGGTTCACCCCGGCAGACCCAAGCGTATTGTGAGGGTCTGCTGGGAACGCTTGGCAGAATCCCCTGTCAGAAAGAGTTTCAACTCCCACCTCCGGCAGAACTTCGCCCACGTACCGGGGGAGGCAGGGGACATTGAGTCTGCGTGGACCATGTTTCGTGCCTCCATTGTTGAGGCAGCCGATCGAAGCTGTGGACGCAAGGTTGTCGGTGCCTGTCGTGGTGGCAACCCCCGAACCCGCTGGTGAACACCGGCGGTAAGGGATGCTGTCAGGCTGAAGAAAGAGTCCTATCGGGCCTTTCTGGCCTGTGGGACTCCGGAGGCAGCTGACAGGTACCGACTGGCCAAGCGGAATACGGCTTCGGTGGTTGCCGAAGCAAAAACTCGGGCGTGGGAGGAGTTCGGTGAGGTCATGAAAAACGACTTCCAGACGGCTTCGAAGAAATTCTGGTCCACCATTCGTCGTCTCAGGAGAGGGAAGCAGTGCACCATCAACACTATTTATAGTGTAGATGGGGTGCTGCTGACCTCAACTCGGGACGTTGTGAGTCGGTGGGGAGAATACTTCGAAGACCTCCTCAATTCTACCAACACGCCTTCCATTGAGGAAGCAGAGCCTGAGGACTCCGTGGTGGACTCATCTATTTCAGGGGCTGAAGTAACCGAGGTGGTTAACAAGCTCCTCTGTGGATGAGGTCCGCCCGGAGTTCCTTAGGGCTCTGGATGTTGTGGTGCTGTCATGGTTGACACGCCTCTACACCATTGCGTGGACATCGGGGACAGTGCCTCTGGATTGGCAGACCGGGGTGGTGGTCCCCCTTTTTAAGAAGGGGGACCGGAGGGTGTTCTCCAATTAAAGAGGAATCACACTCCTCAGCCTCCCTGGTAAGGTCTACTCAGGGGTACTGGAGAGGAGGGTCCGTCGGGAGGTTGAATCTCAGATCCAAGAGGAGCAGTGTGGTTTTCGTCCTGGCCGTGGAACGGTGGACCAGCTCTACACTCTCTACAGGGTCCTTGAGGGTGCATGGGAGTTCGCCCAACCAGTCTACATGTGTTTTGTGGACTTGGAGAAGGCGTTCGACTGGGGAGGAGATCCTGCCCCAAGTGGAGGAGTTTAAGTATCTTGGGGTCTTGTTTACTAGTGAGGGGAGGACGGAGGGAGAGATCGACAGGCGGATCGGTGCAGCCTCCTCTGTGATGCGGACGCTGTATCGGTCTGTCGTGGTGAAGAGGGAGCTGAGCCAAAAGGCGAAGCTCTCGATTTACCGGTCGATCTACGTTCCTACCCTCACCTATGGTCACGAGCTGTGGGTCGCGACCGAAAGAACAAGATCTCGGATACAAGCGGCCGAAATGAGTTTCCTCCGCAGGGTGTCTGGGCTCTCCCTTAGAGATAGGGTGAGAAACTCGGCCATCCGGGAGGGACTCAGTGTCGGGCCGCTGTTCCTCCACGTAGAGAGGAGCCAGATGAGGTGGCTCGGGCATCTGTTTAGGATGCCTCCTGGACGCCTCCCTGGGGAGGTGTTCCGGGCATGTCCCACCGGCAGGAGGCCCAGAGGACGACCCAGGACACGCTGGAGAGACTACGTCTCCCAGCTGGCCTGGGAACGCCTCGGCATCCCTCCGGCAGAGCTGGAAGATGTGGCTGGGGAGCGGGACGTCTAGGCTTCCCTGCTGAAGCTGCTGCCTCCGCGACCCGCCCCCGGATAAGCGGCGGATAATGGATGGATGGATTATTTGCCAACCATGCAAAGAATAGGAATGTAGTCATATGAAATTTAATACAAAGTAATTTTATGGAATATGCAATTTATTGTGCTCCAACATCTATCCATCCATTTTGTGAACCTACTTACCTCACTAGTGTTGTTATAAATCGAATGTTTCTTTCAGTTTGTTTCCATGCCTAACAAATCAATACTTGGGTTACCAGACAATGTGCAAAATACATAAATGTAAAATTACACCACCTGTGGTATTTCTTTTAGTAATTATCCATTGATATTCTAACAATTAAATTAATGGCAAAATAAATTTATAAATAAAATTATTTAAAATGTCACTAAATAGAATAGCTGATTCACTGAACCATGGCCTTTTGGCATATTCCAACAAGTATAATTATGACACTGAAATTGTAACGACATTGTGCAGTGTGATGCCGTTTGTTATTCAGTCATGGGTGAAGTTGTCGTTAGAACATAATTCTTGTGTGTGCATTAATTGACATAATAATCTGCCAATGAACCTTCACTTTGTGCGGGTGCACTTGTTTCATGCCGCTAATGTGAATCCATGAAAACTAGGGCCGAGTCAAGCTTTCAGCTAACTTTGGACTCATTTGCTAGCGTCAGTCTACCATCCACAGCAACGTTTATATAATCTGAGCCAATGGTGGAAGCTGCGTGTTGTCAATGTGACCCTTGAATTAATATCTTTTTAAAAATCCAGAACACCACGTTCCATTTATAATGCAGCTGCATTCAAGGATTTCCAAAGCAAAATATGGACAATCCGAAATAGTTTGCAGCTCTGCAGATATATAGAGCCCTCAAAATTAAGTTCTTTGCATGTCTCTCCTTCATGGCTGCTATCACTGGGATAATAATTATCCTCCGCGTCTTCAAAGATGGAGACAGCTTCACAGGTTTCATTAATGGTCATCTTCAACTATGAGGCGCCGTTCGGGACATAATTCAGGAATAGCGCTCACACTTACCACTGAAATGCGCTCATACACATAGGTGAAATGTTTTCGCTCATACACACGAGTGAAATGCGCTCATACACATTACTGAAATGCGCTCATACACACTAGTGAAATGCACTCATACACATAGGTGAAATGTTTTCGCTCATACACACTAGTGAAATGCGCTCATACACATTACTGAAATGCGCTCATACACACTAGTGAAATGCACTCATACACATGGGTGAAAATGTTGTCGCTCATACACACTAGTGAAATGCGCTCATAAACACTAGTGAAATGCGCTCATAAACACTAGTGAATTGCGCCCATACATATTACTGAAATGCGCTCATACACACTAGTGAAATGCACTCATACACACAGGTGAAAATGTTGTCGCTCATACACATAGGTGAAATGCGCTCATACACACTAGTGAAATGCGTTCATACACGTAGATGAAACGTTCTCACACACAAAGGTGAAATGCGCTCCTACACACCACTGAAATGTGCTCATACACACTGGTGAAATGCGCTCATACACGCCACTGAAATGTGCTCATACACACTGGTGAAATGCGCTCATACATGTAGGTGAAACGTTCTCACACACATAGGTGAAATGCGCTCATACACGTAAGAGAAACGTTCTCACACACATAGGTGAAATGCGCTCATACAAACACCCACACTGTTGAAAACATAAACACTACGACAGGCTCGCTTAACGATCCAACCATTTAAAAAAAAAAAATTAACATTTAATGGATGGGCGCCACGGTGAGCGCCTGGTTAGCACGTCTGCCTCACAGTGCAGAGGTCCAGGATTCCAATCCGGGCTCTGGCCTTCCATGTGGAGTTTGCATGTTCTCCCATGCCTACATGGGTTCTCTCCGGGTCCTCTGGTTTCCTCCCACAGTCCAAAAACACGCATGGCAGGTTAATTGAACACTCTACATAGTCCCTATATGTGTGATTGTGAGTGAGAATGTCTATTTCTCTCTGTGTGCATTGAACAACTGGCTGGCAACCAGTTCAAGGTGTACCCTACCTACTGCTTGGAGACTGCTGGGATATGCTCCAGCACACCCGTGACCCCTTTGAGGATAATCAGCTCAGATATTGGTTGGACATCATGAATGTAATATACAAATGAAATTCATGCTTGGGGAGAGTCAAGTGAAAGTTATACTAGTTCAATATACACTTTATTTAAACAAGATATATGGGATTCAATACAAGCAGATATAGTTTCAATTGCTATTTGTATATGGATGTATGATAGGAAAAATACAGTTCTTGAAAACGTTAGTATTGCAAACAATGGCTTCCTTCCCACAAATGTGCATATCCAGTGTACACGGAATAACACACAGAACTCGAGATAAGACCACAGAACTAAGTGAAGTGGGCTGTGACCATAAATGAACACATCAGAGGATGCAAGTGTTTTAGGGACGATATGTAATCAATATAACACAACAAAATTTGAACAGTCAAAGAAAATAAAACGTGCCCTTAAAAAAACTAAACAAGTCGTGAACTCTTGTGAGTCTGAAGTGTTAATGTCCAGTTGATGATCACTTTTTTTCCCACATAAAACCACAAGATGTTTCTTTTCCAAAAGTGTGTGCCGATCCTGTCGCGGTTCGATGAACCGCGTGTGGGGAAAGGAGGACCCAAGAGCGACAGAAATGGTAGGAACAGGGTTTATTGGAGGAGGAGGCGGCGCGGCGGGGCGAGCCGAGAGCGTGGCTGCGGGAGCGAGGATCGGCGGACAGGCGTCGAAGCGGCGAGCACCGGGAGTCGCTGGCCGGCTGGCGGAGGAGCGGCGGGTGCGGCACGGAAGAGGCAGGTGAGCGGCGTGTCGGGGGAAGCGCTGGCGAGACGAACGCCGGGCAGGAACTCGGGAACGGGTGCGGGAAGCTCGGGACCGGACGGGCTCGGGTCGGCTGGAGGGGGAACAAGAAGGCACGGAGGTCAGACAAGCACGGGAGGCTACCGGATCCGGCGAACAGACAGCGTGTCGAGACATGGCCAGTACCACGTGAGGTGACGGGATAATCCGGCGTCTGGCTCCTGGCGCGGCTGGATTTTATGCTGGTCATGATTGCTGCTGACGAGCCGCAGGTGCGCAGGAGCCGACGCCCACTTTCTCCGGAGGAGTGCCTGGCTGGGAAAGGTCGCGAACCTGCAAGTAATCAGAACCGCCAGGCCCTCCTCCCAAACCCGAACCGTCACAGATCCTGCTTGTTGGAAGTGACCTTCCACACCGTAGAGAGTTTCCTCAATGACCCTGGTGCTTTGTTCTTCACGCTGGGAGGCTCGCCATCAATGCACAGGAATCTTCAACGAAGTTTTAATGCTTACATAAGATATGGCCGGTTAATCATTTTTATTTTTCAAACAGTTTTTTTTCATCTCATTTAGATAAAGCTATATTTGTCTGCAAAAAAATCGAGGAAGAACCATTTTAGATAATACAATATTACACAATTTTATTTTGCAATTTCATTTAATAAAACATTGACAATTATCTTTTCAAACACCATGTATGATTCACTTTTCATTTGTTATTCAACAAGCAAAACAGTGGTTGATCAAAATAGTGCCAACTAAAGGACATCTTAAATGCATCTGACTGCAATAGTAACTCATATTCAAATTTACAATTACAGGTAATGGAAATGACTACTGGGAACCTCAAATCCACTGCATTTCAGTCGGAATACCTCAAACATCATAAAAGTAAAAACGTTATTATTTCTCCTTCTAAACATCTGAAGAAATATCTATAATGGCCTGGCGACATTAGCATACTATAGGTATAGCATAGCTTAGCTTGTCTGCATCAAGTGAGATACGCGCTTACATACGCCGATAAAGTTCAAAATACGGCTCCCCCCGTCTCACGGTCACTTCTCCGCACCCTTACAGCCGTCCACGTTGCTACAACATGGAGATTCCCTGTTTTTAATTTTTTTTTTTACATTATTATTATGCGCTTTTACAACGACTGCATAATTTTCTTCTCTTCCCTGGCTCCCGTCTTTGCCTGTCAATCACATGACGATATAGGCGGGACTTATAGTTCGAAGTCGACCGCAGAATTTTTGACATGACTACTGTGGTAATTACTTCTGTCGTACGACCAATTTGCTAACTAAAGCATTGAAAAAATCAAAATAAATTAAAAAAAAGAGTGCTCATCCTCAAAAGTCACTTGACGCCAGCGACTACACGACTTCCTATTGGCTGGTCCAGATCGTCTTAAAAAAATGCAACTTCCAAATTAAAAGCATTCATATTTACTAAATGAGCAAAAGCGTTATTTTAAGACCATAATAAACAAGAATATGGATTATTATAATTTGTATATTTTATGCAGTATGACACCAACTTATGGCATTGCTTGAGTTCGGCCACTTCATGACTTTTAGGTAGCGGGCGTGTTTTATTTTGAAACACTAAGGAAAGAAGTTCCGATGACGTCATATATAAATAGCTCTCACACACCATGGTGAAATACGCGCACACAGTCAAGTGAAACATACTCACACAGCACGTTGAAATGCACGTATACAATCCACTGGAATCCTTTGACGCACTTCCATGAAGAAAGCTCTCATACACACAACTGAAAATGGTCTCATACATATCCACCACTCGCACTTCGTCTGCGTTGTAATCAAATGGGAAACCGAAATATTCCCACACGGCACATTTGTATTGGGCTGATGGCCCCTCTAGCGCCATGTTTTCACGCGCACTCGCCACTTTTGTTCCTTCATTTGTTTTGATAAATTTTTTTCCTCTAACAACAAATGTGGCGGTTGCGTGACCTCCGGCGTTTCCTTTTTTTTTTTTTTTTTACCCCTCAGACGTGTTCGTTGTATGACCGCGTGCACCGAACCTTGATGTCAGGTTTTACTGGCAACGAGAAGGTTGAGGAAGAGGACCCAAACGCATGGAAGCGAGGAGTGAGAAACTTAAAGGTAGTGATGGGTCCAACGACACCGAGGCGTCGATGCGCGCGCCGAGCTTCCAGGGCAAACCCCGTGTCGGTGCGCGTACTGCTTTGAGAAAGTCACGTGACCACTACCAGAATCGTGTCGACACAGCGGTCGCGCGCCGAACTGTGCTCATAAGGAAGCGCATCTGTCAACAGGATGGACGCTCAAAACAAGCATCGAGTTATTGCCGCGTTACTTTGCAATAAATATCCGCAAGATGGAAGACGTCACTGTTGATGCGCACTCAGAGGTGCAGCGCTATATGTCCGCAGGACACGTTGCACGTACGGAAGACCCGCTCTTATACTGGAAGTCCATGGAGGCAACGTTCCCTCAACTATTTATATTAGCCACACAGGCGTTGTGCACACCGGCCTCTTCAGTGCCTTGTGAGAGGATCTTCTCAAAGGCGGGGGAAATTGCCTCAAAAAAAGAAATAGACTGAATAACAAAACGCTGGAGAAACTAATTTTTTGGAATAAAAATCTTTAATTACAATGAGTCCATTGTCATTCACAACACTTTTATTGTTCTCTTAATTTATCAACTGCGTCTCGAATATCAAAGATTTTTTTTATGAAATTGCGTGTATGTAAAAATAATGTGAAAGCAAATGCCTAATCAGAATCAGAAATCCCTTTGTCATTGTACTCAAGTGTGCAACGAGATTAGAGAGCTCCCCTCTCCAGTGCAATACAACAATAATTCAGTTAAATATATAAATTACATAAGAGAATAATTAGTGCGATAGAAAGTAATACGAAATAGGATATATAAAAACACATCACGTCGCAAATCAATGGAATTGGATAAAATTAGTTTGACAGATCAGTGTCAGATGACCCTGTCAAATGTTTCCTGCAAGTCCACCAGGTGTCAGTATTCAGCAACACAGTGTCAACACAGTGTCAATACATTGTGTCACTGTGTCGAAACGATACAGGATGCCTCATCTACCCATCACTACTTAAAGGGTATTTAACAAACATAAACAAAAGGCAAACAAGGAACTTAGAAAAACTAAATTGCAAAACAACAGACACGAACAAAACACGACTTGATAAAACTAAACTTGACTGCAAGACAGGTAAGAAAACAGGGACATGAACATCAGAAAGCGTCAATGACAAGGGCTACTGACACAGACAATGGACAAACAAGAACTGAAAGCAACTGGGGAACTAAATACAAACAAATTGACGAGACAACGAGGAGCACCTGGACAAGAAACGGAGGGTTGGAAGGACCTGATTGGTTAACACAAGGGCTTGGGTAAACGAACACAGGTGGACACAATAGACTTGACCTGACAGAAGACACAGGAACACAAGGCTAAAACATGAAACTAAGTACTAAACCAAAAAACAACAAATACAGATCATGACACTTGAAGCCCGTCACGAGACGGGACGAATAAAAAAAACGTCACACCCCTTATATAAATATGTATATATATACAGTGAACCCTCGCTACTTCGCGGTTCACCTTTCGCGGGTTCAGTGCTTCGCGGGTCTAAAAAATATTCGGGGGCATTGTAGTTTCGCCGAGCGGCACGACGGGGCGCTGGAGCGGTTAGACGGCCAGCGTGCGCCGAAGAAGAGCGTGGGCGAAGAGGAGAGTGGACGAAGAAGAGCACGTTCCCCCGGACACGATCGGTGGCAACGTTTCGCGCGGTTCGGACCGTACCAGAGCTCCGGCCGGCGTGTGTGGCAGTTAAGCCGAAGAGGAGCACCTTCCCCGGGCACGGGCGGTTCCAAGCGGCCCCTAAGTTTAACCGAATGGAAGCTCCGGAGGAGGAGGGCATGCTCGCGTCACAGTAAGCCGAAGAGGAGCACCTTCCCCGGGCACGAGCGGTGCCAAGCGGCCCCTAAGTGTAACCGAATGGAAGCTCCGGAGGAGGAGGGCGGGCGTGCGTCACAGTTAAGCCGAATTGGAGCACCTCTTCCGAGCGGAGCGCGAGGCTGACAGTTATGTATGAATAAATAAATAAATAAATAACGAATGCCACCTTTCATTTCACAGGGCACACCGGACGGCGTACCAGCAGGTAAAAGTCGGAGTAATTAAATAAATACAAAAAGAATGGCTGGGGAATAAAAAAATAATACGTTTTAATAATAATTAGTTTTTTTTGTTATAACATGAATTTCACTCTCTCTCTCTCTCTCTCTCTCTACCCGTATATATATATATATATATATATATATTTATATTTATATATTTATTATATATATTGTATATTTTTTTTAAGCATTTTTGAAGGTGCGCCGCTACTTCGCGGATTTTCAGTTTTCGCGGGTGGTCTCGGTCCCCATTAACCACGATAACCGAGGGTTCACTGTATATATATATATATATATATATATATATATATATATATATATATATATATATATATAATGTAGCCGTAAGGGGGCACAAGTACAGAAGGCAGAAGGTTGTGTCAGGAAGGGCATCCGACGTAAAACTTTGGTCAAATCAAATATGCAAAATAAATACACGACTTCCAGGTCGAGGCCCGGGTTAACAACGCTTGCCACCGGTGCTGTTGACCTACAGGGTGCTGTTGGAAATTGGACCACTGTTGGTTGAAGAAGGAGAGGAGGAAGGCATGTTCATAGGACGAAAGAGAAGAGGAACACCAAGAGTCTAGTACTGAGAGTAGGGACTTGAATGTTAACTATAACTATGGAACTATGACGGGGAACGGTAGAGAGCTGGTTGACATGATGCAGAGGAGGAAAGTGGACATACTTTGTATCCGGGAGACCAGGGGGAAAGGGAGCAAAGCTAGAAGTTTAGGAGCAGGGTTCAAGTTGTTCTATCATGGTGTAGATCGTAAGAGAAATGGAGTCGTTATTGCGAAAGAGGAGTTTGTTAGGAAAGTCCTGGAAGTAAAAAGAGTGTCAGATAGAGTGATGAGCCTGAAGCTAAGAATCGAAGGTGATATAATCAATGTTGTTAGTGGGTATGCACCACAGGTAGGATGTGAGCTCGAGGTGAAGAACTTTTGGTTGGACCTTGATGAAATAATGCAGAGCATCCCTAGAAGTTAGAGAGTTGTCATTGGTGCAGACTTCAACGGACATACTGGTGCAGTAAACAGCAGGTGATGAGGAGGTGATGGGCAGGTTTGGTATTCAGGAGAGGAACACAGAAGGACAGAAGGTGGTTGACTTTGCAAAAAGGGTTGAAATGGCTGTTGTGAATACTATCTTTCAGAAGAGGCAGAAACATAGGGTGACCGACAAGAGTGGAGGTAGGAGTACACAGGTAGACTACATCTTGTGTTGACGGTGTAATCTGAAGGAGATCAGCGACTGCAAAGTAGTGGTAGGTGAGTGTGTAGCCAGACAGCATAGGATGGTAGTGTGTAGGATGACTCTGGTGGTGAGAACGAAAAGACGGCAAAGGCAGAGTAGAGGATGAAATGGTGGAAGTTGAAAAGGGAAGAGTCTTGTATGACCTTCAGGAAGTAGTTGAGACGGGTTCTTAATGATCAGGAGGTGCTTCCAGTGTGTAGCCAGACAGCATAGGATGGTAGTGTGTAGGATGACTCTGGTGGTGAGAACGAAAAGACGGCAAAGGCAGAGTAGAGGATGAAATGGTGGAAGTTGAAAAGGGAAGAGTCTTGTATGACCTTCCGGAAGTAGTTGAGACGGGTTCTTGATGATCAGGAGGTGCTTCCAGATGACTGGACAACTACAGCAAACGTGATCAGGATGACAGGTAGGAAAGTCCTTGGTGTGTCATCTGGAAGAAAAGGAGGTCAGGAGAATTGTTGGTGGAATGAGGGGTGCAGAAATGGATCCAGAGAAAGAGGTTAGCTAAGAAATGGGACAGTGAGAGGACTGAAGCAAGTAGACAGGAATACAGGGACATGCAGCGGAAGGTGAAAGTGGAAGTGGCAAAGGCCAAAAAAGGGGCTTACGATGACTTGTATTCGAGGTTGGACAGTAAGGAGGGAGAGACGGATCTTTACAGGTTGGCAAGGATGAGAGACAGAGATGGAAAGGTTGTGCAGCAGGTTAGGGTAATAAAGGATAGGGATGGGAATGTGTTGACAGATGCCAGTAGTGTGGTGGATAGATGGAGAGAGTACTTTGAAGAGTTGATGAATGAGGAAAATGATAGAGAACGAAGAGTCGAAGAGGTGATTGCTGTGGACCAGGAAGTAGCAAAGCCCAGTAAGGATGAACTGAGAAGGGGATTGAAGAGGATGAAGAGTGAAAAGGCACTTAGCCCTGATGATATACCTGTGGAGGTATGGAAGTGTCTAGGAGAGGAAGCAGTTGAATTTCTGTTCGGAGGCCATTTTTGTTGTTTGCCCAATGCACTGAGAAGGTTGAGACGAACTATTGTACGCCTCGCGACCACATCACACACAGGAGGGCCGATTCGTGGGCTGGAATAAAATCCACCTCAGGCTTTGCTTCGTCGAGCCCGTTTTTTATTTTTTTTTAATTTGTCACACAACCCCCTCCACCCTAAAAATGGCGTCCGGCCGGCCCGGACCTCCCCAAAATTGTGGAGGACTGAAAGTGCCAAAATTAAATACACCATGAAATGTATAATTAAAATTGTCATTAATTAATTGTTTCATTTATTAATTAAATATAAAATTAAATTATTAAATGTGTCATTAATTAAATAAATTACCAAAGATTATATGTAAACAAATCTACACAATAATTTCTGTATTTCATTATTTCTGGATTTAATTATTTATGTGTTTAATTAATTATTAATTATTGTATGATGAGCAGCCCAACCAATCAGGTGTCACCAAACTCATGGGCGAGTTTGACAGATAAAATTAATTCATGAAACACTGCAATGCGGGACCATGAAATAATTAAATACATAATTAATTAAATACAGAAATAATCATACACATTTTTTTGCATATCATTGATAATTTGATTAATGACACATTTATTTATTTAATTCCACATTTACTTAATAAATGAAACGTTTACCGTATATATTGAAAAGACTGCGCTTTTATGCAGGTAGGAGAAATCAGATTTCTTCATTGCACTTATTTAATTTCATCAAAGCAGTGAAACAGAATTCATTAAAAGTTAATCTTGAGGCGGCATCGTACAATAAACATGATGAGGTGCGTCATGACGCACTGCGGCGGAAAAACATTTAATCATGAAGGCTCATTATGTGTTTGTAGCCAACTTTGTCATTTTGATAGTAGACTAATATAGCTACAATAGGTACATACAGTATTGTCAGGATACGTGGTGACGTGGAGGTTGAGGAGGACCCAAACGCAGGAAAGCGAGGATTGGGTAATTTAAAGGGTATTTCATTAACAAAAACAAATGGCAAACAAGAAACTTGGAACTACTAACATATCAAAAGCGCAAAACAACAGAGACGAACAAAACACGACTTGACTTAACTAAACCTGACTGCGAGACAGGTATGTAGACGTGGACAAGCAGCTAGCGAGGGAGCCGGCACGAGAGGTTGCAGCTGGCGTGAAGCCGGCACTGGGGGCTGCAGCTGGCGTGAAGCCGGCTCGGGGACGTGATCACTTTCAGCCTATGCCATAGGGCAGAGGTATTCAATTAAAAGTCCGAGAGGTCCACGACAAAAATTTCTTCCAATTAAAAGGTCCGAACCAAAGTCCAACTTCCCTTAATGTCTAGCCTATGTTCACATTTTTATATAGTTTCAATATTTAGTCATTTTCAACAGAGCGCACTTATATACTAAATATTTAGCAATGTTCCCATTAAACACCTTTGCCAGTCAAACAAATATAAGGCGTTTATTTCACATTCAAGAAAATGTGGCTCCAGGAATTTAAGGGTGCCGCTTCCAGAAAAAACAGTAAAATATCTCCTGCAGAAATATATCAAGTGCTAAGCATTGAGTCAACATCTTTTACCTTTTTTTTTCTTAAATCAAAGAGTTATGAGCCTAAAAAAACAGAAAGAAATAGAAATAGAAATCCCTTTATTGTCATTGTACTCAAGTGTGCAACGAGATTAGAGAGCCGAATTATCCAAGTAAAACAGGTCAACATGTTCAGTACACAATCAATAAAAATGGCTGTCCTCATAAAAAACTAATTCAAAATGAGCTTTGACACCACCTTTTCTTTTGAATATTTTTTTAACATCTCTTAATGAGAAAAATGAGTTTGTGACTGCCCTGCCAGTGACTTAATTCTGGGTTGGAACGGAGTCAGGGCCATTGGGATTTGGTAGATTATTTCACATATCTGGCCTTTGTGTTTTCCTTTAAATAATGTTTGTGCAACCGTATTTAAGCACTCCTTCACAACTTCCCCATCACTGAATGTTTTTTTATGTTTCCCCAAAATCCATGGTACTTTTAGTGAACATTCGTTTGCATGCCACTGGGCTGTAAACGAAAACGTAAACATCTGTTATACTGCACTCGAAGTTCGTTGTTTTTGCGTGCGCTCACCTCAAACTTCAGCGGATAACTGTGCACAAAAGGGCGGTGCTTTGTTTCGTAGTGGCGCTTCGAAATGTTGCGACGGCTTCGGAGCATATGATGCACACTGATTTTGAATCTGCTGCAGCCAGAATGCAACTAAATTTCTCCGTCCATTCATTTAAAACAACACGCATCGACCTTGCTAACTTTTCAGCGAGGCATGCTGTCAGCAGCACTCTCTTCCGGTCTGCTGCGCAATTGGCAGTGGATCGTAAACAAAAGATTTGATTGGCTCAAATCAGTGACGCCTTTTCTGTAATAACTAGAATTGCAGCGCCAACGTTTGCGAATGCGCCCTGAAAAAAAATCATCACAGATTGGTCATGGGTCCGGTCCGAACCATCCCGCGGTCCGGATCCGGATCCGCATTTGGTGATGCCTGCCATAGGTGTTCGGGAGAACGAGGGACCAAGACTACAGGTGCTGGGGAACGTGGTCTACAAAACGTGGGTGGAACGGAAGGAGGTGCAGAAACCGACAGTGGACTTAGTGGCTGTGACGAATGTGGCTCAGGGTGTGAAAAGCGGGTGTTCCTACGATACTTTACTTGGGCGCCGTCGTTGACCACCCCGCGGAGGTCGGGGATAGATGGCCAAACGTGTGCCCAATTCAAGATCTGATGGGCTAGACTCAAAGGAATCAAAAGAAAAACGTGACAAAAACTGACTGGGAGAAAAAAACTCATGTGGAAAATCAAGATCATTTTCAAACTCTGTACCAGACGAAAAATTAATAAAATTAGGATCATCACCTAAAATTGTCAGGGTTCGCCTTACGGCGAGGAGGAGGTGGACCCAAAAGGCGAGGAGGCAGAGAGGTGAGTAACGTGAAGGGAATTTATTAACTGAAACAAACAAGGACAAACAACGTGGCATGGGGCTAGGGAACAAGGGCAACCAAAACGGGACTAATAGAAAAGGAGGGCGAGGAACAACACAGGGCGAGATAAACGGGAACGAGGAGGGGAACAAGAGCATGAGCATGAACACGAACGAGAACAAAGCGTGGTCGTGGCAGTCCGTAGTTGCGGAAATGACCCGACACAGAGTGGTGGGTCTGGGAGGCTTAAATAGTCCGAGTAATTAGGGGAGCAGATGGGAATCAGGTGCGTGATGAGGGTAACGGGGAACAGGTGCGTGGCTGGTGAGGACGAGTGCTGAGGGGAGGCGCTATCAAAGCTGACCAAAACAATAACACAAAACACATGGCGGGAAGGAGGGGACGAAAACAATAACAAAAGCCTGTCATGCCCGACGCGGATCATGACAGTACCCCCCCCTCAAGGGACGGATTCCAGACGTCCCACAAAAAGAAAAACCATGTCCAAAAACGAGGGTGGGCGGAAGGGGTCGGGCGGTGGGTCAACGACCCGTGATCGAAGCCGGTCTGGCGGATGTCCGGGAGGCCAGACCAGCGAGTCCTTTCTTGGCCATTCAGGCGGGCGTCCGGAAGGCCAAACCGGGGAGTCCGACTGTGGCCATTCAGGCGGGCGTCCGGGAGGCCCAGATCGCCACATCGAGTGCGCCGCAGAGGCTGAGACGAGAAGCGGCGGCGGACCGGGCGCCGCCGAGACAGGAACTTGGAGCGACGGCTGGTCGTCCAGCCCCGCCGAGTCAGGAACGTGGAGCGGCGGCTGGTCGTCGAGCGTCGACGAGACCGGAACGTGGATCGGCGGCTGGTCGTCGAGCGTCGACGAGACCGGAACGTGGATCGGCGGCTGGTCGTCGAGCGTCGACGAGACAGGAACGTGGATCGGTGGCAGGTCGTCGAGCGTCGCCGAGACAGGAACGTGGAGCGGCGGCTGGTCGTCGAGCGTCGCCGAGACCGGCACGTGGAGCGGCGGCTGGTCGTCGAGCCCCGCCGAGTCAGGAACGTGGGGCGGCGGCTGGTCGTCGAACACCGCCGAGGCCGGAACGTGGGACGGCGGCCCGTCGTCGAACCCCGCCGACACAGGAACATGGAGCGGCGGCTGGTCGTCAAACCCTGCCGAGACAAGAACATGGAGCGGCGGTGGGTCGTCGTCCACCGCCGAGGCAGGAACCAGGAGCGGCCGTGGGTCGTCGAGCGCTGCCGGAACCAAGGCGAGCAGTGGCGACGGGTCGTCGGATGCTGCCGAGGCCAGAGCGGGGCGCGATGGTGGGTCGTCGTGCGTCGCCGAGGCTGAGGCGTGACGCGGCGGCGGACCGTCGTCCATCGCGGGCACCGGAACCGGGAGCGGCGGCGGGTCGTCGAACCCTGCCGAGACAGGAACCAGGAGCGACCGTGGGTCGTCGAGCGCTGCCGGGACCAAGGCGAGCAGTGGCGACGGGTCGTCGGAGGCTGCCGAGGCCAGAGCGGGGCGCGATGGTGGGTCGTCGTGCGTCGCCGAGGCTGAGGCGTGACGCGGCGGCGGACCGTCGTCCATCGCGGGCACCGGAACCGGGAGCGGCGGCCCTTCGTCAGGCGCCGCTGAGGCAGATACGGCAGGCGGCTGCTCGTCGTCCACCACGGATGCAGGGACCGGGGGTGACGGCTGCGGGCCGTGTTCGGCCGAAACGTGAGCTTGGGGCGGAGGCAAGGCGTGCCCCACCGGAACATGGACTTGGGACGGACGCACAACGTGCTCCGCCTGAACGTGAGCTTGGTACGGGCGCACAGCGTGCTCCGCCTGAACGTGAACTTGGGTCGGAAGCAGGGTGTGCTCCTCCTGAACGTGGACTTGGGACGGACGCACAACGTGCTCCGCCTGAACGTGAGCTTGGGACGGACGCACAGCGTGCTCCGCCTGAACGTGAGCTTGGGACGGACGCACAGCGTGCTCCGCCTGAACGTGAACTAGGGACGGACGCCGGACGGGCTCCGCGTGAACGTGAACTTGGGTCGGAAGCAGGATGTGCTCCGCCTGAACGTGAACTTGGTTCGGGCGCACCCCTTGCTCCGCTGGCTCGAGAACTTGGGGCGGACGCACAGCGTGCTCCGCTGGATCGGGAGCTGGGATCGCCATTGGGGCCCCGGGACGGGGCTCGGCCGCCGACGGGGAGCCGGTACGGGGCTCAGCGGCTGGCGGGGAGTCGGGACACGGCTCATCAGCTGGCGGGGAACCGGGACAGGGGTCAGCAGCTGGCGGGGAGCCGGGACAGGGCTCTGCAACTGGCGGGGAGCCCGTACAGGACTCAGCAGCTGGCCGGGAGCCGGGACAGGGCTCAGCAGCTGGCGTGGAGCCGGGACAGGGCTCAGCAGCTGGCATGGAGCCGGGACTGGGCTCAGCAGCTGGCGGGGAGCCGGGACAGGGCTCAGCAACTGGCGGGGAGCCCGTACAGGGCTCAGCAGCTGGCGTGGAGCCGGGACTGGGCTCAGCAGCTGGCGGGGAGCCGGAACGGGGCTCGGCCGCTTCCGGGGAGCCGGAACGGGGCTCGGCCGCTTTCGGCGAGCCGGAACGGGGCTCGGCCGCTTTCGGGGAGTCGGAACGGGGCTCGGCCGCTTTCGGCGAGCCGGAACGGGGCTCGGCCGCTTTCGGGGAGTCGGAACGGGGCTCGGCCGCTTTCGGGGAGCCGGAACGGGACTCTGGAGGCTGCGGCTGACGTGGAGGCAGCATGGTCTGCGCAGTGGGGACTGCGTTGGTCACTGCTGCTGGCGTGGGGGCGACAGCGGGCCGGGCGCAGCAGTCGATCCGGGCACAGCCGAACCTGGGGCCCTGATCCCTATCAGCCTGCCGCCATAGGGAATCAGGGGAACGGGGAACACGAGGGACCGTGACTACTGGTGCTGGTGATCGTGAGCCGTGAGACGCAAGGGGGACGTGACAAGGCATGGGGACCGACGGTGGACGAGGTGCGCAGCGTGAATGTGGCTTACGTGACTTGGGGCGTGAGGCGCGCGAGGTAGAGTGAGAGGTGGTCTCGAAGAACTCGAACGAAAAGGGTGTCAGGAATTGCTCGGAGGAAGGAAGGGAACTGGTCCTAACTGAGCCCGGGTTGCGCTGGGCGTCTAACAGGGCGTAGATGTACTCGGCATCGTCCTCGTGATCCGAGTCAACCAAAATGTGCGGGGCATAGTGCTCGGAATCATCGATGGGGTCGGCAATTAGCAGGAAGTCAGTGGGTGAGGGGGCATGGTGCTCAAAATATTCTGTTAACTCATAATCAAAAAATGCGTGAGGAGGTGCATCGGCCTTGCGGTCAAAATTGTCGTCATAATCGGGATCTATGATAAGGTGGGGAGGAATGACGGGTAAGAAGTCGAGGGTGTTACCGTAAAACGAAGGTGAGGTAAGGGGCTGGTCGGCAGGCTGAGGAGGGCGGTTGTCTGTGCGGCGGTGTCCGAGACGCCGCCGCGAGCTCCTCGCTGGGTCCTTCTTCTTTGGTCGGGTCATTCTGTCAGGGTTCACCTTACGGCGAGGAGGAGGTGGACCCAAAAGGCGAGGAGGCAGAGAGGTGAGTAACGTGAAGGGAATTTATTAACTGAAACAAACAAGGACAAACAACGTGGCATGGGGCTAGGGAACAAGGGCAACCAAAACGGGACTAATAGAAAAGGAGGGCGAGGAACAACACAGGGCGAGATAAACGGGAACGAGGAGGGGAACAAGAGCATGAGCATGAACACGAACGAGAACAAAGCGTGGTCGTGGCAGTCCGTAGTTGCGGAAATGACCCGACACAGAGTGGTGGGTCTGGGAGGCTTAAATAGTCCGAGTAATTAGGGGAGCAGATGGGAATCAGGTGCGTGATGAGGGTAACGGGGAACAGGTGCGTGGCTGGTGAGGACGAGTGCTGAGGGGAGGCGCTATCAAAGCTGACCAAAACAATAACACAAAACACATGGCGGGAAGGAGGGGACGAAAACAATAACAAAAGCCTGTCATGCCCGACGCGGATCATGACAAAAATATGAATGAACAAAAACATGGGGGGACAAGATGGTGTCGTAATCGAAGAGGTTAAAACGAGACGAAGAAGAGTGAGTAACAGGCTCGGAGGAACACATGGAACTCACACAAAGGGATTGGGGGTGGTTGGCAGGCTGAGGGGAGTAGTAGGCTGAGCGGCGACGAGCACGCCGCCATGTGCTTCCCGCTGGGTCCATTGTTGGTTCGTCCATTCTGTCAGGATACGTGGTGACGTGGAGGTTGAGGAGGACTCAAACGCAGAAGTAGTGATGGGTCCAGCGACGCTGAGGCGTCGATGCGCGCGCCGAGCTTCCAGGGCAAACCCCGTGTCGGTGCGCGTACCGCTTTAAGAAAGTCACGTGACCACTACCAGAATCTTGTCGACACAGCGGTCGCGCGCCAAACTGTGTTCATTAGGAAGCGCATCTGTTAACAGGATCGACGCTCAAAACAAGCATTGAGTCATTGGCGCGTTACTTTGCGTTAAATATCCGCAAGATGGAAGACGTCACTGTTGATGCACACTCAGGGGTGTAGCGCTATATGTCAGCAGGACACGTTGCACGTACGGAAGACCCGCTCTTATACTGGAAGTCCATGGAGTAGTGATGGGTAGATGAGGCATCCTGTATCGTTTCGACACAGTGACACAATGTATTGACACTGTGTTGCTGAATACTGACCCCTGTTGGACTTGCAGAAAACATTTGACAGGGTCATCTGACACTGATCTGTCAGACTAATTTTATCCAATTCCATTGATTAGCGACGTGATGTGTTTTTATATATCCCATTTCGTATTACTTTCCATCGCACTAATTATTCTCTTATCTAATTTATATATTTAACTGAATTATTGTTGTATTGCACTGGAGAGGGGAGCTCTCTAATCTCGTTGCACACTTGAGTACAATGACAAAGGGATTTCTGATTCTGATTAGGCATTTGCTTTCACATTATTTTTACATACACGCAATTTCATAAAAAAAATCTTTGATATTCAAGACGCAGTTAATAAATTAAGTGAACATCTGTCTGAATGCCCAAGTAAAAGTGTTGTGAATGACAATGGACTCATTGTAATTAAATATTTTTATTTTAAAAAGTTAGTTTATCCAGCGTTTTGTTATTCAGTCTATTTCTTTTTTTGAGGCAATTTCCCCCGCCTTTGAGAAGATCCTCTCAGAAGCCACTGAAGAGGGCGGTGTGCACAACGCCTGTGTGGCTAATATAAATAGGTGAGGGAACGTTGCCTCCATGGACTTCCAGTATAAGAGCGAGTCTTCCGTACGTGCAACGTGTCCTGCTGACATATAGCGCTGCACCTCTGAGTGTGCATCAACAGTGACGTCTTCCATGTTGCGGATATTCACCGTAAAGAAACGCGCCAATAACTCGATGCTTGTTTTCAACGTCCATCCTGTTGACAGATGCGCTTCCTTATGAACACAGTTTGCCGTCCGCCCCAAGTCCACGTTCCGACGGAGCACCTCTTGCGTCCGCCCCAAGTCCACGTTCCGACGGAGCACCTCTTGCGTCCGCCCCAAGTCCACGTTCCGACGGAGCACCTCTTGCGTCCGCCCCAAGTCCACGTTCCGACGGAGCACCTCTTGCGTCCGCCCCAAGTCCACGTTCCAGCGGAGCACGCCCCACGTCCGCCCCGAGTCCAGGTTCCGGCGGAACACGTCCCATGTCCGCCCCAAGTCCAGGTCCCGGCGGCGCACGTTCCTGCCTCGGCGGAGGACGACGACACGCCGCGGCTTCTCGTCTCTGCCTCGGCGGCGTCCGATGAACCACCGACGCTTCTCGCCTCTGCCTCGGCGGTCTTCGACGACCCGCCGTCGCTCCCAGTTGCTGCCTCGGCGGTGCTCGACGATCCGCCGCGCCAAATTCCTGACAGTAAGTAATTAATGACAATTGTAATTAAACATTTCATGGTGTATTTATTTAATTTTGGCCCTTTCAGTCCTCCATACGAAACAAACTAGAACCAATTTATACAAACATTACTTTACAGGCAGAATATGAAATACGGGAAATTATTTCAAACAAACTATCACATAGGAAAAAACATGCCCTCTTAATCCCACACAAATTGCACAAACATCAGAACAAGAAGTATATTTCAAAATAATTCACAGCTGTTACCCATGCAAGGTTTTCTTCAGAGCTGGGCACTTGACCCTTTTTTGCCGGGCAATCCCCCTCCCTCCGGCCACTCTCTTGGTACCCATTCGGCCTTGACCCTCCAGCCGTTTTCATAAAAATTGTAAGCCCTCAACCCCGTTGTGCCCCCCTTTTAGCCAAATGGCATATTATGATGGCCGAGAAAGGTCACAATAATTGCAAATGCCACAACACACCAACATTGAACAACACGCGATTGCAAAATCCACAACGGAAATGCAATAGTTACAACACAACAACGTTGAACTACACACTATTGCAAAAGCCATATCACAACAGAAGTGACCGAAACTCCCGCGGTTTGCGTCTTTTCCCATCCCGGGGGACTTTCGGTCACTTCTTTTGCTTCGACACTTCCGTTGTGTTGTAGCTTTTGCAATAGCACTACGGTTCAAATGTGTCTTTTCACAGCCATCGGCGCAAATACATACATGTAGAGTTTGTAATGCCCATCCCAGTGTTCAAGGACCCACAGGCTCCACACTAAGACTGCCAGCCAATCTTCCCCAACCTGACTCATCCCCACTCAATGACGTCACTGACCACTTAACTGACACCACCCTCACATACACCAAACAACAGACAGATATTACAATATATGGTAATAAACCGTTGCTAGGTTTATTAAAGTGCACTAAACAGACAAGGGTACACTGCCAACACCTTTAGTCGTCAGATTTGGAGTCTGAGACTGTTACTATATTGCTAAATATACTCTTTATTAAACATCTAATCTAAAACCCAAACACATTCCCCAAGTGAAGCACACACGACAATAACTAACAGGGCACAAAACAAATACTTAAAACAGTCGCCCCTCTTAACTGGCCCGATGGCCAAGACCCCCTCCCCAGAGTCAAGGCTTGAGTAACAGGACCGTCCTGGCTCCTGACTGGAGACCTCGGGGGAAGTCACCGGTCCAGCGCTGGAATCAGAGCGGCTGCTGATGAAGCAGGCGAACAGCTGTGAGCAAGTTTGTTTCCGTTACGTCAGTCCTACACACCCCACCCTGACGACAACTCGCCCTACGCAAGGTCCCCTGATGCTGGAACCACAGAACCTGCACTTCCCTAGCGACTACGAAGGCACCCACCCCCCAATGTGAGTGCACGGCAGTCGCCTTGTTCACCACCCTTCCTCGCCAGACACTCCGCTGTCCTCTGTGCGGGTCCCCAGACACCCACCTCTGTCGTCTCTGATTATGTTCATTCCTTATTCACACGAGGACACATTATCTGTTGAAACCCAACCGGGTAACAGACTTTAATAGCTTCGTAAACGCGTGCAGTACATTAACTCGGTCTCACACTTGTGATGTCACTCTGCGAAACCTCATTGGTGTGTCAACAAGTAACCAAACAATTATTATTTTTATATTACAACAGTCTTGCCCCACTCTTATCTTATAAGCTTGCCTCCTTGATCACAGACAGCTGCTAGCTTCCTGACACGGTGTAGCCCATCCCCCAATCTGCCTCCTCCCTGGCCACCGGTCCTGCAACATCCACTACAATATTAATCGGAGACCTAAAAGTCAAACAATATATTAAAAGAATTGAACAATCCTCAAATATGAAAGGACAGAAGACTGTATTTATGTAATCTTAATATTTTCGTAGTGTCGTTTGGTTTCTTAACTTTGTCTCCCCCTGGCTGTTGTTCTTGTATATCGTAATGCCCATCCCAGTGATCAAGGATGCATACAGTCGGTAATGGAATCTGTTCGTTTTAAAAACGAGAGCGAATAAACCCCATTTAAACAGGAGCTGCTGATGGCTACAACTCACGCCAGCACACTCCACATTCAAAATAACTGCTCGAGCCAATGTTCACGACCCAGTCTTGTCCCCTCTCAATTACGTCACCCACGATTCAACTGACGCCGCCCTCACATACACCATACATTGAACAGATATTACATTATCTATCTCTAAATAAAGTAAAATAAATACATAATCGAGGTAACCATCCATCCATCCATTATCTGTACCGCTTCTCCTCACTAGAGTGGCGGGGGATGCTGGAGCTTATCCCAGCGCTCCTCGGCACTAACTTTATTTAAACTTTATGTGAAAAAAAAGTCCACAACATCAAAAAATCCCAAAAAGAATATAAAGAAGGTGGCATTCAGGCAATCAATTTCGACATTTTAAACACTATACATAAAATAAAATGGGTAAAGTATTTCTTGTTTGAAAATAGCATCTGGTTTTGTCTCTCTAACGGTGTATTCAAGAAAATCGGAGGCATTGAATTTATGCTTAGATCTGAATTTAATGTTGATAAACCTATAGTTAAATGTTCGTCCCATCACAAACAAGTCCAACTAAGCTGGAAACAACAAAAAATTTTACACCACATAAAACCCCAATATGCAATAACAGATGCACTATTTCCAATAGAAAATTATCTTCCTACAGAACTGGAAGGATAAAGTCATGTGGTTATTACGCCATCTACTGGATGATCAGGAAAACTGGTTCTGGTTCTCGTTTGAAAATATTTGTGCCCGGCACAATAGCACACGTCAAACAACACAATTTAAAAAGATTTTGAAAGCAATTCTTCAAGCGATAAAGCATCTAATTGAGAACACGAACCCGGTAGATTTGAACTGGACAATATTGCAAAATTTTCAGCAAAACTTCTTGGAAAAAAACATGGCAAACAAAAAACCCTCAGAAAATCCCCAAACAAAAATTGAAATATACTTTAAAATTTTAAATGCAATTTATTCATCTAATGAACTGCTGGGAAAAAGCTTTAATATTGAACAAAATATTTAATTATTTGTGCAAAGGACATTGAGACTACAGATTATCTGTTCTGCGACTGCATCTACACAAAGACATTCTGGGATGATCAACATTATTTTTGTTTTTTTTTCCTGAAGACTCGAAATGTACAAATTTGATAATATAGTATTGCTGGCGAAATATTTCATTCACACGTGTAAATGGCGCAAGATAATGCCCATATTCATAGCCTTTAAGTGACATATGCAAGATAACTATGTAATATCCCTGAATGCTGTATCCATGATGCAAAAATCTTCAGACTTAGAAATATTTGATGACCTCTGATGCATATGTGCGCGTGCGCGCGCGTATGTAATTGTGACTGTGACATGCGAGATTTTCTTCTGTTTACTTGTTACTGGGGCCTTGTTAACCGCACTTTAATTTTATCTCCATAGGTTAACTGCCAAGGTGTTTGAACACTTGTTTCTCATTAATAAAAAGAACAAATATATTGGAGTCCTTCGGTGGCCATGCAGCACGCCTGCTGATGACGCCACGCTTTCAAATATTGTAATGCCCGTCCCAATGGCCAAGGATGCACACAGTCATTAATGCAATTTGTTCGTTTTAATAAACCAACCGACAGAAAATTAAACACAATGACACAGGAGCTGCTGATGACCACAACTCACGCCCACACGCGCCCCACATTCAAACTAACCAACAGAGTCAATCTTCTGTAAATTGTCGCGTCACCTCTCAATGACGTCACCCACTACTCAACTAATGCCGCCCTCACATACACGAAACAATGAACAGATATATTTTTGTAATCTATTTCTTTGCCTCAATTTGTCACCCCTGGTTATTGTGGTTGTATGTTAACAACAATAATAATAATTTAAAAAGTACATTTAATCACTAAAGCAGTAAATTGTACAGCTACTTTTTTTAGGCTCATCCTTTTTTTTTTTTTTTATTGAACATTTTAAATAGACAGTACAACAGTATCACAAGTTCAGTTCAGGTATTAAACTAACATATAAATTTTTCATCCTTAAATAGAATTCACAGCGAGGGATAATGAATGTAGAAAAAAATGCATATTATAAAATAAAATAAAAATACACAGTAAAACAGGAACAATGTCTCTGGATATATGTAATTAAGGCTTTTAAAGGAAAAAGGCATTCAAAAATGTCAATATCTTGTTGCTTTTCTTGTTGTTAATTAATTTGATCGAGTTAAATATGGATTTCAACTCGATCAGGAAAGGCACAAATCTGGGAGAGGATTTTGAGAATTTCTGTTTGTGGATAAAATATTTTGCATAAAGAATGATGAAATTAATTAAGTATGCAAAATTGTTATCGTTTGGGTTACTATAATAGCAAACAATATCCTTCAGATTAAGAACACAGGGGGTTTCAGATGGTTTAAAGAAATGAAGCATTAAATCAGCCCAAAATTGCTTTGTGATCATACAGTCAAAGAATAAATGAGATATTGTTTCAGTTTCATTCCCACAGAAAGAGCAAATATTGCTAATATCAATAAATTTGGAGATTAAGGAATTAACCGGATATATATTATGTAAGATATTAAAATGTATCACCTTGGCTTTATTAGTAATACAGTATTTATAAGGTAAAAGCCATGCTTTTTTCCAATTTACGTCCACAATCTGAGAATTCCAAAAAGATTTCCCTCTGGGCACAATTTTGTTATTTTTTAATAGAATTCGTCGTATATGCTGATTATTACATTTTATGTCTATTAATTCAATTCCGTCTAGTGTTAAAATAGAATCTGTAGGAGCAGCTTTACTATATTTTAAGTGGTTTGCCATAAGCTGAATCAGACCATTAGGAATGGCACGTATTACTAAATTAAAAATTTTGAAAGGAATTGGGAAGTTGTGTACAGACATGAATTGCTCAGAAGATAGCATATTACCCAATTCATCAAATACATTTAGGAGGTGATTAATTCCTTTTTCGTGCCATTTGGGAAGAAATAGAGACTTGTTTCTAACAAGTATATTGGAGTTGTTCCAAAGGAGAGTTTTGTGGAGTGAGAAATTGTGGACAAAGGCCAATACCCACGCAAGCAGGGCCTGTTGATAAAATTTGGAGAGTTTGATAGGTAATTTGGTTGGCACAAAATTACACTGAAGAAGAAAGTGAAGTCCTCCAATTTTGCTGAAGATGTAATTAGGAATAAAATACCAGGTTGAATTTGGATTAGAGAGACACTTCTTTAACCAGGTAATCCTAAATGTGTTAAGAACATCACAGAAATTCAGGACTTCAAGACCCCCCTCCGCTTTGCAATTAGCTAGTACTCTATTCTTGAGTTTGTGGGATTTATTTTTCCAAATGAAATCTAAAAAAATCTTATTTATTTCAGTGACTGTTGACTCTTTCACATAAAGAGACAAAGATGGATAAACAAGACGAGATAAACCTTCTGCTTTTGAGAGGAGTACCCTTCCTATTATAGATAAGTCCCTTTGGAGCCATAAACCAAATATCTGTTGAGATTTTTTAAGTCTGTCTGAAAAGTTTAAATGCTGTCTAACTATAAGATTTTTAGATATGAAAATTCCTAAATACTTAACTGACGATTTCAAAGGGATATCATCCAATACAGAATCCTCGTAGTCATGTAAGGGTAAAATTTCACATTTGGTTTTATTTAGTTTTAATCCCGAAGCCTTGGAAAAGTCATCAATCAATGCTATAGGATGAGCTATCTGGTTTTTATCTTTTAGAAAAAAGGCGGTGTCATCTGCAAGTTGAGAGATTCTAAGTTCCCTGCCAAAAATGGTGATCCCTTCCAGTATTCTGTCATTACGAATATAAATAGATAATAGCTCTGTAACAATAAACAAGAAGGGGGAAATTGGGCAGCCCTGCCTGACCCCTCTGTTGACAGAGAATCTATTCGATGTTTTCTGATTTACCATCACAGAGCTATTGATATCTTTGTAAAACATACGGACAACGTTAACAAAGTTGTTCCCAAAACCAAAAGCCCGAAGAGATTGGAAAAGAAATGTGTGTTCAACCGTGTCAAAGGCTTTATAAAAGTCCAGGAACAAAATAAGAGCCTTAGATTTGACATCATCTGCGTAATCTAGCAAATCCAAGATTAGCCTTATATTACAGCTGATGTGGCGATTTTTTATAAATCCTGTTTGTGTTTCTGCAATGATGGAGTTCAGGTCTTTCTTCAGCCTGTTTGCATAAGCTAAGGCCAATTTCTTATAATCTATTGTTAATAGTGTAATGGGGCGCCAATTTTCTATTAATAAAGGATCTTTATTAGGTTTGGGAATAAGCGATATAACTCCTTGCTTCATTGTAGTTGTCATCTCTCCCCGACTGACGCACATTGAATTTAAAGGAATATTGATGTGATCCCAGAAATGCACGTAGAATTCAACAGAGAGTCCGTCAATTCCGGGGGATCTCCCCTTTTTCATGGATACGAGAGCATCTTGAATTTCTGCCAAGGACAAATTTGAGTCACAAGATAATCTAAAATCCTCTTTGATCAGAGGAATACTGTGGACTTTCTTCCTAAACCACTCACAGTCGTTTTCGTTAAATTTGGTTTCATATAAATTTTTGTAAAATTTACTGATAAAATCAGATATCAACTTTTGATCTTGGGAGGGAGTTCCATCAATATTAAGAGCAGTAACAGAGTTTCTTTTAATGTTTCTTTTCTCAAGAGCAAAGAAATAACTAGTATTTCTTTCCCCATCCTCTAACCACCGTGCACTAGATCTAATAAATGCTCCTTTTGCCATATCTAAGTATATTTGGTCCAATTGTGGTTGAATCTCTTTCAATTCAAGTTGTTCTTCTTCGGTTAGATCGTTATTTTTTAATAAATAGTCAAGCTTATCCAGCAGATCAGATTCATGGAGGTTTTTCTCTTTCTTTAATTCTTTACTTCTTTTTATAGAAACACATCGGACCTTAAATTTGAAAAACTCCCATTTCCTACTAAAGTTGTTGTCCGCCCGATCATTTAGAATGTCATTTATTAAGGATTTGATGGAGTTATTGAATGAATCGTCGCTAAGAGTTGTTAAATTTCCAGTAATCTCTTAAACCAGGGTTTTCTTGGGTTTTACCCAATTTTAAAATTATTTGCATGTGATCTGTTAATGGGGCATATTGATGATAAACTTCTTTTACAAATTGAAGAATAGATGATGATATTAAAAATAATTCTTTTCTAGATTTCAGTGTTGCATTTCTATTACACCAAGTGAATTCCACCACATTGGGGTTAAAAAATCGCCAAGCATCAGTCAGGGAGAGATTAGAGCAAAGCAATGACACAAGGTTATTTGTTGATCTCTGGGATAATCTAGGAGGATATCGATCCTTTGTGTCGTCTGGGCACTCGTTAAAATCTCCACAAAGAATAGTGACAGCTCCTTGGTATTTTTTGTTGAGGTCCTTTAATTTTGAATTTATTATTTTTTTTTTTTTTTATTAAGAGTGTGAGAGTTAAAACCATATATGTTGCAAATGATAAATTTAGCATTGTCTTGTTTAACTATCAACAGAATCCATCTACCATCACTAGCAGATATTGTCTCAAGAACCTCTCCCTTGAATTTATGCAAGAAAATCAAGACCCCTGCAGAATGATTAGTGCCATGGCTAAAATAAGATAGATTCCCCCATTGTGTTTTCCAAAAATTAACGTCTGACTCGCCAGAATGTGTTTCCTGAAGTAAAATTAAGTCAGCTTCTGATTTTATACAAAACAAAAAAATTGCCTTACGCTTAGTAATATCCCTCAGATCTTTAACATTTAAGGACACAACATTAAGAGACTTAAACAAATGATCCATGAAAACAGAGTAGAACACTTGAAATTTTGAAATACCAGACAAAATAAACATCTGAAGAGGTGGTGATTAACAACCATTTAAATTATCTAAGCATTTAGTAAAAGAACATGTTGCTCTCACGGCACAATTGTGAGTTAAACAAATTTGAAGAATAAAGGATCTAAAGTATGTGTAGACTATTTAGTGATTGAAGATGTCAGACAGTTGAGGACGAGTGATTAGTGCAACAAAGCATAGGAATGGTTTGAAGAAGTTTGAAGAAATTAATAATAATAATAAATAAATAAATATATAAAATAAATAAATAATAAATAAATAAATGAATAATAATTAAATAAAATGTGTATATTAATATATATAAATCAGTAAGACAGAAGATAAATTAAAAAAAAAAAAACAGACACACAAACACACATTCACACATACACACACACCCCCACACACACACACACATAAATATAAGGAACCTATTGTAATCAAAACGAATCTTTTCTAAAAAATTCAAAACAACCTTGTATTCGAACTATACTAGTGTAGAAATTAAATACATTATAAATAAACTATTAAACAACTCAATAATTAAAATAACAAATTATTTAAAATCAAGTTCACATTAAATAATAATTGTCTCCAAAAGGGGTCCAATGAAAGTCTGCACAGTCTCAAACATTCTACAGTTTTGTTCCGGATTAGCCCACTTTAGTCAAAAAGACCAATTTATTTTAAGTTACCTGTAGAAAGTCCATCTTCTTCCCATTTATGAAGACGAAAGGACCACGGAAAACAGCTTTTTCCCCTCTTTCTCTTGCTTTCTGAACCAAAGGCCAAAGCTTTTCTCTTGCAGCTTTATCCTCTGGGGACAAAGCTTCGGTGATCCTCAGCTTGTTGTCAAGAAGAAACTTGGAACCTCTCGCCTCCCTCCAAACAGCATCCCGGTGTCGTCGCAAAGCAAACAGGACTATAGTTGAGCGAGTCGAGCCGTCTGGACGTCTCTGTCCAATGCGGTGAACGATGTCAACCTCGGGTGGATGGTGCAGTTCCCTCCAGGATGGTGATAACTTTGGACCTGATATTCTCGTTGTCTTCTTCCTTTATTCCATGAATCTTCAATGACCAGCGACGGCTGTAGCGATGGCTCTCTGCAATACTTGCTTTCAGGAGTTTATTTTCAGCCTGGAGTTTCTTAAGTTCCGTCTCACTTCAAAATACAGGGTTGGATGCGTGAAAGCTTAAAAAAATCAACTTGTACTTACATAACTTGGTGTTAATCACAAAACCCCTTGACTATCTGAACAACATACGTTCTCGCTCACATGTCCGCCATCTTCGGCCTCTTCATACTCACGCATCAGCACGGTTGACAAGTGACGCACTGCATCACATGACCGATGTGTTGCGCTGCGCAGCATGTCTGCAACATGTCTGCAACACATGCGGTGCACACGTCAGAAAATGTTGCTGTGTGAATGTCGATGTGCGCATTCTCTCTCTTGATTCGTCCATTAAGTCACATTCTGCAATGACGCCATCAGGTTACCCGGCAAGTTCCATTTTGAACAAAGAAAACATAGACCAAAAAGAGTGTACCATTACACCATCAGCGACCTTTGGTATGGTCTTCCTAGTGATCTCTCATTCCAACCTTCTTGCATGCGCCCTTTGCCCCCCCCATGTTTTTCTCCAGTTTAATAAACATATTTTATTTTTAAACTGGATTGAGTCTGCTTAAATCAGTCTAATTACTTGGCTCTGACGAACTCATAACACTCATGGTAAATTAACATTACTTTGTTACTGTGAATGGTAAAAATGTTATATATTCAGTTTTTTATGAAGCATATTGCTGGATTTGGGCGGAATCCTTGTACCTCCAAAATCATCATCATCATCTTTTCAAGAGACCAAAAAAACTAAAAGTTGCATGTTTGTTCAATGATTAACATTGCATTGTCAAAGATAGTAAGTCAGCAGTCAAGCCGGGTCAATAATTTTCAACAATATCATACGCACATGTGGATTGACCAATCGCATAGATTAGTGAAAAAATATTACATTTACTCAATTTTGACATACTGTAGGAGGTTTCGGCCTGATACCCGTGATATGTAAATCACCAATGGAGGGGGTGAGAAAAAGTGAGCGGGGAAACAGCGATTAATTTTTAGAACCACTAACTTCCTGCTAAACCCTGGTCAGACAATGTCAGGGAGAGGAAACACACCACTGTGAAGACACATGCACTGTCGGTTTAAGCCATTTGTTTGACCTAAAAATTAAATGCCTATTTTTTTTATTTTTGATTGATACATCCAATAATATCCTTTAAAAACTAAAGTAAAAAATACTCTATTCCTGAATGTCTATTAGCATTTTAAGTGAAAAAACACCATCAAATAAATTTTAGTCCACCTTTGTGAACAATATTAACTTAATATATTAAAAAAATTAAAAAAAAAACAATATCGTAGAATCATAGCATCTGTGACAAGAAAAAATACATTGTTTATGGGGAAAAGGAGCATCCATATCTTACTCTGTAGGGACTTGAGGACCAGATGTCGGCCAACCCTGCTTTGGAGTAAAATATAGAGCACACACACATGCACAAATGGAAGAAAGGGGAATTGAAGGCGTCCCCCTGTGCTGTAAAACTTTATTACAAACTGGGGCCCAGTTGTCATGGTAGCGACTATACCGAGCTTACTGTGTGCAAGTATATGAGTGTTTCCTTTTACAGGAAAGGGGTGAAATACAACCCCCCTCTCGCTCTCTCCCGAGTAATGTGTGTGTGTGTGCGTGGGCGTCTGCATGTGGGGGTGTGTGCGTGTGTGTGTGCGTGCGTGTGCGTGTGCGTGTATTTGTAAATAATAAATATTAATATTTAAAAAATATCTAACTGACATTTCCTATGGCCTTATTGCCAGGCTCTGCTTTATTTTGCGTAGTATTATTATATTTTTCATTTACAGAAATGTAAGTTGTGGAGTTGTAATCAGTCAATTAAATATATGAAATGTCAATTCATTTATATGAATTTACTTTATTTGTATAGTCGCGGGCTTGTCAAAAGAGCTTATGACTGTTTCGGTAACAAGGAGCTGTACCTTCAACAACAGTGTCACCTGTAGGCACTAACGCTGAACTGCCCCCAGTCCAAATTCTCATTCACCTTTCCCCGATTGTGTTTTAGATAGATAGAAAGATAGAGGGAGAGAGAGAGAGAGAGAGAGAGAGAGAATGGGAGAGAGAGCATAAACTCAATCGTCTGTCAACTGTCTATCAACTATGTAGGTGTGTAATATGTTAAAAAATTGTGGTACCCTGTAAATCAAAATCGGACAGTCTTAAAAGTTCGGGGATACTGTTAAAACAGTTGCATTAACACCACTCAGTGAGCCTGTGCAGTCTAGGACGTAACACTGACGGGTTGTTAAACACGCTGTCACTTGACCTTGATCCTAGTTAGTGTCTATTTGAAATTGAAACTCTTACGTAATGGACGAAGTTGACCAGTCGAGACAACTTGCATGATTTTCTTCCACGCTTGCAAGATGAGCAGCTAAAGCATGAAGTGTCGAGACTACTTCAAATTGTGCTGAAATATATTTGGAATGTTAGTGCTTCAGTGAAAAGCAACACTACGGACATCTAGTGGGCGAACGAGGGCAAAGCATCCTAAGAATCTAAAGCAGTGATCACAGTAAAATAAATACGATACCTATGGCTCCGTGTCTGTTTTGGTCATTTGGTATAACGATTGAAAACGAATTAAAAATGGAAAAACGACTGGTTATTTGATTTTTCATTTCAATCTCAAAACACCAAAATTGCTAGATATTCTAGTTTGTTATCTGGAACGAGTAAGGAATAGGCTAAAAACAGTTTGATTTTTAATTTAAAATGGAATTTAGCGCGAAACACAAATCGAAATACGGCTCGTATATTTGTTTTAGATTCCCGGAAGTTGTCACCGAGAGCGTTTCTCCTACTGGCCAGGAGATGGCGACAGCTTGGCGCCTCAAGACGATATTGTCAACTGTACTGTAATGGTCTATTTCTATCATTACGTCCACAAACGACAATTATGCACGTGGACAATATTTGTTTTGGTATCCTCTGTTAAAGAAATAAAGAAAATAATATTTACAACCAACGCCTGGGTGATAACGTACATTTTGGCCAAATATGCGTTACTACAAATATATATGAATGAACACGTTTTATAAAGAAATGAATATGTATGTATGTTTGTTTTCATTTGTGCAACTCGGCGCCAAATTATGTATCACTGCATTAAGGGATGAGTGTAGAGCCCTAAACTCATATTAAATGTGCAGTACCTACCAAGCTTGCATGCATTTTTAATGAAACACAAACTAACTCAATGCTTTGCCTATGGTTTTCTCAAAATCTGTGCTCACTGCATTGCAAATACAATGGGCCCGATTATGGAACAGCCAACTATCCATTATACTCACCAAGGAGGTTAAGCCTATCCCAGCCTCAAACTATCAAGTATTTTGATGATTGATGATTGATTCCGTGCTCATGTGCTGATCAGAGTAGTAGTTTAAGGTTTTAGTGGGCCGTAGAACATGGGGGAAGAAAATTGATTCAGGCTTTTTAAAAATAAAAAAAATATTTATAATTATATTATAATATAGTTATTAATTATTTTTAAGTCCGTTCTCCGTTAATGCCTTGTTTCCCTTCATATAAAAAGTTTGCTTTCAGGGATGACAAAGGGGATTATAATGTATTCATTCATATTTGACTGAAAATCTGAGAATTTTGACTCTTTAAAATATATATTTTTCAAACTAGTTAAAAAAGTTTTTTCCTCCATTTTTGTTTTGTGTGCAATAAGCTTGATGTTTTACTGTTTGTTTTTTCCATTGTACATTAAATTATATTGAGACTTGTGTTTCTTTGTCATGAATTGTGTTTAAACTTCATGGACATTGTGTACTTTTAATACATGTTCAACATTAAGGGAATGGTAAAGTAAAATTTGTCAAGATCCCAAATTTTGTTGAGATGATTATGATGATGATGATATTTTTCTTATTATTATGATTATTATTTTTTTTTTCGTTGTTTGTGCAACCAAAGGTGCTTAAATCTTTGTGGTCTCACTTTGGAGAATGTGAGGTGGCCTGCCTTCTCACGCCATGATTCCCTTAATTGTGCATTTAATTAAAAAAAATAAAAAATAATATATATATATATATATATATATATAGAGAGAGAGAGAGAGAGAGAGCGAGAGAGAGAGAGAGAAAGACTTTTTAAAGGTGCAAGCAATATAAAAATACAAACATCAAAGGAGATCCAAACCTTACATGAAAAAAATAATACTAATTTGTGGGTTAAATTTCCCTAAACAACTTTGCCATCTGGGTTAACAATTTTATTTTTTAGACAACTCTGCTGAACTAAAATTCAAAGTACTGACTGATTTTCAATGGTTCATTTGAATCAAATTGACATTTATAAAGTAGAGGTAACAGTGTGCAGCGCTTTAAGTACCGAAGGTAGAAAAGCGCTCTAAAAATGAAAGCTAATTTAACATTTATTATAATAATAATAATAATAATAATTTTCTCCAGTATGATTAGCAATTGTGGAATTAGGCCGGAGCATTACAGTATATATCGCCATCTATAATTTATTTATAATAAACGTGTTTATCGATTTATTTTGGTCGTAGTGAATATGTGGCTAAAATGTACGTTACCACACAAGCGTTGGTGGACTCCCGCTACCCATACGCTACGCTGTCGCCATCTTCTGGTCAGTAGGAGAAATGCTGCAGGCGACAACTTCCAGGAATCTAAAACAAATATACGAGTCCGATTTGTGACTCGTGCTTCCTTTTAGAATTAAAGATTAGAAATTAACCATTTTCAGACTTTTCTTTACTCGTTCCAGACAACAAAATTGGAATGTCAAGCTGTATTTCTATTTTGGTATTTCAATAATAAAATCCAAATGAAATAACCATTCTTTATTCAATTTTTAAAATTTGTTTCCCAATGAAATATCCAATGACCAAAAGAGACACGAGACAACTCTTTTGTTAATTTAGATTCACATTGTTGAACAAATGTGGCCTGGGGTCATATATGAGGGTGATAATCAGAAACAAATGTCACAATAATGGGTAACTATAATCAATCATGATACAAATCAAAGTGTACAAATAAAATGTACACGTTTTGAATATTTAAAAAAAGGGATGTACAGTTTACAATCATTATTCTATTGTTTTGTTACTGTCTGTTCTCTGTTCTGGTCCAGATACTGCTGACAACACGATGCAATAGCACACATCATGAAACAATTCCCTTGGTATTTGAGGGCATTCACGTTCAGTGAGTTCTCAATTCAGTGAGTGTTGCTGGTAGATTTGGTCTTTTTGCTGTCCTCAAGGCAGCATGGTGGATGGATGGTTAGCCAGTCTGCTTCACAGTGCAAAGGTGCAGGGTTCGATCACGGGCTCCAGCCTTCCTGTGTGGAGTTTGCATGTTCTCCCCGTTCCTGTTTGGGTTTCCTCCGGGTACTCTGGTTTCACAAATATGCATTGTAGGTTAATTGAGCACTCTGTATTTTCATTAAGTGTGAGTGTGAATGGTTGTCTTTGTGTGCCTTGCGATTGGCTATCACCAGTTCAAGGTGTACCCCGCCTACTGCCTGAAGATGGCTGGGATAAACTCCAGTATATCTGTGACCCTCATGAGGAGAAGCGGCTTGGATAATGGATGGATGGAGTTTATCCCCAGAGAGAAAATCTGGGGGTGTGAGGTCAGGCTAACTTCAAACTTTTCTCTTATTCCAGCGATGCTAACTCGTTTTAGTGGTTCTTTTAGAAGCATCCACCTAAATTGTCCTTTCTAAAGTTAAGTTATTATATTTTGGGATCTTCAGAACACAAAAAAAGCCAAGGCAAGGTAAGGTTTATTTATCTAACACATTTTATTCCTAAGGCAACTAAATAAGCTTCTCACGACCAAAAACACGGCCCTGAAAGCATTTACAAAGACAACAAAGTAGCTTAGCAAAATAACTCAATTAATGTACATTGACAATATTTAAACACATTACTAGAGGAATTTAAAAAAGCTTGAAACATTTAAAAGTAATGAAATAAAAGTATGTTTTTCTAAAATTACTAAACACTGTACTGTCAATTTGATATCTAATGATTGGTAGTCTTTAATCAAAGGTATGGGTGGGGTGGAAAGAACGTTTTTAATCTACATTTAAAAGCATTTACAATCAGGGATGACTTCACTTTTGTCGGCGCCTTATTTCATTTGCGTGCAGCAAAACAACTAAATGCAACTTCACCATGTTTACTTTGAACTCTGTGCTCCACCAATTGACCCAAGTCTGCAGACCTCAGAGCCCTACTGGATTTCCATTCAATCTGCAATTCGTTAATGTATTTAGGACCCAAAACAATCAGTGTTCTATTCAAAGAAAAAAAGGGACTATCTAATCATAAACAACCAATGTTCTCCATTTGGGTGTAGAAAGAACATTGCTATGAAATACAACTTAACTGCACTCCACATTTTTGTTATGCCACGTGTTAAAAATAGATGTTTTTCTCTTCTCTGCTTGCTTCCTGAAGTCGGGACACCATTCATCTTTAACCTCTTCCTTGTGAACTTGTGATCATCATTTCGTCATCTCTCGAGTGATTTGTGTTGAGCGCTGTGCTGCATTCCTTCAGAAGATAATAAACATGTTCCTCTAAGTGCATCAAGGCTTGCGCTACTTGGCCTGCAGCCCTCCATTCAGACACTGTGGAACATATGGTTTTAATTTGAACGCTACAGTGAAATATGACTTGAGTTGACTTTAACAGAGCTTGCAGTCAAATTTCCAGCTTAAAGAACGACAGAGCCATATTTGTAATCGTTGATGGGATGTGGATTTCCGCTACTTTTTCATCCTTATTCCTTTATTTGCCTCCACCCCTACCACAGACCTCTTCCCAAATCCTACCAAAGACATGCACTTGCTTTCTTAATCATGACATGCTAAGGTGGGCAATGTTATTAGGGGTTTCCGCCACAAATGTCTTCTCTGCTTCAGAAGTATAGCTCCAGATTTTGCAAGGTTCGGCATTTGGATATTGTCATGTTGGGAATAATGTCGGCGCATAACTCATAAATAATCCAATGTTTGCTGCATCCAGGTGTGCACAAAACATATCCGCAGAGCTAGACAAATAGTACCTGAATGGCTGAGTCTTACATTGAATCTTAATAGTGGCTACTCATTTGGGTGCTCCAATACACTTTTATTGAATTGCCCAGAAAAGGGATTTGTGCTTCACCAATGGTAGGGAAATGGTCTTGCTGTACTATCCATCTCTCTAAATCTACTTTTAATCTCAGTAAGCAATGTTTAATATAATGTTGTAATACAGCTAGTGTCCTCATTCTCATTGGAAAGGCTCAGATGACAAAAATTCCAAAAACTATTTCAAACAAAAATTTCAAAAAAGGCATCTTGAGGGCCTATGAAGGGAGGAAAAGGTGAGTTGTCATCTGCAACTCAGGTCTCTTGTCTTTCGACTATACCTTCCATTGAATAGATGTGAGTATACAGTGAATTTTCAAGATATTTATTAACGCTAAAAGTCAAAGTGCAGGAAGACAGAATAAAATACAGTATCAGATATTAAAATCATTTTGATAAGTATACACAGTAAAAAATGGCAGTGAATTTAACATTGATATGGTGTAAAATTCTGACAGAAAAAATCTGTAACAATAACAAAGAATCAGTGGAAATTTCCAGGAATATGTTGAAAAAAAAACACAACAATTAATAATTGTTCATTTTACAGTTAGGTTATGTGGAAAGAATCATATTTCCTTGTAGAAGTTGTGGTTTCGATTCCGGCTCCAGCCTTCCTGTGTAGAGTTTGCATGTTCTCCCATGCCTGCATGGGTTTCCTCCCACATTCCAAAAGCATGCATCGCAGGTTGATCGGACACTCTAAATTGCCCCTATGAGTGTGAGCGTGGATTTGTCTATGTGTGCCCTGCATTTTATTGTCTTATAATGACACTTCTACTGTTTAATAATGCCTCCTGTCTGATATTTTTTCCGTGAAATTTAATGGGATTGGATGTAAAATAAGCAAACAGTGCATGTCAATTGTACAGGAAAAATAGCTTTAATAGTGGAATAATTGTGCTAATTTGACTGAAAATTGATGTTGAATTTACCAGTTTAATATGTAAAGCAGGGGTGCTTACACTTTTTCAGCATGCGAGCTACTTATAAAATGACCAAGGCAAAATGATCTAAAAATGCAATTTTATTTATAAATATATTGAGGATTTTTTGTACCTTACAGAACCGCATGAGCCAATCTCGGTGGCGGCTTTCGCTTTTGAAGTAAGTTGTGTGAAAAATGACTGCTGTCCTGACAACTGGCTTTTTAATTCCTTCACCTTTCTCTTTCTCAGCTCGCTTTGAAAGTTATCATATTTTCCATGAACAGTCCGAAAATGCCGCTCCACATTTCTCTTCTTTGGTATTGCGATGGTAGACTGGCATATGAGGCAAATGTACTTTGAAAATGTCATCGTGAAAAACAACCCCTCCTCCCATTCCATATTAAAGTGATACGTTTTTGTCTTTTTACTTGTTCCAGCACCCCCACTCATATTTATACCCCTCTTGAGTTCAAGAGAATAAAACAAGGGCTTAAAATTGGAGGTAATCAACTCGCTAGCTTGTTAGTTGTGCTGCACATAGCACCGCTGTTTGCGCATGCGTGGTGACCTGTGTCACAAAAAAAAAAAGGTGTAATCTGACTAGGTACCCTGTATCAATCACAAGACGGATAATGATAGGCTGGCGTCTATTTTTTAATGTCATGCGATCTACCCATACTACCTTTGCGATCGACTGGTAGATCGCGATCGACATAACCCCTCATGTAAAGGATTACAGTTTTAAACAGAAAAATGTACTGGTTGTTTTGTAATGCGTTTTACATTCTGCTGTATTTTTTACAATATTATTCTGGCAACCACAGCTGCCAGGTTCTTTTCGGAAATATGTTTTCTTTCTTTTTTTTTTTAACAGTGTAGCATTGTTTGTCACTAATTAAGGCTCAATTGGGGTAATATTGATTCACCCCTTTATTCTGCTTTTCAAACAATGGTACAGTCATCTTCACAGTCCAGAAATACAGCAAGGCAAACAACACAAACAATTGGGAGATAAAACAAAAATAAAATGAATGAAATCGATGCTAACACAATGACGCAGTTTAAATAATGGAGGTGGCCGGTGAAGAAAGGAAAAACATGCAGGGACACTACAACTAGCATTTAATTAAGCATCAATTCACCTTTTACAGCCATTACTTACAATAAAACAATATACATTCGACATTGTTTCTTTTTTTTCACCACTTGACCAATACAATACTATAAAATGTTCATTGCATGAAGTAAAATAAAATAAAAGTCTGAAACTCACCAAGACTCGTTCAGTAATTTGTGCATCACCAATTGAAGGACAGGTTTGAAAAACTCAAAAACAACTCCTTCAAAATACAAAAATAGCATTGAATAGCTCGGTCTCTCTTTTGTTTAACCGTAGTTCTCCTTCAGCTTCTTTATCAAGTATGAGAAGAATACAATAAAGTGCGCATTTCTAGTCACGTGACTAACGGCATTACGTCCCTACGTGCCGTTCAAAATAAAAGCATTGACATAGCGCGGAATCATTTTGAAGAATTACAAAAACACTAATTAAACAATTAATTTACCAGTTTTTAACCTTTTAACACATTTCTAAGTCATGTTGATCCTTTTTCATCTACAATGAATATTTTCTTAATGACTGTTTTTAACAACAAGCTCTTATTTTTTGAGGCTATGTTAACCAGGGTTAAACTGCCACAAACGATTATTTTGGTCGTCGACATATCCCCAACAGCAGTCACAATTAGTCAACTACTCGTATCATATGTAAATTGAGGCATGTCGCACCAGCAAGCGGCTGCTCTTATATAATCATAATTAGTTTACAGCTTGAATTCTTTAAGATATATACAAATTAATAAGATTATAGAAGATTCAACTTTGATTAAACTTTGCAACTTGTTCCAGCATTTCTGAGATGATTATAAATGATGGGACAGTTTAATTTGAAGGCAATATTGTGGCCTTAAATGATGTAATTGTTTTGTGCTACGTTAGCAATTTTGCAGCCGCCCTCAGACTGGTCACGGAAACGAATTACGTCAACGTGGTTCATCAAGTTTGATGTCAAATGTATAGTAAATATTTATCATCTCATCAATATTTTCACCACAGAGTACTGGGTTTCGAGATCTACAAAATAAGAGGTCTCAAAATTATATTTCTTATCAATTTAGCTTTGCTAAGGGACATTTTATTGACATAATATGTGTACAAAGAACATGTACATAAGTACAAAATGTAAACAATTTTGGGGTCTAAAAATGCATTTTCATATACAGACATGCAAAAATACTAAATTATACTTGGCAGAAATTAATTTTTAAAAACTTGAGAAGAAACTGCTCCCTCACAAAATCTCTTGTGTCCTTGCATTATTACAGTAATAGTTATTGTTTTTAATGGTATAATGGCATTTTCCGTCATGTTGGTAAATGTCACTGTACATTGTGAAGAAATTGTGAATTTTTGCACCAAAATTTGAATAGAAAAAAAATGCAAAAAAACAAAAAACAAAATCCAAATCGCAATATCAGCCAGAAACATGGTGTTTTTTTTTTTTCTTAAAATCATTGTACTACAATAAAGTGCACATCCACTCTATGATGTGGTCGTGAGGCGGCCAAAAGTTCATCTCAACCTATTTGGCGAAAAATTGCCTCAGAACACGTCAAAAGCAGCACTACCAACTGTGCGTACTTTGGGCAAGTTCATGGAGAAGAAGAAAGAAGAAAATTGAGACAAAGAAGAAGGAGACGGAGAAGAAGAAGAAGGAGATGAAGAAGAAGGGAGTTGTTAAATGTGCTATATAAATAAAGTATTGAATTCTATTGTTGGTATTGAGTTTCTGCCTAACAATGTGTCAGCTGTGGTGGTCCCTCTGAGTGCCTGTGACAGTGACAAAGACAAGTTTACATGTACTGGTGGAGCACAAAACAGTTTTGAGAAAGTCAAGCAACTTTTGTAACAAGTCCTGCAGTTGCCCTTGTCGACCTCTCTCTTCAACCTGTGTTTTCCATGTGCAGCAAGCCGGAAAAAACCCCTGACAGTGGCCCCGCAATGTGGCTGCTACCCGGTATGAAGCCGGGGTTGGCTGGGGCTGGCCGGAGTGCCCCCATGAAGGTCAGAGACCTCTTTGGGATCTCCTGGTTTGAATAAAGGACAAATCTGAGATTTATCAATGGAAAGGTCCACAAAATTATCATCAGCCCAAGAGTCAGTGCTGCGGTTTACACTGTAATTTCAACAATTAGTACAATAATTTCCTGGCTAAATCACGAGGAGTCCCACACAAAAAAGCCTCAACAGGAGAGAGCTAACATTTCTTAGTGCCCAAATACTACCCAGGAGTGGATGTCTTTTTGTTGTTGGCTGAACGGGTTGAGGGGTTACTGCAGTTCAGCATTGTCTCGGATATTCTGAAGGCGGGAACAGTAAAGGCGCAGTCATGATGTCATCTGGCTGTCTAGTTCTTCTGGGGTTAGACAAGCACCTCCAAACTGCATAGACTGAACAGCAACTAAAGATTGTTGTTGAGCAGCCAAAGCATTGCGTGGGGAAGCATCGTCACCATTGGTTCTCCCCCACAGAACTCCAAGCCAATGGCAAGTCTCTTGACTCCCCAGCACTTTCCGTCTTCCACTCATGCAGCCAATTGTCCAATTGAATGGCTGAGCCTATTAAGGCTTGAGGTTTTGTCCTGGACAGCCAGTTCATCTTTAATTAATCCTGAGCAAAAAATTACTTACAAGGCACTTTCATCAAATCTTTCTGCTGTGCGTATACAGAAGAAGATAGTGATCTGCCACAGATATGTTTCGCTGTGTCAATCAATAATAATGATAGGATTACAACTGCTAAGGTATTTTGAAAGCAAATGTACAAAGGAGGATGACTTTGATAACACGGGTGTATTATTGAACACTTAAATGAACTTCAGCCAAACTTAGTTTTCCTCTCCCTGCCTTTTTCAAAACATGTCCCGGCAAGCATGCTAAGCTATGATTTGACATCCCTGGGCCCTTTAAAATGGTTCGTGCTATGGTCTTAAAAATATGGTACTTGATTACTGGCAAAATCTAATTAATTACTGTACCGCGTTACTTATGTAACCCCCAACACTGCCTATCAGCATGCAGATCCAGTGGAATTTCTTGCAGGTTTTTGATGGTGCATCATCATGCATACAAAGGACTTTGGCAAAGTTCTGTTCCTACTTTTGTAATATGGAAGATATTAGTCAGAAACACCATATACTTCTTCGAGGTTATTTTCACACATTCAAGGATCCTGAAAGGGGCCGACCAGCTCTTTCCCTATGAATCCAGCTCACAACATGACTCTGCTACCTCCCTGCTGACATTGCAGCCTTGTTCGGACATGGAGGCTATCTGCTAAACATATACTATTATGTCAATCTAGAGTCATTCAGGATTGCACAGTCGTGATCTAATATTGAATAGAACTCATCTTGCAGGTATAGCCGGAGACACTGGGTTGTTCAGGGGTGAGTCAAATAAGTCCCCAAATGAGTCCTATGAACAGGAAAAAAACAGACTGGAATAAAACTGTGAATATACGGTAGATTATAAACTAAACATAGCTGACACACCAAATAAAAGACCAGTTCAGCATTGTTAAATAAATAAATAAGTGCAAAATGGAAAAAAAAATATGCAGAGTCAGATAAACTGATAATTGCTGTCATAAAGTTTTCATTGTGCAGGTGTTAGGGATGTATGGGAAAATTATGGTGCCGGACACTGACGAATTGGCAGCAAGAGTGGTGCAGTTCTTCCTGTAGACGTACTGGTGAAGGTCCACAGTGATATTGATGCAGTTATCAATCTGTGCCACTATTAACTCCTAGAAGCACTTCATGACTATTGAAGTGAAAGCAAATTGCATAGTCATTCGAGGGTGGGCGTGCATATGTGTCACATTCTTTATCATACCAGCCACAGTCTAGGTTTCACGGAATGAAACATTGCTATCACAATTATAATCAAGCAGGAACATGTCTAAGTAAAAAGCAAGGTTTTACTGGTCTTAATTTACTAGATGATTTTCTGTGCCGTTGCTTTTCTTTTATGTACCGTCTAATAGTCTACTTCTATTGCATGCACTGATTCGCTTGCTGACAGCTAATCTGAGAGAATTGGCACCAACAGCTAACTATTTTGCATGCTGTGATCAAAGGTTTATTCGTTACGTTCATATCTAAAAAGCATAATGAAACACACATCTAAATTCTAAAACATTCTAAATGTTATTTTTACTTCCTGCTTGTATTACGAGGGCTAAAAAAAGTATTAAATAAAAATGATCTTGTCCTCATGAAATAACTCCCTCCAAAATAAATTCAGTAAAAAGAATGACATATAAAACGTTGAATGTCATTCATCACACTGGATATTAATTTCAAAGAAACTGTATTCTTTATTTTTATAACTATTGGATATTTGTCTTTTTTTAATTTAAGACTCCACAATGTATTTGTTTATATTTACATGTTGTGGCTCTGATGTGTGTTCATAAAAGATATTTTCACTGTCCCGTGTATAAACACATGTCCAATTTTGTCATTTTTTTAAACATCACGTTAACTGGATGTCTGTAATACGAAAACCCAATTAACGTATTTAAAAAAAAATTTACATATCAGTAAGCGTTTTTTACAGGACACTGATATTCAAGTAGGTATTTGTTTTTTTTTCCTTTGTCTCAAAATAATAAACACTAAAAGTGACCCTATGTTGGCTACATTGTGATATGTTCCATTTAGCACACTGGTCATCTGGATTTGAGAACCTTGAAAACAGTCCGGACCAAGGAGATCCAATCCAATGTTGCTTTGAAAAAAACGACAAAAAAGTAAGACGAATTAGCTGATCCTGGATAGCAAAAACTGAGAATTCCAAATTCAGACTGTTTTCATGCAGATTTTTTTTCAACCACTTCCCTTTATTTTAAAAATACCTGTAAATGATTTAGAATTACAACTATCTGGAATTTGTGTTGTTGACTGCAGTATTTTGAAACTTGGCTTAAAGGATTTAGCCAGCCAAGATGGCGCATTTTTCACTAACCAGATCAGTTTATATATTTTCTGATCAGTAAACTGAAATTAGTTAACTTTGTTGTCCGTTCATTTTGGAGAAATTAGGAAATAAGTGACGACTTGGAAAAACAGCTACCCACAGGGCTCTGCCCAGTCGCAGTCCGGTGGCTCGCTCCATCTTTCCGAGAGGAGTGTGTTTGCCACAGAAAACTATCTTTCCCACTGTGGTCTTTCGTCGGTACACTGGAGTGTATGTGGTGGAGATCCCACTCCAAGGGACTTGCGTCGCTAGGCCTACCAGCAGGAAACCTGAGAAGCTTGCACTGCGACTGGTGGATCCAGCTGCCACGCCCCTCGACTCTTGCTGCCGTCGGGGTCACTGCAATCACCTGGTGAGGGCCGTCCCAGCGCTCACTGTCCAAACGAGGTCGTTTCAACACCTTGAGGAAGACTTGGTCTCCCACACGGACGTGGTCTCTCTGTGGAGCAGAACACACTGGCAAGTCATTGTGTCTATGCATCTTTTTTGGTCAAACATGTTTTTCATGTGGACTGGGACTGATGTGCCAGTCGTTGGTGGTTCTGATGAGTCTGGGAGTCGAAATGGGCGGCCATATACAGCGTTCGCGGTTAACCGCTTCCCGATTGCCCGGGGTAAGTGAAATTTGGCCACGGGCAAGGTAAAATTATGGGCAACTTACCCGACCGGGCAAGCATTTTTTAAAGCAGCCAAATATCTTTAATTTCGACGAAAACTGTGGCATGATCTGTTTGTGTGCGCTGTATGGTGATGGTTTAACCCAGACACCCCCTTATGTTGTGGTATGGTCCATTGGCCTTATCGGAGGCAATGGGCGGGCGCTACGGGGATCGGTTAGTTCAGTGAATGTCGAGTTAAAGTGAACGTCAATAAATCCCGCAGTATTGGAACTCGCTGTAGTTGCATCCTCATTTGAAGTTTGAAAAACACAACAAAAACCTACAATATTTCGGCCGAAAATTGACAGCCGGAAGTTTTCTTACCTTCTGCGCATCTTTCTGCGCATGTTTACAAGTGGCGACGAGTTCGTTCAAATCCGAACATTTCGGATTCCTCTGACATGACTAAAATAGCTCGAATATTTTTAAGTAGACAATTCAGTTGTGAGTAAGGAAGGGAGTAATATTTGATTATTGGCTGTTAATTCATTAGCTCCATGATGTGACCTGACATAGTGTCAGTGACTGTGTTCTGTTTATGCTATGAAACTTATGGAGGCAGCACCACAGGCACTGGTTTTAAAGGAATACACAAATTTCCCACACTCATAATTTACTCATGTGATTACTCAATTAATAGGCTCTCCTGGACTTAAAAATGATAATCTGGATTGCTGTAATATCATTTTCCCAATTTAACATGCAGATTTGTTAATTATTAAAACTACAATTAACATTTTCAATAACTGCACAGGATGATACATGCTGTTGTGAGTAGGGTTTCATGGTTGATGATGAAAACAAGATTAATTTATGCTTATCAGATTATATGTTTATTTACATTTGTGGCACACATTTTACAACCATAAACATTTTATTCTTAGTCTAGCTTTCACAGGACCAGTTCTACCTGCCAGCTGCCAGCTCCTTACGGACATATGCTTCATTGATTGTTTCTTAATGCCTGCAACGTCTGCAACATAGAACTCATGAAGGAATAACATCATCCTGGGTCAGCAGACACCTAATTAATGTGTTAATACATGATACATTTTTATATAAGCAACCCTTATGATTGTAACGTATTTTTAATTCTTTCTAGGCAGGAACTGTCCGAACAAAAAATTCATGCAATTTGTAATTAGACACTTTGTCATGCAAAAAGTCACTCAAGGCAAGGTAATTTAATCTTCGGGCAAGAGAAAAGAAAATGTCACTTGCCCAAGTTGGGCAAGTAATTTGGCCACTCGGGCAAGGCAAATTTTAGTGGCACTTGCCCTATGGGCAAGCAGTTTTTAAAGTCAACTTCGAACCCTGCATATAGGATTTTGAAAAGGGATAATGTCCTTCCTTCGGCTGGAACTATCCTCATTGCTATGATTGAAACACAGTCGGGCCATTGTCTTTTTGTTTATCTCATTGTCTTAATAAGTCTGGCTTTAACAGTTCCACAAGTCCTGCAGACTTTATGCACAGTGACACTTTGAGTCAATTTGCAGTAACTGTCCCACTTTGTTACATCATTCACAAAATGCGTGTCATTTTCACTTTGAATCACCCTTGAAATACCAAATGTTGGGATAATTCGATTACACAATACTTTTACAACTGTCTTAGCATCAGCACGGGGAGAACATGCAAACTCCACACCGGATGGCCGGAGCCGGGATCTAACCCACGCCCCATGCTGTCTCTCACTGTGAGGCCATCGTGCTAACCAGTCGGCCACCGTGCCGCCCCAAATTGTAAAATGTTTTTTGAAAAACATCTTACAATTCTGGATCAGCGCAGAAAATTCTGCTGCTTGTCCTGAACATACAGATTTTAATATCCCTTGAAACAAAATGTTTTGTTTAAAAAAAAAATCCCACCCTGTTGCGGCCGTCAAAAGAAACGGTCTCTCCAGTCGGGAGAAAAGTGTCCATGAGGTCAGGTCGCTGTTTGGTGGTAATTTGGACGCGGCTTCCACAGTCGTGTGGCGTGCCTTCTACTGGTGCGGGAAAAGGTGATGCCGGGCTGAGCGCACCGCACCTTATCACTGTAATGTGTCCATGTGACAATTAGGTTGCCGTGCAATGTGCATGTCGTGTGATGGACAAAATTGTCATTTTTTTGATTCCAAAAGAAGGACCGCAACTTTGTGCGGCACTTTCAATGTTAATTTGTGGAGTTAGATATCTCCGCAGATGCCTCAACCCTTAAAGCAGCGGTGAGGACTGCTTGAACACACTGACGTGGCTCTCGCCACGGGATCCAATTGTTGTGACTAGTATACAACTGGTTTCACTTTCCTCCGTGTTTCTGCAGCAACACGGGGGTCATGAAACCATTTTTTGCAGTCACTGTTTGCTCAAATGGTTCATAGTAATTTGGTAGTGCTAATACATCTTAATCAATTAGTTCATGCTTGACAAGTTCAAAAGCTTTGTCAGCCTCAAGTGTTCAACCAATTTTTTCTCTTCCTCCGATGTCATTGGCTTGTCATAAATGATGTCCAGCAATGGTCGTGTGATTTCTGAGTAATTTGCAATCCACTCCCGCCAATAATTGCACACCTCTATAAAAGACACCATTTACTTCTTTGTTATTGGTTTTAGGGCTCTGGCAATGTTTTTTTCATTTTACTTATCACTGACAATGCGCCCTTTTTGAGTCGAAATGAGGGCTCAGTAAGTCACTTACTTTTGAGGCTTTGCGAGTGAGATGTGCGGATGCTGGCCAGGAGGATGTAACGGTTTCACTTTGCGCGCACCAGGCAAACAGTTGCAAAACACTACTTCTCCTTCTAGTAAATGTGATTTATTAGCACTCTCTGTTCAGCCAATTTCAGGAACACTTTGGTCAGCACCTGGGCATTCTTTGTATCTGATCAGTGACATGCAGACGAACCACGTTTTGCATGTCACTTCCCGATCGGACTCTATCGTGAGCTACTTCTAGTATTTTATTGACGCCCTATTTTTTCCAAATGTAGCGACCAATAGTAATGTGCCCTTTTAAGGTTTTGACGTTTGTTTCAATTCGCCCCTGCTTATTGACTCTGATATTAATGTCCAATTGTGTCAGAGCATCACAGCCTAATAAGTAAAACGGGCACGTTGATGGAGAACTGCTTCCACGCTTTTTTTTGTTTGTTTTTTACGTCACGTGATCCTCCTTTGTCACGACTCGTCCTGAAAAATTAATGTTTATAACAGGACTTTCTGCTTCTTTTCCTCTCTTTTTCTGCTCGACATGTTCATAATTTTGTGCATAATTTAGGATTTCCTCCGTTTGACAAGTCAGCCAATTTAAATTATGTTGGGGGTTTTTTCACATAATTACAAATTTCTTGTCAAACTTGATTCTTTATTTTCACATTCCTTTTCTTTTCTACACATTCTCTATCTTTCTTTTCAGTAATGTTTGTTCCTCAGATATTTTATCTGTCGTTTGACAATATTTTGGCAAAGATGGATATAATTTTGCTTGTGTGTCTTTGGCATTATATTATCAAATTCCGCAATTGTGGTTGGAGTGTGACTTGGTGGTGTTTGTGTCACATTCCGACCTTGATCATCTGCTTTTTTTTTCTTTTCTGCAGTTTAACAACCTCAAATTTGTCTCGCCCTTTCAAGAAGGGCTTTGCAGCAAAACCACTGTTTACTGTGGGTGTTGTCTTTTCTCTTCTGTTTGTCTTAAAGAGACAATTTACTTAGAAGTCTGTCCAATTCTTCACAGTTGTCCACATTCCCAGAAAATCCATATTTTTCCTGCCACTTTCCAGTAAATTTTATCGTTCCCTTATTCATCAATTTCAACTAAACAACATTTTTGTTTTATTTCAGATTTTGTAAAGTGGTCAGTTAATTTTCTTAGTCAACTTTGACGCCATTTCTGATGGTCTTAATTATTCTAGATGTCTAGTTCTGGTTCCTCAGTGTTGAGAAAAATTCAAAGTGCCTGACTCTGGGTCGAATACCAAGCTTCTACTCCCAACTTGCAGCGGGTATTCTTGGGTGTTTTTACTCACAACCCTCGGTCAGTTTTAGATTTCTCAAACGTTGGACATTCATACAATACACATTCACTCTCACATATTGATCAGTTCTTTGTCTGTGAAATAGATAAATTATTTTCGTCTTCTAGAAATAAGTTATTTTTTAAGTTATTTTCTATACTCTATCTCTTCCAAACTAACAAAGTTAAATCTGTATCACTTCCAGAAAATAACTAAGCTAAATTGTACTATCTCTTCGAGAATAGGGAATACCTAAATCTCTACTATCAAAATCTTCCAGAAATAAACAAAGTTAAATCTGTACTATCATCTTCAAAAACTAGAAACCTCTAGTTTCCTACTATCTGTTGTATACAACGAACTGACCTGTGACAATCTCTCCGCTGGCCGAGACACTCGCGCCTCGGACCATTCTGATTTTGATGCAAAGGAATGATGCATGGACTGACCAAGAAAAGACTTCTTATATCCCACAACGGCGCACAATAGCGCAAATGTCCCATTACGCCCAATTCTGCCTTGAAAAGTCTCGCCAAATACCAAAAGAAAGAAAAACCCTCAAATGCTCACAGTTAAGGCCTCAACATACCAATCCAATGTCGGACGTTGTAAAGTCAGTACACGCCAACCCTTTGGTGTGGTAAGCAACGTCGGAAAATCTGAACTGTTGTTGGGGCGTCTGGCGGGGGTCCAATTCAACATGTAGAATTGTGTAGGGCTGTCAAGACAATTGATCACTATGATTGGCTGACAGCTAGTGAACAAACGGACAAAAGGTGAAATTTGAAGCTATTCCTCAAGAAATGAGACAACTTAGCTAATTTTTCACATCTCCTCCATGGACATAACGGCTGACTGGACAGAAGAGTGCAAAGACAAATTAATCACACTCATTCAAGACCGCTGTTATTGGACATCACCATGAAAGGCTATTCAGTGACTATCGCCGTCGTTGGCATGGAGTGGTTCCACTTTTCACGCATGCGTAGAAGGTCTGGACAAGACGGCGTCTCCGTCAGCTTTTGCGTTGCATTCTTTGGTCATTTTCCTGTACGATGAACTGACTTCTAGGCCGACGTGGCAGTTGGCTCTGACAGCCAACGTCGGATTGGTGTGTAGAGGCCTTTAGACAGCACTTTGCGCTAGATTTGCGCTCCGCACTAAAATAGTTGTTGGCTAGTCCACGTGTTGTTCGTTAAATTGCTCGTAGTTCACATTGAGATGTGTTGTCCGATTTAGGGCATTTGTAAAATTGATTTGGTAATTTTGAAAAAAAAAACAAAAAAAAAAAACATTATAAAAGTAAATTGGATTACCTGATCCTGGACAGCAAAAATTGTGATTGACAAATGGTCAGGTTTAAATGCCCTGACGCTGTTTGGGAGAGCTTAGCTTACTGAAATAACTTACTAAAGGTGGCTGAAGGCCAGAAGAAACCAGACAAGGTTTTTCATTTTTACCGGTCGCGAGCGGGAGAGAGGCCAAGAGCAGACAGGCGACTCGCTCAGTTCAGCTCCACGCCTCTGGCCTTCCGCCCCGCCTCCTCCTCTTTTATTAGAGCTTGAATCAGACTCATAACGAAACTGAAACTAGCTCATCATGGCTTACAATGAAAGCAAGGAAATATAAACTTATCATACAACAGAAGCGAAAATGTAGGTGTGTGTGCGTGTGCAATCATTAATGCAATTAGTGTATAAAAACATGATTAGAAATACACAAACTGATTACATAAGGTTACTTGAGGTTTTGAACAACAAGACCTATCTACTGTACCCTCAATTAAAAAAAAAAATGAAATTTCATCTCAAATTCACTGGGGTGGCATTTAGGGGCAGAAAATATGAGAATTGTATCCATGAACCATAAATGAAGAGCTGAAGTTACTTTATGCATGAACTGAGCTCATTCACATATGGGCTCATCGGATAGATAATAAAATTGGTAATCACTCCTCTGTCCCTACTGGATATGAAGTATTAAACATCTCAGTCTATATGCATCAAAAAGAATTATTTGATAAATTGAGCTTTAATATAGGAGTAATGATTAGATTAGTGATTTCCAAACTGTGGAGCCAAGCACCTATTTCACGTCAGAAAAACCTCACCGTAAACCAACGAATGAAGTATTGACACTGAAATAATGGTCTAGTTTTAACGTAATAGCCAATTTAGTTACTCGGTGTGAAATTTGGATACGTACAGCTGATATATTTGCAGAGGTATCATATCCAGGCCCAGAAAGTCAAATGCCTGTCACAGTCTTTTGCCACAGGTGCTTCTAGTTGAGGTGAAGCACCTGTGGCTAAAGACAAACTATGTCAGGGTTTTACTTTCTGGACCTGGATTTGACATCTCTATATATTTGCAAAGAGCCATGACTTCTATTCTCTTATATAAATGACAACAGGTGGATACACAGGTTGATTTTACCTTTCGCATTCCAAATGAAGTGCATTTATTTGTTAGGACTTTCACTATATGGCAGATATAGATAGACCAGTGCTTCTGAAATAGGGGGGCGGTCCCCGCTGGGGGCCGTGGTGCGATGCTGAGGGGGGCGCGTGTGACCCTGTGGAACATGCTTTTTTTCCCGCTGTACTACAATGAAGTGAAATTGCACATCCACTCCAGTAGTTGGCAATGGCACTCTCCTTGCCCAGTTTGCGCAGTGAGTATGAACTCACTTAACTTACACCGTAGTAAGTTGGTTTTGCAACGAAAATGCTATTCTTTAAAGTAAATTATTTTCTTCTTGCTAGGGGGGGGGGGGGGCGTAACAGAAAATAAATGAGAAGCATGAGATAGACCAACAACAAAATAATTTTAGTAATATTACAATAACAATAATATCCATGAATAATAATGCTGTGAACATATACGTTCACTTTTAACGTTACTAGAAGACATATTTGACTTTTCTTTTGAGTCAACGCTAGAAAAGCCATCCAAATTTGGCTGTTGCAAATGTATAGATGCGAAGTAAATGTACATACTAAAATGAATGAGAATACCACACATTTTTATTTAATGCTTTAAAACTCCCCAGTTCCCATTAAACATACACAGTGCAGTATGAATTTTGGCAGCATTCACAGTAAGTGCTACATTTTCTGCTGTATGTGGCTTAATACGGTTTCTGTGCTGCCGCGCGATTGTTTTACATTGGACCAAATTTGTCTTGATTTTGTCCTCTTAAATCTTTGGCTTTGGCTAACCATGTCATGCATTTTAGTACTACAGGGGAAAATATTAGAAAGACCTCACAGTATGACACAGTTCTAGACATGTTTAAGTTTAAGTTTAAGTGCAAATGTTTTGGTCTGATTAAATTAAAAATAAAGACATTATTTTGTTTCTTGCCAACATAAACCATTTAGTTAGCAAATTTTTCTGATAAGTTTTTTTATTCTGGTTTGTGGATCGTTTACTATTGTTCATCATATTCAAAGATGAATACCATTCATAGATGCATGAGAGTGATTTACAAGTGACCCATTTGCAATGGTAATCAAACAGTCAGCCGTGTAATGTGTTTCATATCGACAGACATAAGTGAATTGAGTCTAAGGCATCAAAAATATTGATGAGTTACTATGGTGTGGGCGTCTGCCCGATTACTAAATCAGTTAGCTGCAATACAGGTGGTGTAAATTAAGCAGATCATAGTTAATGTAACACTCGATTCCCTGGGGGTGGTGAGTGCTAGTCCGACATCGGGGTTCGTGGGAGAAAGAACAGCACAACGGAGAGGGGATAGCTCCACATACGACTTTATTCATTAGTTCGCTCACTCCATATATCGAGAGCCTCTCTCTCGCTCGTTCCTCTTTACACTCCATATCCCTCCGCCAATACAACAAAACAATGGTCCCCCTAAATAAGAAATAAAATAGATCTATACAAATATAGACATTCTCGTGAAAATAAATCTTACATACCTTCCTTCCTCCAAATGAAATGTCCCCATTTCAACTTAACCAATTACATACATTTGTCCAGAAAAATAAATCATCAGTGGAGAAAACATGCAACCCAAAACAAAGTATCTGTGAACAATATCAAGTCATACATAAAAACACGTAAGCGAAACAAAGGCATGTGTTGCCCATTGACTTTTCTTTTTTTTTTTTTCCTTCCTTGTTTATCGTCATTTATTCTTTTTTTTTTTTTTTTCCCGTTACAGAACAACCTGGCCCTTTACACAAGAAGCCGCTGAGGCTTGCGAACAATACGACCACTTCTAATCATAGTGGGCAGTGAGGGGTCACTGTGGGCGTGCAAAGATGGCCTATGGGAGACTCGCCCCGTCGGCCCCCTCTGTAAAGGCACAGAAGGCCCAATAGGCTCTGTTATCTGAGTCGACCCATTGCCACCAAAACCATAAGGAAGAGAACCAGACAACGCTGTGCACCGAAAACTAGCGTCTGACTGAGGCAAAATCCTAGTTGCCGTGAATTCAATTTCAGTACCATGGTACGGTTTCAAACGATCATAGTGAATGAGCTTGAGGATCCCTAACATCCAACAGCTTGTAAACAAGCCCGTCATCATTCACAGAAACCACCCTAAAAGGTCCAGTCCAGTTCGGACAAAGTTTTTGTCGTGTGGTAGGATCAAACCAAATCCCCACACCGATAAGGCTTGAAATGAACTTGTTCGTTATAGTAATGTTCACGTTTGAGGTCTTGCTCGTCTCGATGCAAACGAACTATTTCAAAAGCCGAGCACATACGTGAAACCAGTTCTGAACCATCGTTTCGTGGGCTGGCAGTTTCCCTGGGAGGGGCCACTTGCAACTCTGCGGGTAGCCTTGGCTCTCTGCCATGAGCAAGAAAATAGGGTGAATACCCCGTGCTCGAGTGAGGGGTCGCATTAAAGGACAGGGTCATAACAGGTAAATAATGATCCCATTCTCCCCCGCGATCATGAATGAATTTAGCCAATTGTTCCTTCAACGTCCGATTAAATCTTTCCATCATACCGTTACCTCGTGGGTGGTATGTTCTTTTCTTTTTAATGTTCAGTCGCTCACATATAGTTTGAATGACCTCTGATTCATATTGTCGGCCTTGATCGGAAAACAGTTCTTCAGGAACACCATGGTCTGGAATGTATCGCTCACAGAATAACTGTGCAACTGTTGTAGCCTTTTGGTCACGCATGGCATAAGTATTGACATATTTAGTAAAATGATCTTGTATTACTAGTACATATCTGTTGCCCGCTGCGGTAACTGGGAGTTCAGTGATGTCTGTGCACACAAGTTGAAACGCTCGGTAAGACTGGATGGAATGTAAAGGCGCTCTGCGTTGTGGCACGGGTTTCCTAAAGGCTTCACATGACTTACACAGGTTACAAAAGTTTTCAATATCAGATCGCATTCCTGGCCAATAGCACATCGTCAATGCTCGCTTAACAGTGCGCTCCGCACTGTAATGACCAGAACAAGGATTGCCATGAAGAAAATGCATGGTGTCTGCAACCAGTGAGGCTGGCATCACCACCTGATAGCACTCAGGCTTCCCCGGGACACTGCGACCTTTACGACATAGTATGTCATCACGCAATACTAACTTAGGGAACTGCCACCAGAGCTTCCTCTGAACCCGCCCCTTAACCTGTCTAAGGTAGGGACGTTCTCGATTCTTCAGAAAGCATTGGATCAGACAGTTGTGCAGAAATTATGTCATCAGTCTAGACAGAAAACGTCGGTGATAACAGTGTGTTGATCAGCTCAGTGTTGCCATCCACAGAACATACCTGGGTCGAGTGCCCATTGTCAACAGAAGGTCCCAAAGCTGGGCCTGACAAATCAGAAGTGGGGGCCGCAATTTCAGCGTCTTTCTGAAGGGAGTTACACTCAACTGAGGGCAAAGTCGACTCCTCGCGTGTCCCAGATGGAATCCGTGACATAGCGTCCGCATTGGTGTGTTTCTTCCCTTCTTTGTGAGTAATTGTCCACTGATAGGGATCCAGTTCCAACGCCCTCGGCGTCCCGTGGGGTCATGTGTGATGTCCATTTTTCTTAAACTGAGCAAAGGTCGGTGATCAGTAACAATCGTGAATGGGTTACAACTCAAATAATGCTTGACGTGTCTAATAGACCAAACAATTGCATAAAGTTCTTTATCATAGGTAGACCATTTCTTTTCAGTTTTTGAAAGCACATGACTCGCATAAGTCACCACCCTTTCCAGCCCGTTTTGAACCTGAGAGAGAACTGAACCAATCGCAAAATTAGATGCATCTGTACTCAGAACAAATGACTGGTCAAAGTCAGGGAAGGCCATGATGGGTGACGAAGTCAGTGCATCTTTTAGTGTCTGAAAAGCCAAAAAACAGTCATCTGTCCATTCAAAAGGTACTTGTTTTTGTGTAAGTCTGTGAAGAGGCTGTGCCACAAAGGCATATTTATGTACGAAACGTCTATAGTAGGAGCTCAGACCCAAAAATGCGCGTACCTCTGTCGGTGAACGTGGAACAGGCCAGTCACGAATGCGTTCGCTGTTAACTGGGTCCAACGTCAGTCCATCACGGGACACAATGTGTCCCATATACTTCACAGTCGTCTTGCAAAATTCACACTTCTTCGGATTAAGTTTCAAACCTGCTTCTCTAAAACGGCCAAGGATGTCTGTCAGATTATGTAAATGATCGTCAAAACTCTTACCCATACAAATAATGTCGTCTAGATAAATGACACAGGCTGTCCAGTGAAGTCCTCTCAGAACAAGTTCCATCAGCCTCTGAAATGTTGGTGGGGCATTTTTAAGACCCATGGGCATTACTTTAAATTGGTAAAGACCATCGCCCGTTGTGAATGCAGTTTTGTGTCTATCTGCGGGATCCATTTTCACCTGCCAATACCCGCTAGACATATCCATTGTTGAGAAGAACTGAGAGCCCGATAGCGCATCTAAACTATCGTCCACCCTAGGCAGGGGGTGTGCATCAGTCACAGTGACAGAATTTAGTTTCCTAAAGTCCACGCAAAATCTGTATGAACCATCTTTCTTCCTCACCATTACCACCGGACTGGCCCAAGGGCTCATACTGTCCTCCATCAAATCCTGTGCTTTGAGAGCCTCCACTTGACGGTGGATCTCCGCCTTAACATTCGGAGAGGTACGATAAGCTCTCTGTGAAATTGGTCTGTCACAGGTCGTAGTGGTTTTGTCTGTGAGTAGGTCAGTCATGCCGAGGTCATGTGAATGCTGACTAAATACATCGGGAAAAGAGGTCAAAGTGTCTGTCAGTTGTTTTTGTTGTGTAGGTGTAAGTTTCGGATTCTCCACATCTGGAAGGGTGGCTGCCTTGTTAAAATCAGATTTCCGAATATTCACGTTACAAACGGAACTGTCAACAATCGTGTATTCTCCCTGGCCATCATCAACGACAGCGTCAAAACGTCCTATTTGTGTACCACCATATAACTTGACCTCATTATGACAGAGATTCGCCACCTTAACGCAAACAGAGCCTCGGTCTACCTTAACCACTGTCCATGCAAAACTCATTGTAGATTGATCTGTGTAATGCGGTTCAAACACACCTGTATAGTTGTAAGGCTGAAGTCCCTTAATAGGTGCCTCAAGACTAGCAGTGATGACCTTCTCAGACATGGCAGGGATAGTGACTGTGGATGAAACTGAAACAGTAGCCAAGCACGGAACATATTGATGTGGACTAACTAATGGCACAGTTATTCCACCCACATCCAGTGTCATGTTCTGCATGTCCACAACCATACTGTTAGAAATCAAAAAGTCCCAACCTAAAATGACATGTTTGGTACAGTTCCTAACAACCTGAAGAGTGTGTCATTGGCTTGTGTGCGATACTTAGGTTTACAGAAATTGACCCTACAGAGTCCAGGGGGTCACCTGTGACGCCAGTGAGAGGAATAAATTGTCTCAAAATTGGTTTCCTCTGAAGAGCAGGTGAATGCATTCTAAAATCCTCACTAACAACAGAAATGTCCGCCGCTGTGTCGACAAATGCATGCACAACAGTGTCCTCAATAATGATTGAGACATATCTCCTCTCATTATCAGACAGAGATGTATCATCACTTACAGGTGAGTCAAATGGCGTGTCGATGTCCTTCTGGGCCTGGGAGCAAGCAGTCGATAATTGGCCCTCATTGCCAACTACTCGCAGTTTCCCCATATCCGACTGAGGACGTGAAGGAGACTGGAAACGTACACGTCCAGCCGGGCTTGGAGAACGCCGACGGTGTCCGCCGGAATAACGATCAGGAGAACGGCCATGGTCGGTGTACCCCCTCGGTGAAGGACTGCGGCCTCTTGTGTAGCGTCGTGACAAGTCAGATTGAGTGCGCGGACCTTGTCGGTTGTACTCATCCTCCTCACGTCTGGACCTCCGGTATGAGCCGCGATGAGTGAAGTTGCGCTCGTAGGAAGAATCTCTGCGACAAGGTGGCGACCCGTAGTACCATTCCGAAGGAAAACGATCTCGACGTCGTCCATCAGGCGTGGAACTCCTGTGACGAAATCCATAGCCAGGGCCATCACGATGCGAATCCTGACCTTGCCAGTTAACAGCCAATCGAAGCTGTTCCACCTTGTCTGTCAATGTCTCAATAGTCTTTAACATATTTGTCATCTCATCAGCAGTGGCTGAGTGGACACCCGGGGAAGTATTCGGCAGATGGGGTGTTAAGATGGGTGAAACAACTGGGTACGTTGGCACTGCAGGAAAAGGGTGAAGAGGTGCAGGAGCAGCAAACACTCTGCTCGCCTGATGGGCAGTCTCGATTTGTATAGCAAACTTCAGAGCATCCTCCAGCGTCGTAACACCCTGTTCGTGACATCGTAGTTGTAGATAAGGATCAAGTCCAGCAATGAAGCGTTTAAGTTTTTCTCCTCGCTTAGCATCATCGCCATATGTTGGAAAAGCTTCGTCTACCAGGCGGCTGATTTCTGCAGCGAACACAGGGAGAGCCTCACCAGGAAGGCGACTGCGAGCATTAATGTAGCTTTGAAATGTTGACAAATTTGCTGTTTGTCCAAAAACAGCCTTCAGTTTCTCTTTAGCTGTTGCATAATTGTTCTTCTCAGCATCAGATAAACAGTCCCAGTAACTAAAAGCAGCTCCACCGAAGCACGTTGGTAACAGCTTTGCCCAACTGTCCTCGTCAGCATCAGGATGAGCACTAATAGTCACTTCAAAATGTCTGCACCATTTTGCAAAATCTTCTTTTCCATCCCCCATGAAGATTTGGCGGCATTGTGGAATGGCGCGGTTACTATTTGACTGAAAGGGGAGCTCGTTCCAAAAATGATTTGCCATAGCTCCACGTTAGCCCCGAAAATATAATCTGTAAAGTGTCCACCTACGTCCCTTGACCAACGCGGCTCTTCTCAATCGAATCAACAACAGAAGAAAACGTGAGCCACACAGCGTCCCGTCGTCCTTCGTAGTGAGGGGAATATCGGGCCACTCGCAGTTGTCATCAGGCGCCGCTAGCATAGCATTAGCATCAAAGTCCGAGCAAAAATTCAACCTCACCAAATGCTGTAAGTCCACAAACCGCTGCCACCAGTGTAACACTCGATTCCCTGGGGGTGGTGAGTGCTAGTCCGACATCGGGGTTCGTGGGAGAAAGAACAGCACACGGAGAGGGAATAGCTCCACATACGACTTTATTCATTAGTCCGCTCACTCCATATATCGAGAGCCTCTCTCTCTCTCTCGCTCGTTCCTCTTTACACTCCATATCCCTCCGCCAATACAACAAAACAATAGTCCCCCTAAATAAGAAATAAAATAGATCTATCCAAATATAGACATTCTCGTGAAAATAAATCTTACATTAACATAACAAATGAGTTTTTGAGGAAAATCAGAACTCATAAAAACAGCAGATCAATCATCAGTTAAGACAAGAGGGTTAGAGTCTCACAGTTTTTTTCTGCTCCAGTTGCTAACTATTTTGACATTTGAGACCACTTTTTGGAGTGAATATTCATAGCAGGATCGCAGAGATACACTTCAAAAGCAAAATACCTCCGAAATTATGCTATTTGGAAATGGGGATGTCGTGGAAGGCGTGGATGTTGAGGAGGACCCAAATGCAGGGAAGTGAGAGTTGGGTCACTTAAAGGGTATTTAATTAACAAAAACAAAAGGCAAACAAGGAACTTGTAAAAACTAAAATATCAAAAGGGCAAAACAACAGTGACGAATAAAACACAACGACTCGACTTAAGTAAACGTGACAGAAAGACAGGTATGAAGACATGGACATGGACATGGACATGGACATGGACATGGACATGGACATGGACATGGACATGGACATGGACATGGACATGGACATGGGACACTGACAGCGACAGGCAATGCACTGACAAGAACGGAAAGAAAACCAGGCAACTAAATACAAACAAATTGACGAGACAACGAGGAGCACCTGGACAAGACACAGGGGGTTGGAAGGACCTGATTGGGGAACACAAGGGCTTGGGTAAACGTACAAAGGTGGACACAATAGACTTGACGAGACAGAAGACAAAGGAACACAAGGCCAAAACATGAAACTAAATACTAAACCAAAAACAACAAATACAGATCATGACAACTATGTGTTCAATAATAAATTCGATAGAATCTAACTAATTCCGATCACCGGTTAGAACGCCCCTAGCGGTGGAAGAAAAATCCACAGAATAGCCATATCTTTATTTAAGCCTCATGGTTCAAACTAAATACTAAACCAAAAACAACAAATACAGATCATGACAGGGGAAAATATGCATTGAATCTGAAGGCACACAAAACATCCATCCATCCATCCATCCATCCATCCATTAGCTGCCGCTTATCCGGGGTCGGGGAAGCCCAGACTTCACAAAAAAACAACAATTACAAAAATCACACAAAAAATAGCTGTGAATTTGAATGTCTGCTTTGCTTTTTGGATTCATTTGAAGAGAAGAGTAGTAGAGATGAAGTATAAACTATGTTATTGTAAATTTTTCAGTGAGCATTTTAACTAATAAGACTCCAACCAAACCATCAGTATGCGCATACATTAAATACTTCACTTTTCTATGCATTCTGTGTATTGTTTTTTTTTTACACAAGTAAGAAATGTAAGAAAAAACTCTGAATCACCTTCCATTTTGTGCTCTGCATCTTTCTGTAAAATTAAGAATAAGTACAGTATTGTCCTTTTTAGATCTTAATATTGACACCGGGTAACCCCTTTACAAATTGGTTGCAAGACAATGAAAGTTATATCCCGTAAGTTATTTCATCTTGTAAAATGTTTACAAATCACAAAAAATCAGAGGTCAACTATTCCCAGGACGGACTGTGTTGGGTTTCAGTTTCCCAATTCATGCAAGCTGAAACTAAACTGAATTGCATATTAACAAAATTGTTCAACAAAGGAAAAGAAACTCACATTAAATACACAGGACATGTACTTGCGCTGTGCATTTTTAGAACATTTATTCTTATCTCCAGAGAGGGGCATTAATGCAATAGAGAACAAAACATAGGAAATTCACACGCACTAAAGACAAGTGATTCAGTGCACAACGAAGCGCACAACAATCTTAAGGCCAGCCCTTTTCCACCAGTTTTTAAGCCCAAATTATTTGTGTTACATACTCTATAAAGAGATCACGTACACTAGATGTCCCATGATGTCTGGACATCCTCCTCTACCCTATTTCCTGTTAATAGATGTGCCACTTTACATTTTACATGACTATATACTATATACTATACAATATATATATATATATATATATATATATATATATATATATATATATATATATATATATATATATATATATATATATATATATGTTCATATATATATATATATATATATATATATATATATATGTACATATATATATATATATATATATATATATATATATATATATATATATATATATATGAGTTGTAAACATGACCCGTGAAAATCACAAATTACACTATATATTTTATATCAGTTACAAGCATTACCTAAAAATGTATAGTATACCTACAACAATAAGAACAACTATATATTATAACCAATAAATCTACACTGTTAAAAAAAAAAAAAAATTGAATCTACCCAATCAATGAAGGTTAACAATTCGCCGCATCTTTAATTGGATAAATATAAATATATTTTAAAGTATTTTATAAATTTATTATATAATATACACAATATAATATATTTATAATATATTTACGGTAAAAAAGCTATGAAATATTTACATTAAAAAAGTTTACCTCACATTTCATATATGAATGGTCTAACAAGCTACTTACTTGCCGCCGGGAAAAGTGAAGCCATCTTCGAATACCCGACTAACTTCAATACATTCATTTCTCAGCTGCGTTTTCACGTTATTTTATGTCTCTACGGCGAAAATATCACTGTGTATGGCATACGGTTGCACCAATGCGTCTGAGGGAAGCAGTACATGAACATTTCATCGGTAAGAATGCAATTTTCAATGTTCTCTTGCATCATCTCGTCAGTACAGAAGCCATCAATACTGATGCGAAAGCACAGCTCAGTGGGACAAAATTCACTGCGGAATGCAAACCGAACTTTTGTCAGTCACGATCACGATACAAAGACAAGATACTCTGAAAATGGTTGATGCAAACAGCGAAGTTTGTTCTTTGAGAGGTTCCCGTTACGCCAAACAGTGAACCTATCGCAAAATGCACACTGATAAGTGTTTTCAACAAAAGAAAAACAAACAAGAGCAGTTGTAGTGGCAACGTAAAATGGCTATCTTCTGGCTTCAGCCATGCGGGGCCTATTAATAATCCATTCACCGTGCACCCAAACCGAAGGTTGTGGGTTCAAGCTTCAACCCTTATGACCAGTCCTCATACGTCAAAGTTTTGAAAAGCATGCCCTATACGAGTAAAAGCCCATTCACTAATTTATTCACATTATTTAATTTTGAGTAAAAAAACATTAATTGGTATTCGTGTATATGCGCGTGAGTATGTGCGTGTGTCTGTGCGTGTGCGTGTATGTGTGCGTTTTATTTAAGAATTCATTGTTGTCGTTGTCATTTTTTGTTGCGGGCCAAATTTCAGTTAGTTTTCTTCAGACAGCGGTTGAGACTGTTAACCAGATAAATTTATAATCATCTGATCATATTACTATTAATGCAACAAATTGATTAATTTAGTTTTGAAATGCAAAGTCAATGAAAAATGTTTTTTCAAACTTTTAAATTTGGAAAAAAAAATAAAATTATGTATTTGATAATAAAGTCATCTTAAAGATGGCTACTCAGCTTAGAAATAATGCTCCAATTACATCGGTTTATGTGATTTGCTATAACCAAGTGGGATCATCGTACCTTTTTAGACCATGTTCACGTTTTAAAGATTTTGTCTATGTTAATGAGTTCCATCATACCGAAGACCAAAAAAGCGACATCATGAGTGGGCCTCTGATGAAAACATTGAACATTTAAATTGAACGTGAAGGGGTGTTTGATGACGTCAGGATTCAGGCGAGGGTTGTTGCTGTTTTTTTCCGTAACCTCAGTATAATTTCCATATTTGTCGTTATTTAGTTGTGTGATATTTATTTGTATCGTAGAAGAAATACAGGGGAAAAGGTTCATATTTGCTAAATTTTACTTTTCTAGAGGTCTTGTTGAAAAAATATTTTTTCCTCCTGAACTCCCGCAGTACTTGCTAATAAAATGAAAATGAAAAACACGATCATCTCCGTTGTTTTAAAACGCCGTTTTGAGATTACCCATTAAAATGAAATCGGACGAAAAATACGTTAATTATTTCAATCAACTGTGAGTCTGTCACATTCAAATATTCAAAATAATACTGCCATACGGGTATTTTTAAAGACACCATTATCCTAATATAATTAAGTCGAAATCATAAATTTAAATCACAAATATTGTATTATGAAACCACCTTTTTTAATTACCCTTATGGACCTTTTTTTGTATTGAAGATGTATCGAAGCACTCGCGTTCTCTTTTGAATGGCTTAGTGTGATTGTGAGCGTGTGAGCGTGTATGTGTGTGTGTGGGTGGGGTGTGCGTGCGTGTGTTTGTTTGCGTTTGGTTTGTTTATTGTTTCCGTTTACGTGTTTGTGAGTGTGTGTTTATATGCGTGTGTGTGTGTGTGGGTGCGTGCTGAATAATTTATAATGCGTAAAATTATTTTCCAAAAACTATTCATTACTTAACGTACAGACCAAGCGCTGATTGCCTTTTTACCACTCGAAGAATAAAAATGTAAAGCGCAAAAAAAGACTGACTAACATTATATCACTTTTATTAGTATTTCTTTTTAAATATGAATTTGCGTCTCTTGTAATCTAAATAATCACATGAAAGTATATTGTAGTTAGTTTTATTAATTGGCTAGTATTTTAATATGTGAGGTAACAAGTGAGCATGTCAGCAGGAGTATAATAATAATACCAATAATAATAATAGTAATAATAATAATAATAATAATAATAATTATTATTATTATTATTATTATCATTATCATCTTGATTATTATTATTATTACTATTATTATTATTATTATTACAAACTTACTGTCATTCCTACTAATACTACGACTACTCCGACTACAACAACAACTACTACTACTACTACTACTACTACTACTACTACAACTACTACTACTACTACTAATAATAATAATAATAATAATAAATAACAAGATCTTTCCCGCTCGCCCCGTGTACTTGAAAATTTCAATTTTCAAGGCCTTTGTGGTTATGAGAAGGCCGTTTTTTTTTTATGTATACCTAGATCATAAACACGATGCTACCAAAATGGAAAACAGTTTCTTTTGAGGAGTTGCGCAGCAAACCAACTTGTCATTATGCCGCATATTTTAGACGTAAATGCACCCCCCCCCCCCCCCCCCCGGTTGGGCTAAGATGGCAATATGCCATTCTTCCTCGCTCAGAAAAGAAAAAGATTGACAGTAATTACCACATATTAAGGGCAAAAACGAAGCAGTCTTCGAATTACGTTTAAATGTAGCTTTTCGACAGCGATCCGTCCGAGGTGGAAATGTGACTGTTAAATCGAATGGACAGATGTATGCAACGAATTTAATCTCCAACGAAAGCCGCAACTCACGTTTAGAGGCCATGTTTGGTTGTCCACTACTGCTGTTGGAAGTCATTCGTGCCCTCTTCGATTGCCATCATCTCTCTTCTGCAAATCTGAGGCATACCACACCCTCATAAATAATAATAAATAACCGCGATGGTCCAATCAGATATGCGAAGCTCAGTTGTAAATGAAAGCCATTCATTTACTGCACTGATTAGCATCCTGCCAAGCTCGAGAATTGCAGATTGTGATCGTTTTGACAAAATACCAAGACTTACATTGCACTTTGATTAGAGGTCAGCAGCAGCAAGTCCAGAATCAAATCCTTGTCCGACCTGTTGTTGGGACTTCGCCTCTAAAACACCAAACTGTGGATTGTATCCCTTAATATGACCGTCAGTTGGAGTCCATCTTTTATTCCTTTCCACGGGGAAGTTGATATCCCGAGGACTCTCTGCATGCATATCCCACACCCAAGAGGTGTTAACTCGGAGCAGCCTGACCGCTGAGTGAGACGGGCACTTTCCCGAGCAGAAATAAGGCTGCAACAATCCCAGTAGTGTTTACAGTCTGCACTAGAGCAAGTCATATATCAACTCTATAAAACCTTAAGCAGTCGCCATGAATTTTATTATGGTTTAAACGCACTTAAAAAAATAGTTGAAGAAGTGGCTTGCCGGCAAATGCAAGGGCATGACCACGTGGCCTGGCTTAATGGTGCTCGTTAACAAAAATGACTGTTAATGTGCCAATAAAACTATGGCTGGGGATTTGGAAATGCAGACGCACAAACAGGAAACATTTAAATGTGAATTTTGTCTTGTGTAGGGAAAACTTGCTTCTGGATTCACTCTGGAGTAAAATAAAGATACGAAGAACTTCGTGAGAGATTAAATAACATATCGTGAGTGGATTTATGCCGATTCGGATAAAAATGAATGAATCAAAAACACTACATTTAACGATTTTATGTACATCTACAGTACATACAACGAAGAGGTACTGCCACTGTATTTTCAGATTGCAAGAACTGAACATGAAGATCAATGAAGGATTCGACAAGGCGATCTATTGGGGTGAGATCGGGGATTGATTTACCCTCCTCAGAAGCTTTAACCCTTTGTTGGTATTGCGCAATCCGTTTATTTGAGAATGAAGGCTGCAACACTTGTTTCACAAGCGAGCAAGTTGCTTCGAAAGAAAGAAAGGGGAGAGCGAGAGAGGGAGGGAGGGAGGGAGTGGGGGTAGAATGGGGGGGGGGGGCAGAGAGAGAGGCAAAATAGCAAAGGGCAGATGAGGAGAAGAGGGAAAGAGGGAAATCTCTATCTTCTGTCTGTCTTCTTGTTCACCATTTAGTGAACTCGTATAGTGTTTCTCGGATAATGTCCGAAAATGTCTATTTCTGGTACTCTGAGCAACTATTACGTGGACTCCATCATAAGTCAAGAGAGCGATGAACTCCCGGCCCCGGCTCATTTTCCTAGCGTCCAATATTCCGGCTCCACCGCTGCTGGTGGAAGGCAGCCCGGCTCGGCAGCACCATCGGAGCACCCGCTCCCTGAGTCATATCCATCCTGCAGCTTCCAGTCGAAGCCTCCGCTCTTCTCATCACCCTGGAGTCCATTCAGCCCACACCACCATGGCCCGAGCGGTCTTCCCACGGTCTACCACCCGTACATACCGACACAACACGTCCCTTCTACGGACACGCGCTACCTCCGCTCGTGGCTGGAATGCGCACCGCGCGGCTCCGACTGCTTCCCGGGCCCGGGTCAGAGCGGCCAGGTCAAAGTGGAGCCCCAGCCCGGCCATCCTGGCGTGGAGACCCCACCCAAAATCGGCGGACAGAGCCAACTGGAGAGCGCCACATACATCCTGGAGTACAGATCCGCGGTGCCACCGGCTGCGATGCCGGGTGTGAGTTTCGGAGAAAATAACGACTCTTGCGAGGGGAGCGAAGACAAAGAGGGCCCAGATCAAAGTAAGTTATTAGGGCAGGAACTAGCACTTTGACGATAGACACACGATGATTGGGGAGAGGGATTGTAAATGCTTTTAATGCTGCTGTAAAACAAGAACAAAGAGCTGGAGAGCCAATGCCACTTTGTGCTGTCTAACCGTTACAGCTTCTTAAAGACCAAGATAGGATAGTTGGTCCATGTAGTGAAAGATTTCTGGAAACAGTCCAATATTTTAATTGAACTAGACTCTGATTGCTATGTTGTATTTGATGTTTGTCATTTCATTAACACAGCATTCTCTGTAATTGTAACATAACATTGATTGAGGTGTTCAAAAGTGCTATTTTTTAACCCAGAAAACTATAAATCCTCAAAATAAAATAAACAAACAGTTCAAGATCTATTTTTACTGCACATATACAATGTATTATACAATCTCTCTCTCTCTCTGACTCTCTCTCTCTGCCTTTCTCTCACTCACTCACTCACTCACTCACACGCACAAGCACACCCCCCCCCACACACACACACACTGCACTAACGTTATATCCATATAGTCCTTGGAAAAAGTAAATAAAAGGCACTTGGGGAAGTTAAGTCTTTCACCACCATCACAAAAACGACCTGGCTATTTTTATTTTTATTTCTTTGCTCAGATGAAATATATCAGAACTGGAACATGGTTCAAATTGTACAAAATGGCCACCTCCCCAGATGTAGACAATGTAATCATAAATTATAAACAGCCAGCAGCTGATTTCGGTATAGAAAGTCCAGACCATTTAGCGTCATTCTGGAGAGTTGGAAATAGTTCAATTCAAAATATGTGTTCCTTTATCACACAGTACTTTTATTAACAAAATCAACATGATGCACATAATTAGAAAAATAAAATGCACAGCACTATTTTAAAACTGACCATTTCAAGGTCATGTGTTTTTTACAAGGCTGCAATGATTCTGATTATTGTTGGTTCTATTGTTATTATTTATTGTAGTAGTGGTGGTGCTGTCCTAAAATTGCTTATTTTCGCTGCACGGCTGCCTTAAAGTTCTGACATTTGGGGGTCATATAAAACCTGATGTGTGGAGTTTGCATTTTCTCTCCTTGCTTGCATGGATCCTATGCATCCCCTCACATAAAAAAAAACATATATGTTAGGTTAAATGAAGGATCTAAAGTGTCCGCATTGTTTGAATGTGAGTGTGAATGCTTGATTGTGCCTTGCAACTGACTGGCACTGACAAGTCCTTGGAGTAAGCAGCCTCTTGGCCAAAGTCATTTGGGTGTTTTCAGCTCACCCCTCTGTGGGATAGACCCCAGCTAAAAAAATGGATGGGTAAATATTGGGGGGGTTGACCTAAGCTAAGGAAAATCTGGTAATCATGCTTTATCCGTGCTCAAGGCAGGATGATTTTACATCACTGTCAGTATTTGATCCATGTTACAATAATACCATTTTAACCAAACCTCCTTCAAGGGATCGGCCTCTGATATCAATTTTGAACATTGAATGCATCGGTTGAACGACAAAGCTGGCTCAGTTTGACTTTCCTACGTTATTTTTTTTCCTACATTATTTTTCAAAATAATTTATGGATCCAAAAATATCTCCTGAAATCAAGCGCTGGATTGGGCCACTTGCAGGTTTAACCATCCCATTATGCAGAATCAAACGGAGTGTCAGTTATGAGCAGTACTCAAGGTATTTTGTTCATAACAGGTCTGTCTGCGTACATATGTACACTAAATGTACATAGGCATATATACTGTAGCACATACATATCTACTGTATATAATTTATCTATATATCTATGTAATCATCTATATTCATATGACTGCCTAGCTCTCTATGGTCAACTTGTGGCTGTTTTGCCCTGGTCTCTGGAATGGTTTGACATTTTGGAGAAGATGCTTATTATCTTTCTTTCTGCAATGCAAGCAAGTCACCACTATTCTCGTGTAAGTAGCAATTGCCAGCAGCTGGACTGCTTGGCTGCATTGAAAAGTAAACTGATTTGATAGACATACTGTTCTGAACATCATAGTTCTAGTCTTTCATAATGTTTGCAATTTGAAATGTGTAACCAGTGCATCTTTGGTTAAATGTTGGTTAGAGTTTGTTTTATGCGTCTAGTGTTTCTGGGTTACAGACGGTGTGAGTTTTGGAAAGAACCCTTTATATTTCTTTTGTCACTGTTCTTTATTTTATTCTTTTATAATAACATGACAGAAGTGATATATATATATATATATATATATATATATATATATATATATATATATATATATATATATATATATGTATGTACACACACTGCAATAGCATGTATCTTCCAACTTAACATTGTATCAGTGTCGTGCAAAAGGAACTTTGTCATAAACCAAGGAGCCCCTGGAGCTGGGTGTAGTTGGTATTTATTGGAAAGGTATAGGTTTGGTGATTTCCCCAGAGGTATCACACTTTTCAAAATGGCCACTATATGTGTAGAGTAGACCATAAGGAGAGAGCTACCTTTCAATACACCACACTAATTAAATTGAACATCCTGCAACAGATTATTTTTACATTACTGGTGCTGGGCAACCATCCACAATAAACTACGATATTACACTTCAATCTTTGTGCTGCTGTTACTGTTGCCGGTAGAGCTGGGAAAATTATTACCTCTGAAGTTTATTAAGTTATCACAGGGTGAACAACCCCATTAATTGGCGTGCTGCTGTTGGTGGTTGGGTGAAATGTACAAGGGGTTGGGGTGGAGAGGGAGCAGGATAAAATACGACAGAGAAATGTAATAACGTGCCTTGGGATATACGAGGGGTCAATTTCTGGAACTATTAGGGTGAAATTGCAAGCGGAGGGAGAAAGTGGCAAGAGAGGGGATGCGATGTTAAGCCAATAGGCGATTGGCTCACTGTTTTCATGCAAGCTGCATTCATCATGGTGGACACGTGCGGGAAAACACACATTGGTCAGCAATTGAATTTTTCATGTTGCACAGCCACAGGCAATAGCAGGCTGTTTTATGGGAGCATCAGTCCTTCCATCTACGCGTCTGTTCATGCCACATCTCAGCTGGACATTTCCGTTACAGCAACAAGAACCTCAAGACAAGAATAGTGTATCACCAGCACACATTCTCCCTGTCGGCCTTTTTTTCCCATTGGTCATAATCTTTCCTATCTTCTCAATACTGCACCATCCTCAAGACCATTCCATCATCCAGGGCGACAGCCACGGTTGTGGCACATCTTAAACAGTAATGGATTGTTCTAGAAGTGATTATACACGACTGTAAAGCACCCACTTTAGCGAGTGACACAAGTGCTGCACACCTCGGTCTCGTCATCCATCTTCTCCTCACCTCCTTACCAGGCATTATTTTTCCTGAGAAGAAATCAATACCTTACGATTGGGCCATGTTGGAGGAAATTGATTACTCAGCATATTAGGACGTATTAACTGATGATGGCTACGGACTGACTGTTAGGGAAAAGTGGAGAGCTCAAACATCCAACAACAACAGGTCCCTTGACATTTTCTTCTTTTTTGTTGAGATTACATTTTGATTTGTTAAAGTCTTTCCATAAACTGCACCTCCTTGGATGTACAGGTGAAAACAATTTTATTTTTCAATGTTTTTCCTTACTACCTTCACATGCTTCTTGTCCGCAATTAAACTAGCCTTCAAAATATTTTTGTGCTTTTACCCCTTTGAGGTATAATTGCCAAGTTAGAGTGCATTATTATAAGTAATAAAATGAAGGAACTTGAAATAGATTTTTTTTTAAAGATTTAAATTGAAAAAAGGGAAAACAGACAACTCTCAGTAAATCATTTAACCTCCACTGAGATGTGGTATCATAACTGTGTTTTGTGTGATCCATGTTTGCACAAAATCTGTTCAATATCTGTATTAACTTTGGAGTTTGAGAGTTACGTGCTCTAAAAATATATGGAATATCATTAAAAACGTGTACGTCCAAAATATGTCAAATATAGGGTATTGCAACACAGTCTTCATAATTAGCATTTGTGTATAAACAACTAACCTTACTACTTTCTAAAATATGTAGACATGTCGTTGTTTTAATTTTCTGCTTGCTTTGTTTAAATTCAGAATTAATTTCATGTTTCAAAGACCATCTGTTTTTTTGCAAATATCAAGCAGTGTGTAATATAATTTTCTGATTGTTTGCTCGTTTTAATGGACTCGTTTGCATACTTGTCCTTCCTCCAGATGACCCCTCTGCCAACTGGTTACATGCGCGCTCCTCCAGGAAGAAGAGGTGCCCGTATACCAAATATCAGACGTTGGAGCTGGAGAAGGAATTCCTGTTCAACATGTACCTGACGCGCGACCGGCGCCACGAGGTGGCAAGAGCGCTCAACCTGACCGAGAGGCAGGTTAAGATCTGGTTTCAAAACCGGAGGATGAAAATGAAGAAACAGAGCAAGGATCAACCCAAGGATTAACGGATTTGCATGAGCGTGTGTACGCACTTAAAACACCATGCAGACGGATTTGGTCCACGCTCACTCCCCAGAGAACACGCATTCCGCGTTTTACGTTTAGTGAATTAACCTGCAACCTCAAAGGAAACAAGAAAACGTATTACTGTTCTGTTCTGTTTGTGTTACTTGTGCGTTTACGGAAGAACACGTTTGGAAAAGCATGTGTATATTTGGAGTTATCTTCTTGGAAATTGACGGGTAAACACCACAATCCTCATTTTTTTTTATTTGGACAGAGTATGAACTATCCATGCACTTTTTGGTATTTACGGTCTTGTCACTCATATCCATGCGCAGGAAGTGCTGAAACCAGTAGTTCACGTGGCCAATAATAACGCCGGTACACACTCAGACACACGCAATCACCAGTGCAGTGTGTTTTGCACGGGGATTTTCCTTTTCCGATAATTCCATTAGTATCGACCAGGTGGCACATCACGTTGATACATATACCCGGTTTAGTCTCAGTAATAAGCACATTTAGAGTGTGAAATCTATTTCCAACCGGACAGTTGAAAAACAGTTGTAAATGTAATCTTATCGTCTCGCACTTAATTTAATGATACAGGCACTCATTTTTAAAACATTATAAATTATCTTTGTTTCATTATTTGGACGATGTCGATTGAAAACGATCTCTTTGTTGTTGTGAGTCACAGAGGCGATGCGTCTGTCTTTGGTCTTCCCAGGCTACGTACAAGGGCTGTCATGTTTTGGGCCTCTTTGTTGTTGTTGTTCGTTTGTTTTTTAAAGTAGATGCGGATTTCGGATGCTAGTACAAACGAACCACACACCGAAAATAAAAGAAAAATAATCTGTATTCAACGAGCTGTTGCATTTCAGAAAGTCGCTCTATTTTTATACACTTAACATGTTCCATCTGCTATGCAAGTAATTTCAAAATACAACATTCGATTATAGAAAGGGCCAACACATTTAAAGAATATTTTTCAATCGCTGTATCAATGTTATTTTTCTGATAACGTCATCGCTTGGAGCTGTACAAGTCAACATCATTCAACAAAACATACACTAGGTTTATGTACAGTTTTATTGATCTGAGAGTTGATGAAAAAGGCCATGTTAGAAGGTCATCTTGTTTTATGATATTTGAAGTGTCTTCGTATTTAAATGGCGTGCGGTGGCAGTTTTATGGGCGGGCCATAAACAAGACTTCGGCGTTGAAGCCAGGCAAGCCTCTTGTCCAATACAAGACTTTGCGAAGAGAAGTACAGACACTCGATGCACAGCGTCACACCCTATTTCAGGTTCAAATGTTTACATTGTTTGCGCATGCCTCAAATCCCTCTTATATATTTGTAATATTCGTCCACTCTTTGTAAGTGGCGAAAATTCCAGAGGAGAATGCTTGCAAAAAAAACATTAAAGTTGTTTAAGAATGCGATATTTCTAATTTATTGTACATAACGTGAGTAATTTGTCTTTTTAATAATTACTTAATTGTCTACATTTGTCCTCTTGAAAAACAAAATCAAAATTTCCTCTTCAAATTGCCAGATTTTTTTATGTCTGTGAATCGAATCTGTTCTCGATTTAGTCAGGCTTCTGCAGTAATTATTTTGAAAGTTCGTTGCTACACTGAAAATACGGTTCGAAACGTTTAAGTATATGTTCAATTATCTTTCCGTTGGCTGTGCCTCATATTTACACCTCCTGTTATGACTGAAGGGGAACGTTTACACTTTGATAAATACAGATGTAATATCATATTCAATGCGGAAACTGTCTTCTTTGGTAAAGGTTGACAAACGTGTCGCTTATCATGGAGCGTTCACGTCCCTTCATGAATGCTATCCTGTTTCCTTTTTTTAGTGTTGTCATTTGTTCCTCTAATGCTGGATTTCTATTAAAGATGCTTAATTACGGTAACGTTTTCTTTGATTGCCTTGCACGCTGTTAATTTATTTACCGGCTATGTGAAAAGAAATGGGGACGGATTGAGCGCCAGGTTTGTTAACAACTTGGTGTTGCTATATCTAAGACACGATTCGATTCCTTTGTTCCAAATTGCAAATGCAATTGAAAATAACTGTCCAATTTCAGTTCATCGCCAGGTTTCGTTTGGTATCTATGGGAAGAAATGAGGGGGAGCGGAAAGACGTAACTACAGATGACCGCAAGTAAGAAGGAAGGAGAGGATGAAGTCGCATGTGTTTAAAATATGTGTCTCCTCGGTTGCACGCTGGAGTTTAAAGGAGAGGGGCGTCTATTTGGCTGCAACACCAAAAGACTGTCATAAAGCCATAAACGCCGCAACCCCCACACGCAGATGATCGGCGCATTCATTCCAGGCGTCGTCACCCTTCCATTGGGATCCTGGGGAGGGACTGAGATTGTCTCTGTCCTGGCTTCTGAATTTCGAAGACCTCATCACTCGCAATAAGGCTCGATACATTCACTGCTTATGTTGTTCATATTTCCAAAATGTCACAGGTATAACAATATTATAACAACAATATTACTGTTATTCTTATTCTTACCTGAAATACTATATTTAAATGTCCATTATTTTCCCACGCCTCACATCCTCAGGTCAACATGGTTGTATTGAATTGAATTTTAATTTTTATTTCGAATATGCATGCAGTCAAAAAAGACACAAATCAGAACAAAAGTCTACAATATGAATATAAAAAAAATAAAAACATGTAGTGCTCGTCAAAAAAGGAGTAGGAAAGAAGTCTAACTTATTTAGATCCTACGCCTACCTTCACATTACCAAGCTAATTTAATTTTCAGAAGTTGTAGCCCAAAGTACATATAATGCACATATACAGTATATGTTCAACTGATTAATTAAAATAATCTTAAAGGGGAAGCCAACCCAAAACATTTCTTAACAAGAATATGTTCTATGTAGTCTCACTAGTCGAAACATGGCATTCCGAATAATAATGCGTGTGTGGAATATGAATTAAGAAGTAAAATCCACCTGTTTTTTTACATCTCAGGGCGTGGCCACTTGCATTTTGCCACTTGCGCTCAATTGAAAAGGACATCACAGTTTCTCAGTGCTCAGCTAACGACCAATCATGGCTCAGCTTCAGAAAACAATTGAGCCGTGATTGGTTGTTTCCTGAGACCCGAGCAACTGTGATGTCGTTTTCAGTCAACATAAAGTGACAAAATGGCTGCCACCTGAGATGACTACAAACTGGTGGATTTTGCTTCTTAACTCATATTCCAAAAATTCAATATTTGTACATCTCAGGACGTGGCCACTTGCATTTTGCCACTTGCGCTCAATTGAAAAGGACATCACAGTTGCTCAGTGCTCAGCTAACGACCAATCATGGCTCAGCTTCAGAAAACAATTGAGCCGTGATTGGTTGTTTCCTGAGACCCGAGCAACTGTGATGTCGTTTTCAGTCAACATAAAGTGACAAAATGGCTGCCACCTGAGATGACTACAAACTGGTGGATTTTGCTTCTTAACTCATATTCCAAAAATGCAATATTTGTACATCTCAGGACGTGGCCACTTGCATTTTGCCACTTGCGCTCAATTGAAAAGGACATCACAGTTGCTCAGTGCTCAGCTAACGACCAATCATGGCTCAGCTTCAGAAAACAATTGAGCCGTGATTGGTTGTTTCCTGAGACAACTGTGATGTCGTTTTTAGTCAACATAAAGTGACAAAATGGCTGCCTCCTGAGATGACTACAAACTGGTGGATTTTGCTTCTTAACTCATATTCCACAAATGCAATATTAATCAGAATGCCAAATTTATACTAGTGAAGGTGTATAGGATATACTATTGCAAAGAACCTTTTAGGGTTGACTTCCACTTTCAGCGTGTTGAAACTTGAAATCCTGTAGCAGACCCAAATATTAAGAATGGAATTGTGTTTCTGAGACATGTTGCGTTGTCTCCTCCAAATTCATTCTAACCAGGGCACACTCCTTTTCTTCCTTGCTCCGGTGCAAACTGGTTATTTGTGAAACGTGTAGAGAGCCCCCCTTTAGAGATGAATCAAATGTAGCCTAATGATATGACTTTTTTTAAAAAAGAAGTGCAAAATCATACATTTTGAGACTCTTAAAATTCTTGTTAATCATTAAGTCAAGTGCCAGTGAAATCATAAAAATGAAATCTAAATGATAAGATTGTATAAACGTCATGTAAACATATATACATATTATGTTTATGGTCTTTGTTCCCTTCATCCCATGCTTGCTGTTTCCTTCTACATCCCCAAATGACACTCCTTGGGTTCATTGATGACTAAATTGTCTGTGACTATAAGTGTGATTTTTTTTTCCGTTTGTATGTGTCACAATAGATTGACGATGAGTCTCTAAGCTCCAGCTCACTCGCAAACTGTCTATACCAGGGTTCACAAACTCCGCTTATGTGGGGGTTGCTGGGGAGAGAGTGCACCAACATTTAATTTTGATGTCAGGGGTTGAAAAATTCGGGTCACAAGTGGTCCTTGGGCCTCGAGTTTGAGACCTCTGGTCTATATGGATGGATAACTGTTTAAACTTTATAAAGTTCTCAACATATAACCCTGACAAAGGTTGGAATATATTTTGTATGTTATCAAAATCACAATTATCTATGCTGTACATTGACTAAATCATATGGTCTGTTCGCAAATGTGAGTTTTCAAAGTGCACACACAAAAATGTAATATTCCGGCACATTTGTTTAATGCACTACAATGTAAATATTAGTACGAACTAGTGAAAAATAAATAAAGCTAGCATTTATATTAAAATACATGAATATTATTCACAAGGTTTCATCACTCCAAAGAGTGAAGGTTCTACCTACCAGGGGGGATTCTAGGAGCAGAGGTTTAGGGGTGCTACAGAGAGGTCAATGGGTCATACAAAGACCTGGGGGTAGGGGGCTGTGTGTGGGGTTGGGGTCATGTGTGGGGAACTGCACATCGACTGGCGGGAGGTTGGGGGTCACTTGTCACTCCCAAAACAGGCACAGGAAGTCTGTTAGTAAACGTATCTGATAAGGTCAGCCGGGTAGTCATGGCCACGAAGTTATGATCATCAACTGCCACCAGGGGGACCCTGGTTAAAGATCTTCCGTGAGCAAGGCACTGATATCCTGAGCTGCAGCCCCCTGCGCAAGTGAGGTCACTGTAATGGGTCAAATTTCATTTCTGCATGTGTAAACACCCCATCCCAAGAAAAAAAGAGGATCTTCTCTTTTTTGTCATCATATAAAGCACTTTGGGGGCGGCACGGTGGCCGAATGGTTAGCACGATGGCCTCACAGTGAGAGACAGCATCGGGCGTGGGTTCGATCCCGGCTCCGGCCATCCTGTGTGGAGTTTGCATGTTCTCCCCGTGCTTGCGTGGGTTTCCTTCGGGTACTCCCGTTTCCTCCCACATTCCAAAAACATGCATGGCAGGCCGATTGAACACTCTAAATTGCCCCTAGGTATGAGTGTGAGCGCGGATGGTTGTTCGTCTCTGTGTGCCCTGCAATTGGCTGGCAACCAGTTCAGGGTGTCCCCCGCCTACTGCCCGAAGATAGGTGGGATAGGCTCCAGCACCCCCCGCGACCCTAGTGAGGACAAGCGGTACAGATGATGGATGGATGGATAAAGCACTTTGAGCTGTGTTGCGTATAAAATGCGCTATAAAGTTGCTTTGTTTTGCCTTGCCATGTCTAATTTCTGAGGGAGGACAACGTCTTTTGATACAGCAGCTTCTGAACATAAAAAAAAGAAAGTTTACCTTTGTGGAGTAAACCAACCCTCAACAGTGAGTGCAAAATTTTGCATTCACTTTTACCTGAAATACATCTCCTCCGAACATAGTGAAATTTAGGAACTCGTAAATCATGTTGTCCTGTCATGTCATGTCTTGTTTGAAGTCCGGTATATGCAAAGTGCCTGTGTCTATTGAAAATCTAAAAATATTGAAATAAAAATACTGAAGTGAATACTCATAGAGTATATAAAGCCCTCTCCTTGCTCTTACTGTCTCACTCTCTCTGTACCACCACCAGTTAGATAACTATGCAATGCGTTTTACATCAAATGAGAAATAAACTGATACATGGCACCAATTTACTGTATATTATTCGAGAAGCTTAGACCCCTTGATCGAACATTCTTACGTGAACTTGGCTCTTGTTTGCTGAAAATCAATCTTATTTCCATGAGGCTGCCTGCCTATACCAGTATGCACACAACAGTAAACGAGACAATAGCCACACTCTAGGCTTTAATGTCAACCCATATACTGGGCATATCGCTGGCGTCTGGCCAAAACCTGATAAATCACATTTTGGTGAATTTAATATTTATTTTCAAAAATCTATATTATTGGTCAATTCACGCGTGTGGGCATTATTTTTACACATTTTTGACCAATTGAAAGTATTTTAATTTCTTGCTGTCTTTCTGATACAATGTTAAATGGTTGAACAAAATTGCCAGTCTTGGGTTCTCCTGAAAAGTGACATTTTTGGAGGTAAAAGGTTTTGGCCCGAGACCAGCCATATGCTTGAGTAGCTCATTCCCATCAGAAAGGACAGAGGAAGGTCTACTGGTTAACCACTTGTAATGTTTTCCTCGCTTGAAAAAACTTCCCCTTACTCCTGTATAGCAATATGACTTTTAAACCTTTTTTATCTTGTTAAAAAGAACATGCAGTAAAAAAAGAATAATATTAATAAATATCTCTAAAATTACGGGTGTGCTTTTTTTATCTTGTGCGAAGCGGGATCGCTTTCGGGTAATATTTAGCACTCATTTTTAGTGATTCTCCGCAGAACCAACAAAGGTTCTTATAGCTTCAAATAAGAACCAAATGGTTCTTAGATATCATTCCAAATATATAACTGTAGCTGAATAATTGGGCTATATAGGCCTATCAACAATGGCACCACAATAACCAGTCATTACTGGTTTATTATTGGGTTCATTAATCCTTTAAGAACCCAAATAGCGCTATATGGAACCAGGAGTGCAATATGCTGAAGAACCTCTGAAGCATTTTTATGTTTTAGAACAAAACACAGTTGAATCTAATCAACATTGAGTTGCTTTTCTGCGCATTGAGAAATGGCTAAATGTGTATACTTTTCAAACAAAAGTCCTCATTTATATCACGCATACGTATGTGTGGGTGTGTGTGTGAGTGTGTGTGAGTACAACAATGTTGCTGAACAACACAGACTCTGTGTAGCCCCACAATGTAAGACTTGCCCAATGAAGCTGCAGCCTTTGAGCGGATTTGCTCCGGTCCCAACAAAGCTATCCCATAAACCATCTGTGCACAGGACAGCAGATGATTGTGATACTTCACTGAGGTCTATGGCAGGGTCGAGGTTTCATTAAATCCAGACAGCCTTTACTCTGCAGCTGCAGGCCTCCCTCCAGCCTGAGAACGGTGACTGCAAGCTGCTTCACCCCATACTGTCTGTGTGAGAGGAGTGGTTTGCTTTGACACACTGCACAGTAAATCTAAGAGAATGCAGCCTCTCACAACAATACACATTCATTTTGAATTAATAGGTAAATTGTTATTATAAAGGCAAACCAAGAAGCATAAGACATGCTTTGTGGGTATCCAGAGTGAGGCAATGCCCCAGTGTGATCAACAAAGAAAAGTAAACGATAGTATGTACACAATTATTGAACTTTGACGTGGATTTTATAATCAAAACAACCATTCATGCACCAGAATCACTCAGAGAATAGTTTTGTTGTGATTTTTTCCCATACGGTATACAATACTATACGATACAATATTTGGTTTTATTTGTACAGCGCATTTCATGATTTAATGTGAGTCACTGAAGTCATCATATCAACGCATTTACTGCTTAAACTAGCACAATAAGCATTTTCTGTAAATGAGTAGTAAAACCCATAACGTTGACCATGTTTCATCATCATCATGAGAATCTAATAGGTCTGTATGTCATAATCCAAGTTCCACCACTGGAAAATGTGATATTTTAACCCAGGCCAACATGGTCAATATGTCTTTAGTTTACTCTCCCTTTCAAATCAATCTCTCGCTATGTGTCTACAGATAACCAGTGCGTGAAACAGTCTTTTTCTGCTCCCCGAACCCCTTTACGCTTCAGCATCAATAATTCAACAAGCGTAGAATATCCCTCTTCTTCAGACCTTTACAAAAGAGAATTATTCCCCCTGTGATACAATTAGCTGTTAGATGCCATCCACCATCCCGCTGGCTGCTCTGTACACGTTACAGCTGCATGAGATAGACAGAGGAAGTGGTTGTAACGCCATCAAACAGAAACACTTTCAGCGCATATTGCGGCTAGTGTGACCTTAACAAATACTCACTCATGTATTTATTACACTTTAGTTGTGCATGGACAGTGTCAATGATATTTCCATGCATAGTATAAACAACACAAACTGTGCCACACAAGACAATCTGATTAACTTTGTTATATATACAGAAATGTTGCTGATAATTACAATGAAGATAATGTGAGATGTTGCTGATAATATCCTTGTATAGGTCCCATTCATTTAAATAATGAAAATGTTAAAACTTTAATCCGACTGTTACTGCTGTGCAGTCGAAAATAATGTTAACTTTTTAAGATAACAACCACTCCGAAATACTGAATATCGAAGCATTAAATATGATTATGTAATAGCATTTCACTAATTGGAATTATTTTGTTTTGAATAGAGGTTTTTAAAGATGACCACAGGTAGACAAAATGCGTCCAAATAAATAAATAAATAAAACGTTTTTTTAAGTAGAGTACAAAATATATAGAGGTTATTAATCATTGATGATGGAGTGGCTACCCTCGCCGGCCTTCCGTGGATGCACCATGGGTTCAGTTCCAACTCCGTGACGCGAGTAGTTCGCCTTTCATTCTAAAGGAAGCCTGCTGGGATCAAGCTGTATAGAAAATATCACATAATGTTTCATGTTTGAAAACTTGTTAAAACAAAACTCAAGAGTATTCAGTGAAGAGTGTGCAGAAAATTATAAGTTTAATAAATCATGTAGTGGTCCCTCTGTTGAAAACCGAGGCGCAGAGCTCCACATTGAGCTTTTTAGTCAAATGGTTCCAACTCACGCCCACTCATCTGAGACGGATCCATTTTTTGCCACCCAAAGAAAAAAACATTGTTCTTACTTGGGAAATCCAATGAGAAGACAGCGTTTTTGTGATTTTATTAATTGGTTGTTATATTATTACATTTTTCGTCGAAATCCTTTAAAATAATATTCGTGATTATATTCTCAATGTAACTGTATACCTCCACTGACTCATAAAACTCTGCCCTGTTTCGGGTCGCCTACTCTCCTCTCATTGTTGTTTTGCACACTTCCTATTTACAAACACGGAAACAAATAGCACCAGAGGAGAAGGAAGTACAGCACGCACCCGGGGTCTGGAAAAAAAAAAGGGGGGGGGGTGAAGGTGATGAGGGATGCGGCATTGGATGGTTGGAAGAAGCCGCCGCCGACTGTCGTAAAAGAACAGTAAGACGGCAAAGAAGAGCAAGAGAGCAGAGAGAAAGGGAATTCAATGCGGTGTGCCGCAATAAAATGATATGACGGCAATAAAAGTTTATAGCGTATAAATTTCTGAAGGTTAAGAACTAAACGGCTGTAAAGCAAACACGCGGAGAGAAAGGGGAAGGCGGCAGTATGGAGACAGACACACTGAAAGTATTAGAGGGAAGCGAAGCCCTTTCTTGATCAATTTTTCGATGATGAGATTGATGGGGGGAGACAACAAATATCTGGATGATGTCATGTAACTTGAACATTTTGTTTTATTTCAGCATTGGAATCAGTCTGTTGATTTATTCTATACATATATATATATATATATATATATATATATATAAATATATATATATATATAAATATATATATATATATATATTTATATATATATATATATATATATATATATATATATATATATATATATATATATATATATATATATATATATATATATATATATATATATATATATATATATATATATATTTCAGGATGAAAGCAACTCTAGTTTTGAATGACCCAATTGTGTTATGTGCTGATCTTTGGCTTGCAGCAACATGATGGAGGAAAGAAAGCGTCTCCTTCTTCCTCCCCGCGTCCTTTCAAAGGGGAGTTTTATGGTTCGGCTGCCGTTTGCCTCTATGGGGATATCTATGCAGGCCGCTTGTGTCGACGTGTTGCTGTGTTGTGTCTCCCATCCGACCTCCCTTTGTCTTCCTCAGTTGCATCCTTGCAGCGCAGGTCATAAAATCTGCACCACCCCGCCAAAGAAAAGCACCCAAGACAGCAAAGCCTGAAACACTGGGCCCTCACCTTCCGGTCCAGAGGGCAGGTCGGGGCCCGGACTGGAGCCTCAAACGTTGGGAGGGCAGAGTAAATTCTGCGGCTGCAAACCGGAAACGAAGGTGCTACATTAGAGGCAATGATGGCTTTCCAATATGTGTTCGTATTTGTTATTTTGATATGGTTCGCTTGTATTCTCTGATTTCACTGTGCTCGTCTGATAACGACTCTGATTTCCAAAGGCTGAAAACTCAGCAAATGTGCTACGGGCTCTTCAGATAATGGTAACAATTGCTTTTTACAGTCTGTTAGCAGCCTATAATTTAAAAGGCTGGCGCACACACATTGATGCGCGCTCGTGTACAAACATGCACGCGCGAGTTTATCGAACGTGTTTTTTTACCGTTATGTAAAAAATATAAGGCTGTTGGGATCGGATTTCTAATGTTATCGCGGCAACTATATATTTTCTAAATTAATTTTAAAGAATAAATTTAACAACGCAATTACAATAATACTAAGTAATTGTTATTATTACTATACACTTAGTTTTGGCAAGAGATATTTTTATTTTTTATTTTACAAAAGATTATCGAATGGTATTTTAAATTGATGTAATGTTTAATTATTAGTACAATATACGTATTTGTGCTTCAAAATATAATTTTTTATAAAATCCTAATAAAATATAAATAGTTGAAAATGAATCTAAAATCCCAGAAGAAACAAAAACGCGCAATGCTTTCACTCTAGACAGCGATCTTACGTTGAAAAAACCACGTTATTTTCTCTTGTGTTGGATCTCAGAAGTGCATCGTCTGCCGAATAAAGACATTTTTTCATATTTCAATTGATAATGATGATAATGAAAACAACAACGACTGCATAGGTTCGTCTGTTTTCCGCCCAAATTCCGATGTAATAAACTACAGCATCCCACGAAAATGGATGAATACTGCTAGTCGTAACTACTACCACTAAAATTATTATTATTATTATTATTATTGTTATTATTATTATTATTATTGTTATTATTATTATTATTATTATTATTATTATTATTATTATTATTATTATTATAACCATTTTAAATCGTATAGGTTGATTACTCTGTATGAACTTCACAGGACACTTCTAATTGACTTGATTACATCAGTAATCATTAAAGTGAATGACTGATTGGTCTTTTTTCTCTTGAGTCCCCAATCACTACAGCTAATCACCTCCAACTGGAGCACACTATTTTTTTCAGAGCCGTGTGTGTGATGCGTGGAGTGTTACGGAAGTCACGGATACTTTCAATAGGGATCTCTTTTCAAATGGCCACTTGATGGCGCTCTTGCACCATTATTAAGAGCAGACCAACACCGCTCACATTTTCAAACACACTTTCATACACACAATACCCCGTGTTACGTTAACAAAGTAGACAATGGTTTGCTTGTGTTTCTTTTCTTTTTATTATTTGTATTTTTTTATGAATAGTGTTTGTACATGTAGGCCTATACAGGGATTACATGTAGAGGCAACCAGCAAAATATATGTATTATTATAAGAATAAATGGACGGGATCTAACCGTAAATACGTTGATATTAAATGGCCAAATAATTTTCCTGGTGTATTGACCGGTTTGGTATAATTACGTTCAATTGCAACACATTAAAAAAAAAACAACTAACAAATATATAGTATAATCTGTTTTCACCGAATGCTTTCAGGTGACGGAGGATATCCATTATGGGGCTACTTTTTTAGCAAGTGAAAATCTCACACGTAAAAAAACTTTATTGAACTTAAACGTAATGCTATGTTGTGCAATGAACTTTGACCAGTCTGAGTAATAGATGGGAAAATACTGCTGCACTCCCTGTGAAATCTAGCGTATACTAATGTGATTTACACAGTGGGCATTTGCAATGGGCGCTTGCGACATTTAAGCAATCACGCCAGCGCTGCATAATCTTCAATAGATACAACTTCCATTTTACTGATATGTGCGCGTGCGAATGTCACAATGACAGTCAAAAAAATAATAAATATACACACACACAACATCCCCGCGCTTACGGGTGCGCTGGAGGACCACATTCGGATGTTGAAAAATTATTGAAGGTCTTTATTGATACATCTATACTACACAATAAACGGTCCGGTATAATCAGCGCACTTTCGTCATCAAATCAGAGGATCTAAACGAAAGCAATCCTACAACTTAACCCTCGTTAGGAATCATCCCTCCGTCCACCACTCACACCTCGACAGGATGGACGACATCTGCATGACGAAACGACAATTAAAATGCGAGGTATTCTTGCTCGGTTAAGGGCATTTACGGCCTCTGCTCTCGCAAAGGGCGCTCATAACCCCCCTTTGTGCTTCGCTGCTGTGAGGACGTAAACAAGCAAACACTATACCGCATCAGCTTTATGGGACTTTATAGTTGCTTAAACTGTTTACAGCCGTTTCTAGAGCTTATTACCCACCCAGCCCCCTTGTATATGAAGATCATATTTATAAAACAATCAGATCGCATCGTCAGACCCATGCAGCCCGTTTATTTCCAAAGCCAAAGCCACACATGCATTGACACATAGGAGAGGAAAGAAGTGCTTGGCAATTAATGTGGACGTAGTGTTCTTAATGATGCAATGCATAGAATACAACATTTTAGCTCCCTCCAATTATAATTTTCAGACTGTGTGTGATGTGTGTACAATAGGTTAAAACTTTTATTAACACGCGCGCTCGCGCGCACACACACGCACACGCACGCACGCACACGCACACACACACACGCGCACACACGCATTTAAACACGCACACACACAATTCTCCGCCTCATTTTCTCTTCTTCGATCTCCCCATCCTCCCGCTCTCTTTGCATTAGACGCTCGCCAGCCGACGCCAGCGGAAAGTGCAGCGAGTGTGCGCACGCTCGTGCATGTTTGTTCGTGCACGGGGAAGCCAATGGGACGAAGAGCTGATAATAGATGCAAATTATCCTGAAACACACATACTACAGAGGAAACAGAAAGAGGGGGGATGGAGAGAGAGTGAGCGTGTGTGTGAGAGGGGAGAGAGAATATGAAACAAGTCATTTGCAGAAGAGTAAATCACAGAAAAGCCGTTTGAGAGCAAGACAGGGCTCCAGCTTTCAACGCTAACGCCGGAATTGTGATGCGCGCCAGTCCATCCTACTTCACTTCCCCTTCTCTGGTTTCTTCATCGCTGGATATTTCATGGAATCTGTGTGAAAGTTGTTGTTTTTGTGGCGGCGGCATTGTTTGGTCCCGCTACGGCTGCTTGTCGTCACCGAGATCAGCTCGTCAGTTGTGGCCGTGAGGGGGAACACCACAACAGACTCTCGCTTTCTCTCTCCCTTTCCTCCTTCTCTCTCGTCTGGTGCTCTTGCTCTCGCCTGAAAACACAACCGAAGCAGACAAACACAACAGAGCGCCGCCGCTCACTTGTACTCTGACTCTACAGACGGGGGAAAACAATCAGCGAAAGATGAGTTCATATTTCGTCAATTCACTCTTCTCCAAATATAAAAGCGGCGACTCGTTACGTCCAAATTATTATGAGTGTGGCTTCGCGCAGGACCTCGCCGGTAGCCGGCCTACTGTAGTGTACGGTCCGGGCTCCGGTGCAACCTTTCAGCACGCTCCTCAGATCCAGGACTTTTATCACCATAGCGCTTCAACACTGCCCAGCAATCCGTACCAGCAGAGTCCTTGTGCGGTAACCTGCCACGGCGAGTCCGGCAACTTCTATGGATATGACGCCCTGCAAAGGCAGACGCTCTTCGGGGCGCAGGACGCAGATTTGGTCCAATACAGCGACTGTAAACTGGGAGGCGCACCCGGACTAGGCAGCGAAGACGCGGAGGGAACAGACCAGAGCCCTTCACCGACGCAGCTCTTTCCCTGGATGAGGCCGCAAGGTGAGAACTTTCTTTCCCTGTTTGTGAAACATCCTCATAAAGTAGATCGGAGCAAATCTATGTCTTGCCACTCTGGGGGAGAAGGCAGAATATTTGAGAGCTTGTGGCAATCAGTGGACAAAAGTTGGAAATTCACTATTAATGAAGGTAATTGGGGCTTCCTGTGTTCAAAGCGGAAGACAAAGACAAGTTTATGGTTTTATTGCCACCACCAAAACTTGTGAATGACTTAAATTGCACCAGCTATACTGAGGTGGATGGGTGAACACAAAGAAGGGAAGCGGACTATGGAAAGAATGGTTGTGTGCGCGTTTGTGTAGTACGCGTGTGTGCGTGTGTGTGTACGTGATTGTGTGTGAGTGGGAGTGTACGTGCGTGCGTGTGCGTGTGCGTGTATGCGCGCGCGCGCCTGTGTGTGTGTGCTGGGCGCAGACCGGAGAAGGATGAAGTGAACCTCATCAGAAAGTCCCGTCTGCTCCAGATGGGGAATAGTTGTTGGAGTACAACAGTATTAGCATCTCTCAAAGACTTGCTTTAGACATGCAGCTCTGACCTGGGTTAAACTTTTACTGCATTTTCCTTTTTACGACTTACTTGTGGTCTTCTGAATTATTCAGCTACATGGGGGCCATGCTGCCTACATGGGAGCGATGTGGGTGTAGGACGACAGGGAGCGAAAAAAGAAATGAGATTCGTTTTATGTTAGTTTAAGCACATCCAATGTGTGCATGTGGATTGCGTGAGTGTGTGTGTGTAACAGAGAGAGTGAGAGAAAGAGAGGGAGAGAGAGAGAGAGAGAGAGAGAGAGAGAAAGAGAGAGGGAGAGAGAGTAACAGAGGGACAATTTGAGCTGTAACTGAAACTGAAGCATTCTTTATTTCAAATCGTAACAGCGGCACAGTACTACAGTGAGTCTTTCTGCGCACACTTTTTGAAAATATTTATTTGGGGTTAGGTGAATATCGCCAAAATTATACAGTAGTTTTGCTGAGTATAGTCAAACAAAAATAACAATAAAAGCTAAACACAGCATATCTCCCTGGTGCCCTCGGCAATGATTCATCACTGCTGGTAAACTTGCAGTATACACGTTCACTTATGTTTCCGCACCCGTTTCACAAGCCTGTGTAAACTGCAGTGGCTTCTAGCAATGTGTTAGTCCTTTGTGTACTTTGCCAAGGACTTCGGTTGTGTGGTTTGTGCTTATAATAATCCCAACATCTCTGCGCGTTCCTCAGGTTTTAATGCGGAGCTGTAGCAAGGACTAGATTCATCCGAGGAGCCACCTTAGAACATTCGTCCGGTGATTAATCGTTTTGTATATATTTTGTGTAGTGGTCAGAATCAAAACAGGAAAAGGCGCGCCATGTTTGTAGCTCTTTGCAATGTAACTCTATCGCATCCGTAAAAACAAGGTGGAAAATGTCACCCCTATGCACATGCACATAAGTAATATAATAACAGTTAGGATTGTCTTCTGTGGCATTCTGCTTAATTTTTGTTTCAGTAGTTCAATGAACATGTTAGCGTTAAACACAGAATTGTTCGTGTGTGGTCGTTTCAACTCTTGCGAATATTATTTTGTTTGCAACCACAAGCTGTTAGTCAGAGTATTGTTAAAACCGGGAAGCGGGATGAATTCGGTTGTTTTTCGTTAACGTATGCGCAATTTGATATGTGCCTTTTATTACGTTTGGGTGCTAATTGATGCTATGTGTGCTTATTGGAGGGATATTATGTAACTATATGAGTTGTAATGATATACGGAAACAACGACGCGTAAACACATTGCCACATATAACAAATTGTGGACAATTCTATTCAGTGTGAAGAATTTTTCTTTATTGAACGTCAAAAGTCGTTGATACTGAAGTTTTGCCCACCCATAATGATTTACCATGTTCTAATGTGTGATCTTTATGACGAGTGGCATATTTTGTCCATGTGGCGCATCCATCCCCTTTTATGGTAGGCTATCAAAACGTAGGACAAACAGTTTTATGGAAATATAATCACTCACATAAATGCCCCGTGTGTGTAATCTGTCGGGAGTCGGACGCCAAGCATTCTCTGTTAATATTCTTTTCTTTTTTTAATATATCCTTTGATGTTTATGGGAGTTGAGACGATGTTGGATGATAAATCATGTTGAGTTTTTACATTAAAAATGTATATTTCATTTTTGTTTCACTGCACCCCATTGTACGAATGTATAGTTTCAAATTAAAATAAATTTATCATCGTGTGTGGTTAATTATAACGGCGGGTATTTAAAGTGAAAGCGTATTACACGTGAATTGCGGCTGGCCTACAGTGGGCGAATTATTAATTGAAAATCACTGAGAATAGAGCTTGAATTTATGAATCATTTATTCACTTAATAATGAAGTGGTGGTGATTTTAACAGTTTTTTCTGCCAGCGCGACAAATTTGCAAAAAAAAACTTCCGCCTGTGTAGAATGTGCAAACGAAATTCCCTCGCGCGTCATCAGATGTTTTTCATTAATTGGAACATTTATTAGTGTTGCAGACAGTCACTATACATTTGAAGTTATGTATTATGTTATTTTTACAGGATGCATACATGCTTCGATGTGTAATGTCTGCAAAAAATAAAAGTAATCATCATCATTATTATAGGCATTCAATTTGAAGCTACAAAAAGCGAAAAAATAATTACAATACAATACAATTACATAAAAAGTACAGGTTGTTTTAAATAATACATATACATCGGACGTTTCTTCTGTTGTGCGCTGCTCTCGTCATGGTCAAAACCCCTTCTTAAATAATCTTTCTTCAGTACACTTAGTTTTTGTTTGGGGTTTACTATTTGCGTTCAACATCGAGTCCCTAATCATATGTCCCCATTTCCCGCTTTTTTTTCTCACCACCTCCCCCAGTAGCTGCTGGAAGGAGGCGAGGCCGGCAGACGTACAGCCGTTACCAGACTCTGGAGCTGGAGAAGGAGTTCTTGTTCAACCCGTACCTGACCCGAAAGCGCCGCATTGAGGTGTCGCACGCGCTGGCGTTGACGGAGCGGCAGGTGAAGATCTGGTTCCAGAACCGCAGGATGAAGTGGAAAAAGGAGAACAACAAGGACAAGTTCCCCAGCAGCAAGAGCGAACAGGAGGCGGTGGAGAGAGAGAGGAGGGAGAAGGAGCTACGCGATGGAGGGGCAGTGGGTGCAGGAGGTGGCGAGGGAGGCGGTGGCGGAGGCTCGGTGCCGGTAGCGGGAACAGCTGGATCACAAGCCGCTTTGAGCGATGAGTGCTGTGAGAAAACCCATAAGCAAATGTAGGTTCGAATAGATTAATTTGGGGAGTAAAGGGGCTAGATGGGGCGATCTGTGGTGGGGACCGTGTTGTCGTGCTATTTGGTCTGAATTGGGGATTTAGCTGTCCTGCTATAGCCACGTTTCAATCGACGGGACCGAACTTTAGTTTTCAAAACAGCGACTGGCTATCTGATAGGACTGGAAGGGCCCCAGTGCCCAGTTCTGCTGACTGCAAGGAATGAAAAAAAAAGAAAACAAAAAGAAAAAAAAATACTTGGAAATGCAATGAATGAGGGCGGGATTAATCAATCCAACATAGTCTACTTTAGTGAAGAAAAAAAAAGAATGATACAACAATGATAGCTTCCTTTCTTTGTTGAACACTTGTGGTGGAAACATTTCTATATTGTTCGAAGTTTGTCATTAACAATTTTATCTTTGGCAGCTGTATAGTTTTTAAGTTAAAATGATGACGGTGCACTTTTTACTGTACTTCTCACTCCTATGTTGTTGTTGTTATGGCAATTGTTATTAATGATGAAGTTGATGGCGTAGCAATTAATGAAATGTCCAACAACATGAAACTGCCTATTTATGCCGTTTTAGTAGGTCGGGTCTCTTTTTTAAAACACTCTAATCGCCGTTTTTCGTTTTAGTTCGTTTTTGATCGATGGTGTTTGTTTATGCTGTCTTCCTTTTCTCTTTTGGGATTAAAAGCATGCGCACAGTGGGGTTAATAAAGAGAAAATACTTATAAATAAAAATGATTTTAAAATGTACAAAGTTAGTGCTTTCTGGGTTCTACATTTGTTTCAAAGTTTGATTGTTTGATTAACCTGGTGAACTATTTTTGGTCTTCTTTGGCGGCATTAGATTGTGAACGCAAGGAAGTTAACGGACAGTTCCTTGTCCGTTTTTTATAAACTCTCATTTTGAAATTGTATTTTCTGTCATAACACAGACTGTTAAACGGCAGTTCAAGTAAAATAACACACACAAACACACCCCCACACACGCACCCCCACACCCCCACCCACCCACACACACCCACACACACACGCACACGCACACAAACAACCGCGCAAACGCACGCACACACGCACACGCACGCGTACACTCGCATGCGCGCGCGCGAGCACGCGCGCACGCATACACACTCTGTACAATCTTCGGCCTATTCAAACATACTTTTATTTATGGCACACTCCCCCGATTATATCTTTACAAGTCTGTAGCCTAGTCACAGATTTACACTGTCCTCAATCATCATCATACCAAACACTTTCAGCGGGGTTGTTTCCATATGGAATGATCAAAGACGAAAACTGAGTATAGCTTTAAGCATACAGTAAAACCCCCACCCTATGGTTTAACACATGCAGTAATAAAAGCAGGAAAAGATAATAATTTCTAGTTTTACAATGCAACTCATTATTTTTGTAGAAAATCTGTGGTTATTATTAAGCATGTTACACAAAAAACATGCTCACTTGAAGGAAAAATTAAATTTTTAGAGACCATCCCAAATGTAAATAAATGGGCCCTTATAGCATTGTTCTGTTCCAATGGCATATGAACATAATTATATTTCGTGCATTTTAATACACTGTCATCTCCTTCTTTCTAACACAAGAGGTTGCTTTGTACACTGGAGAAGTTGCACAGTTAAAAGGGTTCTAACGTAACGGTGTAGGACCCCCGGTATACTGCAAAGTGATTACACCTGAGTAGTAGTATGATCTGTGGTACACTAAAAAGGAACCTCTAAGAGCCTCTTTCCCCGACAGCCTCAGCTTCTCACTGAGCACAATCAACTTCCCTTTTGTAAGAACCACTAATTTATTGCCATTGAACACATGGAAAGAGAAATATTTTTCACAGCCACACTATGATCAGTCTAAAACTTTAAATTGGAAAATGCACATTTTTTTTTTAACAAACCACATGACTTTATTAAATATCAACAAATGGAAAGCTGGAGACGGATGAATTGCAGCTTGTGTTAAAGATGTACCTCACACATCTCATTTAACCAAAGGTAAACATCATTCAAATGTAAAAAAAAGTTAACCACTATATAATTTAAAAACAACAAAATACTATGCCTTAATTTCTGTTATATTGGCCATTTCATGATTCAAAAACAATGGTTTCATCAATGGTATTAAAGAAACAGACAAACATTGCTTTTCATGAAAACAACACGTTTTATTATCTTTTCAACAAAAAATATCCTAAACAATTTTTCTAGCTCAACCACCAACTTTACACTTTTTGAGATTTTTTTTATTTGACTTATATATTTTGCTGCGGCACTGTGGTCGACTGGTTAACAGGTCTGTCACAGAGGTTATGGGTTCAGTTCCGGCTTGGTTCCTGTGTGGCGTTTGCATGTTCTCCCCGTGCTTGCGTGGGTTTTCGCCGGGTTTCCTCCCACATTCCAAAAACATGCATGGTAGTTTAATTGAATAGAAGTCAATTGTAGTTGAGTGTGTGACTGGTTGTGTGTTTTTGTGTGTGCCCTGGAATTGACTGGCAAACAGTTCAAGGTGTACACTGCCTACTGCCCAGAGACAGCTGGGACAGGCTACAGCACGCCCAAGACCCTCGTGAGGAGAAGCACCATGGATATTGGATGGGCGGATATCTTTTGTCACGTTTGGCACAGACACTGCGGTTCCTGATATTCACATGTTTAAACAATATTACTGAATACATTGTTACTTCTAAATTACCAAACGTAAATTTAATCAGAATAGGCCTACTAATTTAATTACATATTAAAAAAAATTCCTTTCATTACAATAACGGTTTCGAATCAATTTTAATTTTAGAGTTTTCGCTCCAGAGTATAGGCATGTGCTAGCTGCTACGCTAAGTGGTCAAGAAAAATCATAGCTATAAAATATATTTTCTACTTTCTAAAAAAACAAAAAAATCACAGTAGGGACAAGTATATAAACATTCGGCGCCAAGGAACTTCAGGATCGCAAATTGTGAGTGACCTCAACTTAATCAAAACTTGTCGATTTTGTGGTGGTGCTGCAAGATATTGTACAACACATTCACTAGTTTCTTGACTTTTTTTCATTTTCATTTCCCCCCAAAATTAATCAATTCAGCAAAACCTTTGGGTGAGGATGATAAGGAAAGTGTACGCAATAATCCGGGAGGTGTAGTAGCCATTTATAGACAACAGATTGAGAACCAAACCTCTATCATCTGGTTTAAGGTTGAAGTGTGAGGTTTGTGAGGTTTGAAATCAGTTTGTATCAAGCTGAGAAGGCTTTAAATAATATGACTCAAGAGAAAGTATTAAATAATCGGAGTAATTACTCTACTAAGAGTAACTATTCAGTCGGGAAAAAAAACTAATCAAGTCCAAAGTATGTGGTGGGTAACTCCTAAAATATGCATTGTTTTAAATGAATGCCAAATGGTAATAATTATGAAAAAATTGCCAAACAATTTCACTTCAAAGCAATATTTATTGAAAAAATATATGAATTAAGGCAAATTCAGCAATAAGAAGTGGGTTTTAAAAAACTTCCTTTTTTAAATGTGTTAAGCAGCACAATAGGCTCACCAGGCATAGACCGTTAACTACATACATGTGTAAAATTTCATGAACTTCACAAAGATGGCTTCCCCCAAATTCATATTTGTTTAATTGCTTAAAAACAATTTGAGTACTGCGAACCTACCTCTTTATTTTCAGGGTCGGGCATACAATGAGGGTTCATTTTCTAATTGCTCCCTTAGAGTTGGCAAAATGCTTAATGGGCTGAATGGGTGAGATAAACTGAAATTTGTATTCACGTGATGTGGTTGACCTGTAGGTTTCGACACAAAAATGAACATTATTATGAATTGTAACATCAAAATGAATAACATAAACAAATGTAATGTTAAAACATGTTTTTTCAAAAGTGTGTATCAAACTGATAGCCCTTCACACTAATCAATAGCCAAAAAGTAGCTCTCAGATTCAAAAAGATGAATGGAACACTGCGACAACAAGAATACGTCACCCTATTCAGAAGAGTACGATGAGGACCAATTTTTAACACCTTTATGTATTTTTAAATCCACTACCCTTTCTGATGAAAACAATTGTCAAGCGTGTGCTTACTGCCCTGGCAGTGTGGGGTGTATTAAAAAATTAACAACACAGCATACCACAGAGAAAAGTGCCGCAGGGCATTAATGGAAAACACAAAAGAGAAATTAGAATAGTAGAAGAAATACAAAAGGTTGGTCTGTATGGTGCCTGTTTTTCTAGATAGTGATCTCGTGTATTTTGTCAATGAAAAATAAGCTGCAATACAGTGAACCTATTACGTTATTTGGGAGCGATAGCAACCGAGCCCTGCTGCGATGACTGATAGTCCAAGTGGCTAACCCAAACAAATTTCTAATTCTCTATAGATGCCACAAAATTGTGGCAAAGCTCTAATTTCCATCAGACAAGGCTATGGCTTGCTAAAATAAAGCTTCTCACCGCACTTGACCACACCTGGCCCCAAGATATATTAAGCAAGACTGGCTTCCGTGGAAAATAGTGAATTAGTGATTCTTTAATGAATAACAGAATAGGTTCCCAATATAATCAGCAAATAGACACATAATCTAATATTGAATTGATCAATCAATCAATCAGTCAATCAATCAATCAATGAATACAATTTTATTTTTATTTATTTTCGTTCTGTGCAACCAAAACATCCGAAATACAACATAAAAGAAGCCCCACCCCTCTCTCCTAATGTACACATAGACATTAATGGGGTCACACAGACAAAAAATCCATACGCACACAACCTGATAAACTATATATATATATAAATGTATATATATATATTTATATATAGATATAGATATAGATAGATAGATAGATAGATAGATAAAAATGGGTGCACTTACAAAGAGCATCTTAATTAATAACGTTAACATTAAACAAAGCACATCTTGTATTATGCTCTTATTCTGAAAGCCCAAGTGCACCAATTTGCCATTGATGAAGTGATCAAGACATAACTTTCACTAGTGTCACAAAAAACACTCTCATAAGGCATTCTGGTGCAACAGGTAATGTTTAATGCTAACAAGGCCTTTAAAATTGCTGTAAATATACAGCATATGAAAATGCTTAGTTTTTATAGGACTGCAATGACGTGCAATGATAAACATGTTATCTTTGTGGGAGCTCAGGTGCACTTTGTGGGGCTTTGCTCAGTTTGGCTTGAACGTGACTTGATGCCTAAAAAGTCAAAAATAAAGTGGATTAGGAAACTCAGACGCAAGACAGGAGGATACATTAAGAAGCCTTTATTACATAAATGTTACAGTTAACTACCAGGTGGAGAAGGATAACTAATTAATCATCAATTAGCCAATATAAATATGTCTAATAGCTGTAGATAATTACATAAAACTGGCATATAAAAAAACAAAAGAAAGAAAGAAAGAATGAAAGAAAAGTTGTATGAAAGAAAAAGCATGAATGCAATGTTCGTGTTTAAACCTGCAGCTTTAATTTAAGTGCATCGTGCGTGCTGGTCCAAAACGTTCCCCTCTGACGGATTCAAGATGCGATCTCCTGTCTTGATCGAGGGTTGGACGTGATCCCCACCTATGACGCGTAAAAGAGCATTATTGTTGGTATAGAATAAATCATTTCTTTTTAGCTACAGGTAAATTGTGCTTATTCTGATCTTGTATTTATGCACAGCCAGACAGTGACACAAGCCGCGCTCAGTCAACATAAAAAAGTACAAGTCAGACGATAGACATCATATGTCGATCGTATCATCTAGAATTTTTTTCAATTTGAAAATCTTCTGAGTTATGAAGTCCATCCATCCATTATCTGAACCGCTTGTCCTCACTAGGGTGCTGGAGCCTAATCCCAGCTATCTTCGGGCAGATACACCCTGAACTGGTTGCCAACTAATTGCAGGGCACACAGAGACAAACAACCATCCGCTCTCACACTCATAGGGCAATTTAGAGTGACCAATCAACCTGCCATGCATGTTTTTGGAATGTTGGAGGAACCCAGTGTACCTGAAGGAAACCCACGCAGGCACTGGGAGAACATGCAAACGCCACACAGGAATGCCGGAGCCGGGATTGAACCCACGACCTCTGTAGTGTGAGGCCATCGTGCTAACTAGTCGTCCACAGTGCCGCCCGAATTTTGAAGACATAGAAATTATATTTAAGATATTATCACGGTGTAGTGAATTCATACATTTGAAAAAAACAACAAGTTTTTTTTCTCAAAAGGAAAAACAGCTTGTGTACCAATTTGTCACTAAGACTTGAATCGTGACCAACATCGGTGATGCCTTCATGGTAGAATTTGCAAAACTGATCACTTAGGCCGGGTACAGACACAAAGAAAATTGCATGTTTTACAAGATGTTTGTATAAGATAATCCTTTGGTTTGAAGTGTTTTAAGAATGGATTTGTTGCAATAAGACGGTCAGGGTAAAAAATCTTAAATATTAAATCCAATTCAATATTTTAGACCAAAAAGCTTCACATGAGTGGGTGAAAGAGGATTACTTCGAGTCATTTGACTCCATCGAGTGTGACATGAAAGCAATGTAGCCAATCAAAGAAGCACCCTGAGTGAAAAACAAAACATATGGCGGAAGCATTTTCAAAGTCATTTTTGCTGTCATTATCTTACAACACTTCTTGATCTTGGAGAGATCACACGTGATTGCAAAATCCTTTGCATCTCAAGACTTGCTTTGAGAATGATGGCAGGACAGAATTTTACCATGCATGCTGCTCTGTGCAGGGATTATCAGAGCAGTCCATACACAGTACAACTAAACCTGTTAAATGACTAATTGTCTATATTAATATGTAGATTCCGAAGGTTCACACATGGACTCGACCGATGTGGGCGGAAGGCAATCTCCAAATGCCCTTGTCAATTTGACATCATCTGCATGTGTAGTGCAGTTCCTCATAAACTGTAAAATGTACTTTGTGCTTCAATCTCCTGCATAGACTCCCGGAAATCAGGTTCTGCTACAACAAAGACTTAGAGGAGTACAACTGGTTAGCATGTGTGTGTACTCCTGTGTGTATCTCTTCCACATTCCAAAACCATGCATGATAGATTATTTGAACACTCTAAATTGTCCCTGGGTATGAATGTGAATGTGAAGTGTTGTTTGTCTATGTATGTCCTGCGAATCATGGATTTCAACCTTTTGGCATCATGAAATCTTTATTCACTTTAGAAGCAATTAGATTGTAACAATTCAACATTAGTAATGGTCATACAAGTACAAACAGATGTTAACATATGTCAAATAATTACAGTGGGGACTTTAGATATGAGTTAAATTCTTTCCTTAACCACACTTGTAACTCAAAACACTTGCACCTCAAATAATCTTTCCCTATTATAATGAATACAAATCCTATTGATCAGTTATGATCTCCCCCCCAAAAACAATAAATTACATTTTGTTAAGTTTTAAATGACAAGAATAGCAGTTTATAATGTCACACTTTATAAAAAAAATTTAAAGCAATAAATTAATTAAATACAACAATTTTTTTTTTTTTTTAGTACACTATCACATTCAATCCCGTTGTTCATTCTGGTGTGCCTGTCCTGGCCACATGGGGACGGTTTAAGACCATATATGTCCATATATATGGATATACTGTCTACATGTGTTGAAGCACCATTGATGTTCAGATATGTATCGCTTAAAGGGTCAAAACACTGCCACATAGATGCTAAATCCTAAATCATCACTTCTTTGGAGTGCCCAAAAACGGCATGTTAGAATTAGAATTAGAAATCCCTTTATTGTCATTGTACTCAAGAGTGCAACGAAATTAGAGATGTTAGTTCAACCATCAAAATTACATTATCAAAGAGAGCAAGTCAATTTGAACACTTAAGATTGGTAATTAGCTAGTAAAAATAACACTCACAAACTCATGTATGTAATGTTCTGCCTTCTATTTTATAAGAGGTCACGCAGGTACAGTGATGCTGCAAGCTTGTGTCTCTTTATTTCCTGACTTGCATTCTCGTCTACACACTTGTTCGTCTGGTAACCAAACACACATCAGGCAATACTGCCAACTAGTGACTAATGATATAACTGCTATCATTACATCTCCCTTTCAAACGTTAAACAATGCCTATTATTTTATTTATTTTTATAATAATTTTGTTTTGTTATCAATTATTTTCACTTCTTATCAATATCGACCCATCTTTTTTTTTAATGACAACAAGCAGCTCTACAACAATTTTAGCAACCAAAACACAACATAAAACATTTTCAATAAACCTGTCCGGTGGTCGTCTAACTCTTGTTGATCTTCGAGGAGGTTCAGTCATCCCAGAAGTAGCTGGTGGTTGAGGTCTGTGCTCCTTCGATGTATCCACCTGCTTTGCAGCCTCAGCCTTATCAGAAGATTTCTCACAGTCCTCGAGAACCTTCAGCAGACTCCTCCTGTTCCTCCTCACTCTTTGTCCATCCTTTGTTTCCACAATGTAAGATCTAGGTCCGGCTTCGCTGAGGACAGTCGCTTTTCTGTCCCAACAATTAGGTCCCTCGAACCTTACAGTGTCTTTCTCAGAAAGAGGATCCAGATATTTTGTAGCTCTGTCATAAGCAATTTTCTGTTTGAGTTTGAGCATTCTCTTTTTTTCAATCCAAATGTTGTTGTCATGTCCTTGTGGTATTTGTGGAAGCGTGGTGAGAAGCTTACGGCACATGAGTAGCTCAGCAGGCGAAGCTCCACACTCCAGAGGTGCAGCTCTGTAACTCAATAGGGCAAGGTAAGGATCAGACCAATCATCCCTGGCCTTCCTTAGCAGTCTCTTGATGATTTGCACTCCCTTCTCAGCCTGGCCTGTGGGTATAAAGGGCTTGATGGAACGTGCTTGAATCCATATTGCTTTGCAATCTGTTGAAATTCTCCACAGTCAAATTGCGGAGCGTTGTCACTCACAACACACTGCGGAATTCCGTGTCTTGCAAAGAACCCTTTCATGTGCACAATAATGGACTGTGCAGTGGTGCTGGTGAGTCGGGCAATCTCAGGATAGTTAGAGTAAAAGTCAATTACAATAAGAAAGTCTTTGCCATGTAAATGAAACAAATCAGTGCCTATCTTCTGCCAGGGAGTTGTGGGAAGGTCAGCTATCAGCATTGGCTCTTTGACTTGTTTGTGTTGATGTTTTTGGTCAAACTTGGCATTTTTGAATCATTTCTTCTATGTCTTTGTTAATGCCCGGCCAGTAGATGGCTTCTCGTGCTCTTCTCTTACATTTCTCCAATCCCAGATGTCCTTCGTGAAGATGCTGAAGCATGTCCTTGTGCATAGTTTGTGGAACTACAATCCTGTCCTTCCTCAGCAGGAGGCCATCCGCCATGCACAACTCCGCTCTCATAGGGTAAAACTGAGAGCAGTTTCCTTTTGACCAGCCATTGTTCATACATTGTGACACTTTGTTCAAGACTGGGTCCATAGCCGTCTCTGCAACAATTTGTTGCAGCATAGCGTCAGTAGCAAGAAGTGACCATGGCTGGGACCATGTTGATGTGAGCCTCAGCCTCCTCCGCCGTAACGCAGTCCTTGATGTCACTTTTAGGGTGCGGCGCTCGGAATAACGCATCAGCAAGCACTCTGTATTTTCCAGGCGTGTATATTAGCTCAAAATCATACCGCAGCAATGTCATCATCATGTGTTGAATTCTGGGCGTCATGTCATTGAGATTTTGATTCCTAATTAAAATCAGTGGCTTATGATCAGTCTCTGCTATGAATGTGGGCAGTCCATAAACATACGTGTGAAATTTGCCACATCCAAACACTAAACCCAGTGACTCCTTTTTGATCTGAGCATAGCGTTTTTCAGTCTCTGACATTGACCTGGATGCATAGGCTACAGGTTGCCATGTGTCTCTCGCCTTTTGCAGCAGTACGGCACCTAGCCCATCTTTCGACGCATCCGTGGAAATTTTGGTTGGTTTTGATGGATCAAAGTAGGCAAGGACTGGCTCAGCTGTCACAGTTCTTTTTAGATCTTGCCATTCTTCGTCATCTTTTGTTGTCCACTCAAAGACTACGTTGTGATGCAGCAGCTCTCTTAGGGACGTTGTCCTTGAAGAGAGGTTTGGAATGAACTTGCCCAGGAAGTTTATCATCCCCATTGCTCGCAGAAGTCCTTTTTTCTCAGTTGGAGCTGGCATGTCCAGTATTGCTTGCACTTTGGTTCTGTCTGGCACCACTCCATCTGCTGTGAGATTGTCTCCCAAGAATGTCAATTCTGTAACTCCAAACAGACATTTCTCTCGTTTTAGTTTAAGTCCATTCATTTTAACTCTTTGTAGCAGTTTCTCAAGTCTCTCACTGTGTTCTTGTTCCGTGTTTCCCCAAACAACCAAATCATCAATGTACACACGGGTTCCTTCCAGACCTTCTATGATTGACTCCATAGCTCTGTGAAAGATGTCAAGCGCAGACTTTTTGCCAAATGGCAGTCTCAGAAAACAGAAACGCCCAAATGGTGTGTTGAAGGTGGTGTACCTGCTGCTTTCGGTGTCCAGCTTCAGCTGCCAAAATCCATGCAATGCATCTAATTTGCTTAAGTACTTAGCACCTGCCATGTCACTTAGGATTTCTTCACGCTTGGGAATCTGATAATGTTCTCTTTTAATGTTTTCATTCAGATCATTGGGGTCGAGGCAAACACGTATCTATGGGTAGTTCCTCTTTTTCACACACGTGATGGAATTTACCCAGTCGGTGGGTTCTTCCACTTTCTCTATAACTCAGATCTGTGTCATTCTGCTCAGTTCCTTTTTTAATCTATCTTTGAGAGGGGCTGGAACTCTTCTCGGCGCATGTACTACAGGTTTAACATCTTCCTTGAGCTGTATTTTGTAAGTGCAAGGTAGCGTACCTTGTCCCTTGAAGACAGAAAAGTATTTGTTCACGATACTCTTACTACCTTCACTCTGCAACACTTTGTTGTTCTTATCGACATCCTTGCCGTTGATTTGGTAACTTTTTTTTACCAATCCAAGCTCTTCAGATGCCTTGTCTCCAAGGATTGACTCCAGTCCACTCGCCACAATTGTGAACGTTCATTTGTGTTGTCTTCCCTTTGCTGCCACTTTTAGCCTACAACCTCCCTTTGTTTTTATTGGCTGATTGTTGTAGGTTTTCAATTTCACGGCCTTGTCTCTGACTCCTTCCGGTTTCTCTTCAAGTGATTTCAAGTCTTTTTCATTAATTATGTTTGCTTTTGCTCTTGTGTCACTTTTTACAGCTGAATGGAGCTTGATCATTTTCATTGTTTTTGGTCTTTTTCTTGAATCGCGGTTTACCTTTCCTCGTCACTGTCTTCACGGACTCTTCATAAGATGGCGCTGCTTGGAAAGTTAGCACGTGCTGCTTTGCTAGCTCGTTAGCTTGGCAAGTCTTTATTGCACTTTCCAATGTTAGGTCCGCTTCCCTCAACAGCCTCTCTCTTAGTTTCTTTTCGTTAGTCCCGAATACAATCTGATCCCTTATCATTGAGTTTTTCAGATCACCAAAGTTACAAGACTTAGCTTTAATTTTGAGATTGTTGAGGAAATTGTCAAAGGACTCACCGGGCTGTTGGAGTCTGGAACGAAACACGTATCTCTCATAAGTTTTGTTTTTCTTAGCAAGACAGTGTTCATCAAATTTTTGTAGTACCTTTTCAAACTTGTCTTTATCTTCGGGTTCATCATATACAACGGTGTTGAATACCTCGATGGCCTCGGCTCCGGCAATGGTTAGCAAAAGGGCTATTTTTCTTTCGTCCGCTCAGTTACCAACTCCCACGGCGGCAAGGTAGAGCTGGAATTGTTGCTTGAAAGCCCGCCAACTCGCGTCCACATGTCCCATCATTTTCAGCGGTTCTGGTGGCCTTACGGAGTCCAACTAGCGTCAGTCCTTTTCTTGACCCCACTCCTGGTACCATGTAATGTTCTGCCTTCTATTTTATAAGAAGGCACGCAGGTACAGTAATGCTGCAAGCTTGTGTCTCTTTATTTACTGACTTGCATTCTCGTCTATGTGCCTACACACTTGTTCGTCTGGTAACCAAACACACATCAGGCAATACTGCTAACTAGTGACTAATGATATAACTACTATCATTACAATGTGGACTGGCCAATAGTATAAATGTGTGAAAAAATATAAAAATGAACACGAGGTTTCGGCATGACGCCAGGAAAATAAGTTTCGCATTGCTGTGTGCGATGGAAAATGTATTTTTTTCCCTCAAACGACCCCACTGAAATGCAATGCACTTAGGTGACAAAACACAGAGCTGCCAAATGTTCTGGTGCCACTGAGTTAATACTAACTCGGCTGTCTCCAATTGCCCACATCACATGCGGGGCCGACTACATGATCCACAAGGGGAGAACTTGCAGTTTAAATCCCAATCTCACGTACGGACCAAGTCAAGTTAAATCCACGCACACGCCCACAGCTCGCATTTTAATGCAAATGAGGAATGCCGACACAATTGGTAGAAGAAATGTTACTATTCATCCAACAACGGCGTTCAATACTGTGCAGAGCTGTGGTTGTAGTAGAGACGGCCCATCAGAAGTCATGTCAAGTCATCATCCACACCGCTTATCCTGTACAGGGTTGTGGGATGGTGCTGGAGCCTATACCAGCTGACTGATGTTATGGAGCTGGTTGCATGCACGCGGCCTCCGTTATGTTAGCTGTGACCAGTGCATTACATTTTACATACTATTGTAAGCAAGTATTGTAGGTGCACAAGTGCATTATGTGTGGTAATTTGGTCATGTATAGTTTTTTTTTCTTTTTTTTATCAGATGCATACTATTAATTTTTATATTTTTTTATTCATAGAAGTGATTGAAAAATGCTCTATTGGTTTATAACTAGCAGAGTGCTTGAGTCTTTTAATTTGTTGGCTAGTCTGTTTGTTAAAATGTATGAAATGTATAAATATGCATGCTGATCTGTTTGTCAATGAATTGAGAGCATTTCAGTTAAGCTCCTATCACACTGAGTGGCAAACAATTGCGTGTGTTCAAGGCAGCGAATATTTTGTTCACTTCAGAGGCTGCCAGGGTTCGTTCAATGTTGCGAATGTTGGCAAAACATTCGGTAGATGTTTGCCTCCAGTTTTAGTGATATTTCTTGTTGCAAAGAAATTTTGAAAATTTCAAAAGGGTTCAAAACAAACCCTGAAGTGAACATGCATTTTTCCAAGTGGGATAGGGGCCTTAGGGTAGAGGATATTTGATGGTTAACGGATCGGAATATCAACAATCACGTCGAGATGTCTTTGTGCTTACACTGGTTCTTATATAGCCTAATGTTATCCGTTCCTGCTCGGTTTCTTGCTGACCGTGGTCGGGGGGGACGCAGGGGAGATCCGTCTCCAAGGCCGGAGTTGCCCTGGGATCGTGATCGGCGCACGTCGTCGAAATGCGGAGCCCTCCCAATCAATAATAGCACGCCAGCAGGGAGACAGTGGTGTACCTGTAGCTTCGCTTTATTGTTTTCATGCTCTCCCCTCTTCCATCTTTTCTTCCTCTCTCTTTTCATACAACACTCGAAAAACATCCGCCCCCTCCCTCCTCCACGCATGCGCACACCCACACGTCACGCAAGCTTGTCACCATACTTGCAACACTACCCCCACTCTGGATGGTAATTAAACAATTCCACTCCAGCACAGAAACACGAGCTGACCTACAACCTCTATAAGAGGCTTGGAGCCCAAAGGACAGTTGTGATTATCATTCTCTTATACAAGCGAGGTATGATAAATGACAGCTTGGTAACAATAATAGGTTCATATAAGAAAATGCATATTAACCACGGTGAAAATAAACGCCACGAGGAAGGAACTGAAATCCACTCCTAAGTAATCAGTTTAAGGCGACCGGCGGAATTCCTGAGATAAAGAAATTTACAATGACAGGTCAGAAGCGTAGCACTGACAGGGTTTTTTTTTTTTTTTAACAGCAAAAAAAACGTTGAAAAATCGCATATGTAAACAACTTCCATTAAAACATGGACGAAGTAAGAAAATTGTATAAAATTTAGATAAGGCCCTGAGAACTGCCTAGAACATTCAAGTGCTCCTCACACCATTTAAGTCACCCAGGCACCATAACTGGGACGTCCTGGTCGTTGGACTGGCAGGCCCAGCTGGAGTGACTCACCCACCGCGCCCCCACCATTTTCATGGTCGCCATGGGAAGGGGAGGATGGAATGAGCACAACCGGTGTGGGATCAGATGCAGATGGTGAAATGGTGCCAGGATCGTCAGTCACGCTTGAGAACAAATCACGCAGGCCTAGATCATGGTCTGCTGGGCCATCCTCCACAGCTGGCGGAGGAACCTCTGTAGGTGCCCACCTCTGAGCTCGGTCCAAAGCCCAGGTGTTGTCCAGGGGCTCACGGCTGCGATAATGTTGAAGTTGATCGTGGTGAACAACTTTCACCTTGGATCTCGGGTTCTTCTGAATACGGTAGACCAGGTTGTCCAATTGTCCAAGGACAAAGAATGGCCCTTCATATGACGGAAGGAACTTCCTCACTTTGTTCTTGACGTGGTGCGTATCTTTTACAAAGTACCACACAGGATCTCCAATCTTGTACTGCGAATGGCAACAGTTTTTGTCGTACTGTCTTTTTGCACGCGTAACAGACTCACCCAGAGCTTCTCTGGTGATCAGATGGGCCAGCTCCAGCCGTTCACGCAGCTGTTTGACGTACTCTGGAACTGACGGTTGAATGTCCGGGTCGGGTGGCAACCCAGCAACGAGGTCCACAGGTTCGCTCACTTCTCTGCCGAACATCATGAAGTTTGGTGTGAACCCGGTGGAACTGTGTTTAGTTGCCCTGTAGGCCATGACAGCATAAGGAACCATAAGGTCCCAGTCCCAATGGCAACGTTCCGCGGTGGAGGCCAGAATCTTCTGGAGAGTAGCGTTGAAGCGTTCAACCTGGCCATCTGACTGGGGTCTAAATGGTGTACTGTGAGTCTTGTCAATGCCAAACAAGCGGCACATGCTTTGGAATACTTCAGATTCAAAATTGCGTCCCTGATTGCTGTGCAGTGCATGAGGGATGCCGTAGCGGCACACCCACTCAGACGCAACAACTTCGGCAACGGTCACAGCTCGCTCATCAGGAATGGGAAACGCCTCTGTCCATTTCGTGAAGTGATCTTGTATGACAAGCACATACCGGTTTCTGCGCTCAGTCTCATTGAGTGGTCCCATAATGTCCAAGGCAATGCGCTCCATCGGGGCCCCTACCCGGACAGTTCCCATTGGGGCTCGTGGTCTCTTGACGGGGCGGGCCCTGGACGCACAGCTGGTACAGGTCCGGCACCAGAGGCTGACATCCTGTCTCATGTGGTACCAGTAGTATCGGGTTTATAGTCTGGCCACCGTCCGTTCAACAACAAAATGTCCACCCACGGCACCGTCATGCATCTGTTTCATCACATCGGGCCGTAAGTTGCGAGGCAGCAGAATTTGCGGGTAGAATTGGGTGTCGTCAAGGCAGTAGTAACGACGGACAAAAACATCATCTCTGAAGTAGAGTCGTTTCCATTGGGACCAGTACGTCTTCACGGCTGGACTGCATGATGTAACTGTAGATCAAGGGGGGCGCTCACTACTGGCTGACATCCAGGCGCGTATTGGTGCAATGTCAGCATCTGCGTCCTGGGCTTGGCTCAGCTCCCCCATTGTCCAGCCATGAAACAACGAAGCAGTATCAAGGGTTCTCGTCACATGTACCTTCTCTGTCATATTGACAATGTGTACATTGGTCTGACTGTCTTGGTCTACAGTATGTGTGTCGGGTGCAGGGTCGCTTTGACTTACCCCCACTAGACCCGACACCATGGTGGATGGTCGTCCCTCTACCCCCACTGGACTCAGCGACAGGGAACCGGGGACAGAGTCCAATTCGCACTGGACCGCCTGATGTGTGACGCCCGTCGGATGCGAGGAAGGCCTTGGCACTTTGCAGGCACAGGACTGGCGACAGGGCCTTCTGGAGAGGCCATCAGCATTGGCGTGCACACGCCCTGGGCGGTGAACAATCTCAAAGTCGTATTCAGCAAGTTTTTCGAGCCACTAAGCCAACTGCCCTTCCAGCTCTTTCATTCTGGTCAGCCAGCGCAGGCTGCTGTGGTCGGTGCGCACCTTGAAGCGTCGTCCAAGGAGGTAATGGCGGAAATGTGAAGTGAAGTCCACAATGGCTAGGAGTTCACATCTCGTCGTGCAGTAGTTCTGTTCGGTTCTCGTCAGGTTGTGACTGCCATAAGCCAGCACTCGCTCCACACCTTGTTGAATCTGCGACAGTACAGCACCGACGCCCGTGTCACTCGCATCGGTGTCCAGTATCCTTTCACCGCAGTCAAGTGGATATCCAAGGACTGGGGCTGAAGTGAGGCAGCACTTAAGCTCGTCAAAAGCCGCTTGGTGCTCTGCATGCCACTGAAAGTGAGCGTTCTTCTTAGTCAGGTTGTGCAAGGGCTCGGCTATTGATGCAAAGTCTTTTACAAACCGACGATAGTATGAGGCTAGACCGATGAATCGTCTCACCTCCTGGATTGATGTGGGAGTGGGCCACGTCTGGACCTTCTGGACCTTGCTCGGGTCGGTGGCCACACTGTGCTCAGATACTATGTGGCCAAGGTATGCAACCTTGCGTCGAAAGAGGCAGCATTTAGAAGGTTTCAGCTTCAAGTTCGCGTGCTGAAGTCGGTCAAATACCTTGACCAAACGTTGCAGCATCTCCGTCACATCCCTGGCCAGCACAATGATGTCGTCCAAATAGACCAAGCAGGTCTCCCACTGCAGGCCAGCCAAGACGCGGTCCATCAGCTGTTGGAACGTCGCTGGAGCGTTGCAAAGGCCGAATGGCATGACATTCCATTCGAAGAGGCCCTTTCTGGTACAAAAAGCGGCGGCTTTGCGTGCTCTTGGGGTCAACTCCACTTGCCAGTAGCCCGAAGCAAGATCCAACGATCTGAACCATTTAGCAGTGGAGAGCGTGTCCAGCGTATCCTGGATACGCGGTAGGGGATATGCATCGGTGATGGTACGGTCGTTGAGGGCTCTGTAGTCGATGCATAGACGGTACGTCCCATCCTTTTTACGCACCATAACAATGGGTGAGGCCCAGCTACTGTGACTACGCTGAGCAACACCGCTTTGCAGGCTGTCGTGGATCTGCTGGTCTGCATGCTGCTGCTTTTCTCCTGCCATTCTCCTTGGCGGTTGTTTGACTGGAGCGCCAGGACGGGTCATAATGTCATGCTGGACAAGGCTGGTTCGGCCCAGGTCTGTAGGCCCTGTGGAAAATGTGTGGCCATAAGTGCACAGCAAACGCTTAAGTTGGAGCTGCTCATGATCATCAAGGTCTTGGGAACTCTGGGCATAGAGCACTTGAAGGTGCAGAGGAACCACTGGCAGGCCAACAAGTGTGTCCTTCACCGAGGGTACGCTGGACGGCTGCATGGCTTCGGCTGGCTGGAGGAGCCCAGCAATGGATCCTTCTTTAACAGTCACAGCTTTGTTGCACGGGTTGAAAAGTCGAAGGGGGACCACTTTGGAAGACTGGGCATCGATCAGCACTCTAGCAACGAGCACCTTGTGCTTTTCGACGAATCCTTTCGTGGGACTGAGCATCAGGTTCCCGAAGGTGGCTGCGCCTAGATCCACACTGCTCTTCACAACATATTCCTGCCCCGGCTCCACAACAACGGACCTGGATACTCTCACGGCAAGTGACTTTGGGCTAGCTTCAGCTTGGTAGCAGGGCACTTCTTCGCCAAACAAGATGATGCGATGAAGGCCAAAGTCAAGGCGAGCTTCGGCTCGAACGAGAAAGGGATGACCCAGCAGCACTTCATTTCCAGATATATCTGCTACAACAAAATCAATGGTCACTTGACGGCTGCTGATATCGACAGTTATTTGGGCCTCGCCAAGTACAGGCACGTCTCCAGGTCCTACACCGATCAAGGTCTCGACAGTCGAGGGCTGCAGAGGGGGCCTCATGTCGGGGTGAATGGCGTTGTAATAGTGCAGTGGCAGCACACTTCTACGGGCCCCGCTATCCAGAACAGCGCACACTTCCAGCTCGTAAAGGCGCACGGCTATGCACATTTCCTTGTTTGGAGCCTTGAGATGAAGCATAGGTGGTTCGGGGCAGTCGCGAGGGCTACTGCTCAAGGTTGAAGTCTTGTTGGTTTTTTGAGGGGAAGGACACTGCTTTTGAATATGGCCCCAGCCTTGACAGTTATGGCAGCGAACTCGACCCTTCTTAAAGTTTTTGTGCTTACTGTGTGAAGAACTGACCGGAGATGGAGCTTCCACAGCATAATCCTCCTTCTCTCTGACACCAGCAGCCCGGGGCCGACATCCAGAAGCGTGGCGGGCTCCCAACAGCATGGCATCAGCGACATATGATGCAGCCCTTTTAGTGGTCTCATGTCGGCGTGCTATTTCATAAGCATCAGCAAGGGTGGCTGGACCCTTTTCCAACAACTTCTGAACCATCTCAGCATCACCTAGACCGTTAGTAAGCACTTCAACAGCAATAGAATCTTGTTCACTTTCCACTCTGTCACCATAAGCTACAGCTATTCTACCATAAATGTCATCCCTGAATTCGTGCAATGCTTCTCCGGGTTTACGCACCCGCTGTCTGAGTTCCACAGCGGCTGAGGCTGCATGAGCGGAGGAAGGGCCATAGGCAGTCTCAAACTCATCTACTAGGCGGTGATAATCCCACTTCCATGAGCGTGGGTTACGGTGGACAATGGCCCCCGCTGCTCCAACCAAACAGTATTTCAACTGCGTTGTCATAGTCCTCGCCGACCAATAATTCGCCTCGGCGCAACTCTCAAACTTGTGCAGAAATTCTCTCCATGGTGTGCTGCCGTCGTAACGATCAGGGCGTAGTGTGGGGATCCTTTCTCTGGGATAATTATTCTCATCAGCATTAGTTTGGGGTTGAAGAAAGAAACGGTGAGACTGTCCGTCCCTCGGGTACCGCTGAGGACATGCAGGGATTTGCTGACTGTCTACCGCATCAACTTGTTTGTATTCAAACGATTTGCAAGGAGCTGGTGTGCTATATGCCAAACATCCCAGATTAGTAGAGGTAAATGGGTTCGAGTCTGGTGCTTCTATTTTTATGGTGGAAGCTGAACCATAGAGTGAACTGCTGTACGTGCAGTGGGGTCGTTTCTTATAAACGTCATCAGCAAAAGGGTTTGACCGGGAAAGCTGTGGTGGGGCGAGCAAATCCTTCCCATTAGCACATGCGGTAGCACAATTTGCGTCACACAAAAATGGGTTATAATGTTCACATTTTGCCACAGGCTTGCATTGGTTAACTTCCTCACTCCATTCAGCACGTTTAGGAACACGGTCCAACAGCATACATGCGCATTGACCCTCGAGTCCAGAGTTTTCGCGGGGATATTGAGCGGCAGCCATCGTGTGCTAGCTTAGCTACGAGCTAACGCACGTAGTTATTGATTAGCCGCAAGTGCTATATTCCTCGGTGCTCACCACTCCTCTTAACGACGTGAGCTCGATCGAGTCCCTTCGTGGTCGCCAGTGTTATCCGTTCCTGCTCGGTTTCCTCCTGACTGTGGTCGGGGGCGTCGCGCAGGGGAGATCCGTCTCCAAGGCCGGAGTTGCCCTGGGATCGTGATCGGCGCACGTCGTCGAAATGCGGAGCCCTCCCAATCAATAATAACACGCCAGCAGGGAGACAGTGGTGTACCTGTAGCTTCGCTTTATTGTTTTCATGCTCTACCCTCTTCCATCTTTTCTTCCTCTCTCTTTTCATACAACACTCGAAAAACATCCGCCCCCTCCCTCCTCCACGCATGCGCACACCCACACGTCACGCAAGCTTGTCACCATACTTGCAACACAAATATAACAACGTGAAATAATAATAATCATCATGATCATAACGATAATAATAATCATAATAGCATTAATAATAACAACAACAACAATTAAAACATGTTAAATTTACTTAGATTTTGAGTGAGTTTATATTGTGGAAAAAAAATACAAAAACAGTTTTTGTACTTAAAGTGGAAGTCAACCCCCAAAAAATCTTTGCAATAATATTTTGTGGTGTATTATGAGCTTTCACTAGTCTAAACATGGCATTCTGATTAATATTGTATTCGTGGAATATGAGTTAAGCAGCAAAATCCACCCGTTAATTTATGTTGACTGAAAATGACATCGCAGTTACTCAGGGTTCAGGTAAGAACCATTCACCATGGCACAGTTGTTTTCTGAAGCTGAGCCATGATCAGTTGTTAGCTGAGCCCTGAGCAACTGTGATGTCATTTTCAGTCGAAGGTAGTCGCCCCCTGAGATGTACAAAAATGGCTGGATTTTACTGCTGAACACATACTCCACAAATGCATTATAAATCAGAATGCCATTTTTTGACAAGTGGGGCTACATAGATCATATTCTTGTTCATAATTTTTGGGGTTGATTTCCCCTTTAATGTTGGTTTCTTGTTCAGCAGTTTTGTCCCGTCCTTGAATGGTAATCTTTCTGCAAAAGAGCCATTTACACTTGAAAATTAATTACTGTCTGTGGTTATATTGTTGTTTGTTCCAAACCCTTAGTCGTTGGGTTAGGATAGTGGATCTTTTATACATGCGGTGAAAATATGTCAAAAATTAACTAATCTTTTCACGCCCATAGGGCGCACCAAAAAGACCCAAAATTTCTCCAAAAGAGACAAGACGCCTTACAATGAAGAATGCCTTATGTGTGGACCAAGTTCATGTTTGACTTCCATGAGCGCCGTTTGACTGACTCAGTTGGGTCCATCATGCAGTGAGTTTAGTAATCTCTGTTGGTAACAGTCTGATACGCCAGAGCAGTCTGTGGGCTAGGAGCCTTTAAATATTCTGTGATTACCCTCTGTTGGTCACTGTTTGAAAAAAAAAAATAAAAAAAACAGGGACAAAAAAGACACTTCCCAAAGCACACCACTCATGACATCTGTCCAACCAGCCACCGGATTGGCTGAGGCTGAACCGCTCCCAGAATGCTTTGCAGCACTTGGGATAAGAAAGGCATGAGAGATCGTGTTTTTTGTGTATTTCCTTGTTCCTTCTTTTGGTTGTTTCATTGTTTGCTAGTTCGCTGTTGTTGTTGAGTGATTGTTTTGGGTTTGATCTATAGTTGTGACCATACATAGTCTGTTGAGAAAGTGACTTCCCTAAAACGTTGGTGTGTGATCACATTGGGTGAAGGTAATGGGTCTACTTGCACTGTTGGTTGAATTGTCACAAAAGCCTTCTTCATATCTAAGAGACCACACAGCTGCATTCACTCCTCCTACCTTTCTCAGAATTTATGCAAGCGTATGTTTTCGTGTGCATGCTAGGGAAGTTTTGACTCGCCTGTGCCCAATATTGCGGTGCGCCCTTTGTATGCGTTAGATGCATAAATCAAACCAGAATGCGGCCTACGGTCGTGAAAATACGATAGATTAAGACCATATATTTTGCACATATGCGGTGTATTTTGTCCATATTTTTGTCATACATCTAGTTAGAAAATGTGTGGTCTCATGTGTCACCCAGTCGCACTGAATAAAAATTGTGGGCCCATCCAGCAATTTAGTTTCCCATTCCTAATCTAAAAGGACAAAAATATTTATTTGATACACACTATTTTAAAACAGTTTGTCCTCATTATAAATATAAGGTGTCCTTTGTTTAAAACAACCATGACCTATTAAATGTCATAGTGACAAACACAGCGAATGTGTCGTCCCATGGCAATTGTACTTCCCAATTTTTATATACTTGTTTTAGATTCATAGCCTGAAAGTGCTTGTTTTACATTTATTTACAAGAAAGGTTACTTCATTACTCCGTTAGCGTAAGTTAGTGAAAGCCTACGTTGTACTCCAATTCATGAATGAATTCAGGTTATGTTACCATATTATGAATGCAACCCCATTTCATACTCTTGGCCTATTCTTTTGTTGTCCTGACTCCATCTTGTCCAGTGCTTTGCTATTCTTTAAGGCCCTGTCACTCACTCGCAGGGTACAGGACCCCTGTTCAATACAAAACCTGATTCGGATTTTATGTTGTAGTAGTCAAAATGTTTTGATTTGGTAGGTTCTCTTCCAGCTAGCGTTCTGTCTTTACTTGTGTTTTCTCTGCCCTCTCTTTCTTTCCCCCTGCACATTTTGTATTGTCTGACAGAAATGTCCAAACCATATCCACCATCAAACAAATAAGCAAAAACAGGACAAATCACTCTGGCAGAAAAGGGTAAATAGGCCCTCCATTCTACATGAACTAGCAGCCAAATACGACAGATTATTTAAAAAAAATAAAATCAAGGAATGAAAGAAAGAAAAAGGGTAAACAAAAGGAATGGATCTCCTTTGTATACAAAGGAGCCCTTGTAATAGAAATTGTAGCTTAAACATTGGTGGGTCTAACTGCCATTTCTTAAAACCTTTATTAACTGTCCAGTCAATGTTTTAAGCTACATTTTTACTTTCTTAATAGCTTTATAATTATAGATGTAATAATATGCTAAAAGGACAAAACACTAACAAACACACTCTTTAATCACAAGGAGGGTATAATAAAATGTGGGATACCAATGCACCACGAACATCTATGAAAAAAAAATCAGTTATATTCATTTAAAACCGATGTGGAGTTCTGCAAAATTTAAAAACAACAGCAAAAAAAGAAAAACAACAACCTTGGATGTTTGCAGTGGGAGTACAGATGGCTTTGTCAGTGAGCGCCAAGGGGTGAAGAATGTTTCTATAGTTCGACCAAATCATTTCATTAAACATTTTTACAAGTGTCGCCTTGGTTGCACAGCGGTTTCTGTCAGTTGCTCAAATATGCTTGACTGTCTTTTTCTTTTTTATACGTCTCCTCTCCCGTGCATTCTGTGGAAAATCTTTATAGCTCTGTGACCTCCATAAAACAATAATTTAGGACTTAGTGAATATTCATTAGTTTGTATTGTGTTTTAGATTCGGGCTGGGGAGAACTCCAGTGGCTGCAACCCGACAAACCATCTAAAACTGAGTGATCCACGCAGTTCCCCAGTTATGTCTCATATTCACTGTTTTATTCAACTCATCAGACACTGTCAGCAAAAGCCTAAAGCAGAGGTATTCAATTAAAAGTCCGAGAGGTCCACGACTAAAATTTCTTCCAATTAAAAGGTCCGAACCAAAGTCCAACTTCCCTTAATGTCAAGCCGATGTTTACATTTTTAGTTTCAATATTTAGTCATTTTCAACAGAGTGCACTTATATACTAAATATTTAGCAATGTTCACATTAAACACCTTTGTCAGTCAAACAAATATAAGGCGTGTATTTCACATTCAAGAAAATGTGGCTCCAGGAACCTAAGTTTGCCACTTCCAGAAAAAAAAACAGTCAAATATCTCCTGCAGAAATATATCAAGTGCTAAGCATTGAGTTAACATCTTTTACCTTTTTTTCTCAAATCAAAGAGTTATCAGCCTAAAAAAAACGGAAAGCCTAATTATCCAAGTAAAAGAGGTCAACATGTTCAGTACACAATCAATAAAAATGCCTGTCCTCATGAAAAAAATAATTCAAAATGAGCTTTGACACCACCTTTTCTTTTGAATATTTTTTTAACATCTCTTCATGAGAAAAATGAGTTTGTGACTGCCCTGCCAGTGACTTAATTCTGGGTTGGAACGGAGTCAGGGCCATTGGGATTTGGTAGATTATTTCACACATCTGGGCTTTGTGTTTTCCTTTAAATAATGTTTGTGCAACCGCATTTAAGCACTCCTTCACAACTTCCCCATCACTGAATGTTTTTTTATGTTTCCCCAAAATCCATGATACTTTTAGTGAACATTCTTTTGCATGCCGCTGGGCTGTAAACGAAAATGTAAAAATCTCTTTTACTGCACTCGAAGTTTGATGTTTTTGCGTGCGCTCACCTCAAACTTCAGCGGATAACTTTGCAAAAAAGGGCGGTGCTTTGTTACGTAGTGGCGCTTCACAATGTTGCGACGGTTTCGGAGCATATGATGCACACTGGTTTTGAATCTGCTGCAGCCAGAACGAAACTAAATTTCTCCGTCCATTCATTTAAAACAACACGCATCGACCTTGCTAACTTTTTAGCAAGGCATGCTGTCAGCAGCACTCTTTTCCGGTCTGCTGCGCAATTGGCAGTGGATCGTAAACAAAAGATTTGATTGGCTCAAATTAGTGACGCCTTTCCCGTATTAACTGGAATTGCAGCACCAAGGTTTGCGAATGCGCCCTGAAAAAAATTCACCGTAGAGCGGTCATGGGTCCGGTCCGAACCATCGCACGGTCCGTGGTCCGCCATTTGGTGATGCCTGGCCTAAAGCCTATCGTAGCGCGTGATGCAGACTCAGTACTTTTGTAGAAGTTGGTTTTTGTGCTACCACAGCTTGCTTGTTGGCTGCTGGAAGCCATGTGAGAAGTACAATGTATTAATTATCATGACAAGAAGTGTCTCAAAAGTGGGTTTTTAATAACATACAGCATGTTTGGCTATTGCTTGTTAAATTAGGATCCAATACTTAAACTGAGTCCAACGTTGTATCACGCACACACGCACACACCCCCACACACCTACAAACACCCCCCCCCCCGCACACGCCCACCCCCACACACTATCACACACACACACACACGCACACACCAATGTACAATGTAATCATCAGAAACATATTCCCTTAAATTCCCTTCCCTCGTGTCCATTTATGTCTGAAAGAAATTCCCAGTGTGTTTGTGTGTACGTGTGCGTGTATGTGTGTGTGGGGTGGTGCGGGGTGGGGGGGCGTGTGTGGGGGGGGGTGTGTCGGTGTGTGTGAGTGTGTGTGTGCGTGTGGCTGTGCGTGAGTGGGTGGGCGTGGGTGTGTGCGTGCGTGTAAGAATTATACACCACAACCATTTTTGTTCGAGAGGCTTCGGCACACGAACTCAATATTACCAGAGAAAAAGTCACTATTTGGCAACCTTGGATTAAATTTACAATTTCACATTTCTGCATTTCAAACTGTCCCCGATTCAGACAGGAACAGCCATCTGGCGTCAGAATGAATTACTATCTGCATATTTTACCATTTTCAAGATTTTATTGTATTGCTGCGATTCATACGGCCCTAAAAACATAGCAACAATGACACCAAAGATCATTGAAAATTGATAATATAGAGGCAATTTCTTTGACAGTCTGTTAGGCTTCTACCACATTGTCAGATTAATTGTCTTGTAAGAGGGAGTGGGCCATTTATTTGATCCTGAGTGATTTAGGATGAGTAGAACAAACACATCTCCCTACAGTTAGATATAATGAATTTGTTCAATATTGGCAGTACAGTGATGCTGATTAATATTGATAAGAAGGGAAGAGAACGATTTAAAAGAGAATTATCTTACTTCAATATATAAATGCATAATGTGTGCATAAAGTAGCATATCTATATCTATCTATATCTATCTATCTCTCTCTCTCTCTCTCTCTCTCTCGATATATATATATATATATATATATATATATATATATATATATATATATATATATATATCGAGAGAGAAAGAGAGAGAGAGAGAGAGAGACAGAGAGAGAGAGAGCGAGAGAGAGAGATCTTATCTTAATTTGATAGACAATAATTTAATTTTAATACTACTCTAATTGTCAGGGTTGCAACTCAAGGGTTTTTGCTATAGCTATGTTAACTTCTGTGCTAAATGTTCACGACCAAACCTAGCTTCAAAATATATTTTGTTATATTTGTTTTTCTGATGATATACGTGTGTATAGGTTGGAGTGACTCACTCGATGACGCTGAAAATGTTGAAAAAATACAAGAGAAGACTTATTCGATGGTCAATGCAATTAGCTCATTCCTTAAGACTCATGTCGGCACTTTGTTTTTCTTGTTCTCAAGATGGCCACAGCGCTGTGTTGAGAGACACAAATTTCAGGGTTGTGTTTATTGCTGCTGAGTTCATGCAATACCTATGTAGTCAATATCAATCCCATGGTAATAATGTGTGAAAATAAACCTTACGTGACTGGTAAAAAAAATAATTAAAGAATAGATTCGTAAAAAATAAATCACCACATTTTCTCTTTAATTATTTTTGTATTTGTTTATTTATTTGAAACTCGAAAGTATATTGAACATTTTTTAAATAAACTTGGTGACTTAAAATACAAGCTGGGATCTGATTAAAAATTAAAGTCACAATAATTGTAAAATTTGTCAATTTTAAAATATTGATGATGATAATTAATAGAATGAATATAATTAATAGAGTGGATTTTGTAAAAACTTTGTAAATAAAAATCCATGTTTTCTACTTTTCGAAATTCACAATGCCTTTTTAAATGCAACCTCTCTGTATAATTTAAAGACACCTATACTCTTTTATAATCCACTTTAAATGATCAGTTCTGTGGGAATACATGTAAAATGGTTAATAGATGCCTTGTTTATTCCCGGTGTACTCCGAAATTCAGTGAAAAACGTCACACAAGTCACATGGCATATTTGCAGGACCAAAGGTAAAATCTAAACCGAGGAATTGTCAAATCACCACTCACCAGCGTACCGATTATTTTCCTGCCGTATACTTTGAATAATTATTTTTGTTAGATTTGTCTCCTCACACTGTTATAAATTTGTATTTTACCAATGCATTGTGTCTAAATTTATATAATAAAAATACATTATGCGCTCATGCACCCTATTGTTTGAAATGAATAAACACTAAAGCGTCGCTTCTTTTGTGGAATTCATCAAACAATGTTCTCATACATATCCTGTACCGAATCAGGCAAAATATAGCCGCCCTGTTCGAATGAGAAAAGTAATTGCCGTCTTATAAAATTACTCTTAAATATATAGTAAAACACAAAGAACATTGCTAAATTATGATTTATATTAGAGTTCTCCAATGCTTTCAGAGGAAGTGCAGAAACCAGAAGCGTTTTCTTTTTGCTCAATAAAATCCTTATCGAGCTCCGAAAAGGCTCTTTGCGCGGAGTTGCATTTCGCAAACATGCATGGGGGTTCGCCGACAAGCCGAGGAGCATGGGGGTTTACAAGTCGTCCTGGTGACTTTATTGCACCCACCAAAGGGCCGGAAAGCCAAATAAAGCCGAAATCTCACAAAGAAACCAAATGAACAAGGTATCGAGTGGGCCGTTTGTGCCTTCTGTGTTGCGCTTCCGCGGGTTTAAATTTTAACCTGAGACATTTGCGAGAGGAAGTGTAGCGTCCGTTTTTATACAAAGTAGTTATCATATATAGGAAAGGTCAAGCATACAATATACACCAGAGAATTTGTTTCACAATAAAAAAAAGGCCCATTTTTTGTATAATGGATTTTTATTATTCACTGAGCAAGACAACCACAAATTGAGATGGAAATAGTAATTGACGAAACGAAAAATAATAACACGGTGACATTGCGCTTATTTATACACTTAAATATTTCAATTGCCTTGCCAAATTGCTTACGTGCCATTTAGTTGGTTTGCTATTTGAGATCCTCAAATATGGATCAGTTCTCCCTTCCTGTAGAATATAGCACACGATCGGGTGGAGATGTTAGTTGTGTAAGAATCAAACATTAATGTAGCCGCAACTTTAAACGAGCCGGGATATTGAACCTTCTTAATAATGCATATAGTCAAGAAAACACGAAAACGCATTGAAGCACCATACAGATCATGTGGGTCGTTAAAATTGTGACGCAGTGCCGCAATGCGAAACTACCTTCACGCATTTCGTGTTTGTAGCTTATTGAGCTGCTATGCACACAGTCGTCTAAATTTAAAACGCAATGCTTCCCTTGCAAGAATACAAACAAACGAAACGCATAGCAACAAAATACATACATTTTTAATACATACATTTTTAATCAAGAGGCTAGTATGAATTTATTGGTCATGTTTTCCAACAGAGCAAATGTCACACGCGTCTCACCACCACTGCTTACACTCGACTAGATGCGAGTATTGCTCAAGTCTGGCTGTGTGACCATTTGCTTCAACAAATAAACCAACATCAGTGTGCTGGCATGAATTCCACAAATATGACTGCAAAAACTACCGTATGTGTTTCGCAATTATTAACTAAATAGAAGTCCAAAAAAGGTTTGACGGGCGAGAGAAGGTTGAAACGTGTCTATTTCACGAGCATAATCTGAAGAAAATGGCGGGATGCGTAGTGGAGGAGAGGGAAGAGATCCCTTCTCTCAACATCCACACAGAATTGCTATAAATTCTTTGTTGTTTTATGAAAATTTACAACTTTGTGATACAAGTTTATGAGTGCCTGCGCGCGGGGATTGGCCAGTGGACTGGTCATGTGGACGCCCTTAACGTGAACATGAACTTTTTATGATTTCCCAAGTGGCTATATTGCCGCGGCACTGCTCTCCGGCCCGAATCACGCAGCCACCTCCGCTGAGCCTGGCTCCAACAACCTGCGTTTGTGCGATACCGACCGAACTGGCTTTGACTGTACGCTGACGATCATTTATGCTCGTCCTGGCTGTGCTTGGAAGCCGCGAAGAGATGTTGACACCAACCCGTGTTAACCCACACCCCCCTCCTCCTCCTCCTCATCTTGCTCTTCCGGATCTTGCTCCTGTGTGCTTATGGCTCCGCTTTCCTTGTGGTCCCGTGCTGCTGCTTGCTCCGAGACTTCGGGCCAGTTCGGCTGTGATGACAGCGGAGAGACTCGAAAACGTCTCTACGCGATGACCTCCTAACGCCTCGTTTTAGTCATTTTGTCAGTGATGCTTCTGAATATAGTGGGGGCGGCGATGAAGCAGGCAGATTTTGTTAACTACTGGTTGACAACGCAGACCCCGATTTCATTCTCCTCCTCCTCAACTACACCTCCAATTTGCATGCTTCCGGTATGCATGCACCAAGACCGTCTGGTTCCCCATGGTACCGGGCTAACGTGCATGCCCGAGTAAGCTGCAGGTGTTTCGGACTCGTGACGGACTAGCAGCAAAGGTAAGAGCGCTTGTTGTGACCCACAGCCGTGGGTACTGCGTGCACGCTGCTCACTGCAGCCATGTTAAATGACAAAAACAACCGCAGCGTTACCCGATGATTGATGCTTCTTCGATTACTTTCCATGATTTCATATGGGCGTTTTCAAACATTTTCAGTATGAAGTGATACTGAAAGGATTATTTAAACAAGAACCACCAGTATTTGATCGTAAAAAAAAACCGTAAAGGAATTTTGCCGTGTCTTGCTTGCCATTTGTTGAGGGACTGCTCGAAAAAGACTGGCTTCACGAGTTGGGATTCTTTAATAAGTATGTGCATTCACACGTTTGACCATTATTTGCCCTTTCTGTCCACGTTGTGTCTTTTTCAAGCTGCAGCCGTCTCTTTGTCTTTCCATCGCATGTGCGCGTGCGTGAGCGCGCCCTGCCCACTTTTATGACTTTGCTTCCCTTCTCATTTCCTCCCAGCAGGTGGCTGGTATTTTTTTCCTCCTGATCACCCCTCCACTCATTCCCTCGCCCCCAACACGCGCATACGCATATCCCGCACAAACATGTACACGCATAACTTCAAATTCTGCCTTAGTTGTTGTCTTTTGCCGTATCAAATGTCATGCGCAGTGGTGTCAAAATCCGATTACCGAGGGCCGTTATCCTGAATGCTTTACATGTTTCCCTTCTCCAACACACCTGACTGGGGTGATCAAGGTCGTTACCAGGCTTGCGCAACGCTTGTTGATGAGCTCATAAGTTGAATTAGGCGTGATGGAGTAGGAAACTTCTCAAACATGCAGGGTAGCAGCCCTTGAGGACCGAATTTGGACACCCCTGGTCATGCATGCCATTTGTCGTGATGATTCTCGACAAAGTTGCACATCCCGTGGCAATGGAGCGATATCACACCACATGCATCTCAGTGAGCTGACTTTGGATATATGCTTTACATGATTAAGATTTTTAGGGTTTGATCGTCGAGCAGCGAGTTTGAAGAAATCGTAACTCAATCACTGATTTGATGAGAAGATGGTGCAATGAATCTATTTAGACAATTTTGATATTTAGTCTACAGCCAAGCCCGATCCTAGCAAAAATGCATTGGGAAAAAATAGAGAACAAATGCAAAAAAAAAACGCTGATCAATATTAAATACAACATGCAATGTTTACATGTGTACAACATCTATTTCTCTGACATTAATGAAAAAAATGCATTAAGATCACCAGTCATTTACGTGGCCCGGGCTCTTGGAAGAACTATTGCTATCTTGGTTCAAGCACGATAAACAAATTCATACATTTACTTAGCAGCTACGCCATGTCGCCGACGCCTCCTTCTTTTTGGCTCGTATTGGAAGCGGGCTGTGTTGTACAAGTTCCGGTGCCAAAAGACCGTAATGATTATTATGTTATACATTATTTGTCCACTATTTACTGTCTTTTTACTACTTTTCCATTTCTCAAAGTCCTTTCACTCCAGTGTAGCGCTACAGAGTCGCTTAACTCTGAATGATGAACGCTATTTAGAATTAAAGATCCGTCCATCCATCACCCATCCACCCAGCCTTTCATCGTGAGCATGCTGGAGATGTTAAAATTAAATGAATAACACACATACTGTAGTATGTCATTTTTATGTAAATAAAATGGTTTTCAGACATTTTAGCAGTCAAAAAAATAAACAAAAATACACGAATGCTATTATTTTAGTGATTAGGTGGCAGGGTGCGGAGGCGGAACGTCCACTTCCCAGCGTAAAGGCTTTCCGCGCACAAAACATGCAACAACGCTAAAAATTGATTAGCTTCCGAACTCACATATACACTATACCTGCACAGAATGACCCTGGTATGAAAGAGGTTCTGCTTGCTGTAATATCTGGTTTCGCGGATGCGATCGCTGATGAAATTATGACATATGACATTACAGTTGATCTCAGAATTTGCATTTTGATCCTGCCGATCATCTCATGCATCTTAAATCTTAAATTTCAATTTCAATTTCAAGCTATACATTTTTTAACCACAGGTTATCTATCATCCAGATTCTGGGAACTCTGCTTTTTTCACTGGGCGTAGGTCACTTACTTTTCAAAAGAACTGTACTCATTTATGATGATCACTGTAGGTTTTTAAATTGTAGAACCAATATTCCCAAATCTTCTATAAAGTACAATGAATGCGATCAATTTATTTTTGTTCAGTTGAAAATCCTAAATGCGCAACACACACACGCACACACGTACACACGCACACACGCACGCCCACACACGCACACACACACCCCCACACACACGCACACACTTATTCAGTGAGTTGACTTTGGATTTGTAATTAGTTTTATTATTAAGAATTTATCTTAATAAGGCTAAAAAAATCAATATAAAGTCTTATATTAGAATAATGCTAACAGGATGAGTGTATGTGTCAACCTGTAATTCAGAACACACACTTGGAGATGTATTATGTTGCCTCTTTCTTCCTAGTGTTTTTTCCCACTCACACGATATAGGCTTTTATCAATTTTGCTGACTTTAGTCTCAGCCATTCTCACGGTGACGGTGGTAAATAATGCATACAATAACCGCAACCATAACATAACATGAATGGTATCATTGCTTAAATCAATCTCCCCAGTTTGACGTGCTACACCAAACAGCAAAGTCTAGATCATAGGTTTATTCATCAAGAATTCATTCATACATCGTCAGTATAATATTGTTTACACATTCTATGCGTAATATTACATTATTGGAAAAGACAAAAAATGTCACATAATACACACACGCACACACAGACACACACACACACTTTTATATATATATATATATATATATATATATATATATATATATATATATATATATATATATATATAATAATCAGATGCAAAAAAAACCTGTCACACCCCTGTTTTGGGACTGTGTTTGTATCAACTGTTATGTTACTGGTTTGTATTACCATGGAGTCCACTGGCAGCAACTCCGCGGGATATGGTCTTTCCGACAAATTGCAAAAGCTTCCCACTTTGCAAGGTAGCGCATGAGTATCCTGCAAAATGCGTTGGTGCCATCTAGTGGCAACGTCGAAAGCCTTGCACAGACATAACTGCTAATTCAAAGGAACGCTTGCTATGTGGTCGTGCCTCAGTGTTATGTTAGCTAGTAACCTGTGTGCGTGTGTGTGCACGTGTTATGTGTCTATGTGGTATACGTGCAAGTAGATATGGTAAAAGGCCCGCATTGCCTAATTTGTTGACAAACTGATGCCTCTGTTTTTGCCCACACTGAAATGAAACTATTCTAAAAGAGGCCAGTGTGGACGCCAGTGTGCACGCACTAGAATCATGGCACTAAGGTAGACCCGCTAACCTTTTGTCTTTTTGCTAGCGGCATTGTTTCATTATTTGTTTGATGTGAACACAGCTGGAGACAGGTTGGTGCCTCGCCAAGGTTAGGCATAGCCGCTGTTACACTGTGTTGAATGAGGCGTGAAGCATGCTTACAACTGTGCCCTAGTGGACTGTGGGATAGCGCGCCCTTAAAAACAAGCTTTGGGTGGAAAAGTTTTCACTGGTTGGTCAGGGTCTTTGTTTTGAAAAACAGACCAAACCAAAGTTCCACTGCATGCGCGTGAATCGACGCGTTCGTGAAGGGCACCATAGGGTGGGGCCCTCAATCTGTGTCTTCGGGTACTTACAATAATATGCACCCAAGTGCACGTGAGCATAATTTATGACACGATGGGGGGAGGGGGGTGGCGAATCACCTTTTTTTCTCATCAGTATTGGAGACAAATCAATATAAATCCTCGCTTTCCATTATTTATGCTTTGGTCAACACCCAACGCTGCCAGTGGATTTGCTGTGTAATTAGATTACAAGTGAGCAATACATCATGCTTCTCCTTTTCATTTTTTTTTCTGAATGCTTAAACTCTAACGGTAATTCTTGGAGCATAATTTCCGAAACTATTCGTATTTATCGCAAAACTATTCACAGTTTGCAGAACTAAAAGCAACCACTGCATTTAGTTTGTAATTGTCTAACATTCGTATTCCTCATTTACATTTTTGTCCTCTTCTTCTGCTCCCTCTTTCTTCTTCACCCCCCACGCCTCCTATAGTCCTCATAAAATTCTCACTCTTCCTTCTCCCTCCATTGTAACCCACACCGATATCTTACCCTTGTCGTGCTCACGTTCATTGCAAAGTGAACTAATTATCTAAAACAGTTTTCGCCTGTGACAGTCTCCCCAGACCGTTGGCAAAATAGTCTTATAAATAAATATAATATTATATAATATAATATACATAAATAATAGCCATAAATGTGTATAGAATTTTTCAAGGGGTGTGTTGATCATTTGCAAATTGAGTGTCGAGCAGTGGTTTATGCTTACAGTTCCTCAAAAACCTAATTCGACGTTTGTGTCACAAAATTACAAACTCAGTACAAAGCAGAAATTGTGCTACAAGAATCACGTATACCACGTTTGTGAAGGTTTAAAGCGTTTAGCCCGACTCATGTGCTTTAAAAAGAGAACAACAATGTTCTCCATTTTGGTGGAAGGTTTTGTATATTTGTTTGAAGAGTTTTCCAAAAATGGCCCATCCTTACAAGAAAACAGTCAATCATAAAAAAATGAAGTCAAGCCCACAATAAAGTCAATCTTCAAAAATAAATAAATATAATCTAACAATATTGTAATTATAATTCGAATATAATATGTTGGTTATAATTTTAGTCAATAATAGTAGTAATAACTTGTGACTGGTTGGTCAACGACAAGACACAAAGCGGGTCTGATTCGTACATTAAGAACCATTAAGTTACTGCATTTCTACCCGTCAGTTCCATGTCCTGGTTATAAGAGAAACAGCAAAAATAGCCACCGGCCACCTTTGCAGTGGCTTGAACGTTCCTTCAATCGTTAACGTGCCCCTGGGTCGGTTTGGCGAGCTGACACAAACACGAGCTCATGGTGCCGTGAAGGGCGAGCTTTCGCTCCCTATAGAAACGATCAGTATTTTACAACACCAAAATCCAAGTCAGTAAGTTTCTATCAGTTTGTTATTAACTGCATGCTGCTGCAGGCTCGGCCAAGAAAGACCCGCGCACACGCGCAAGCACGAGGACACACAGAGGACCGTTAGGCTTTGTTGGCGAACATAAATAAAAAAGAAACAAGTAAAGTAAAATAAATATTGATTACAATGCAATAAGTGTGTGTTTATTCTAGCCAGTAAATTACTTGCACCGTATTAATAACATTTTGCTTAATTTACTTTTCTAAAGAGATGACTGCCAAAACTAAATAGGAAAATTAGGATTCTAATTTACTGTGTTTTTTCCAAGTTGGAATAAATACGCTCCGTTAATACACGCCGTTTTCTCCTTCGGCTGTTTATCGCATTTAAACGCGCATGCGAATCCTTTTTTCGCTTGCAAAATAAAAGCAGCAATAAATGCAATGTACGAGTAAATCATTGGACAATAATTGTTAGTAAATAGCCTGTCGAAAAGGCGGTGTGAAAATTGCTCAGGGCCACTGTGCGCGGAAAAGAGAGGGGATGTGTGCGCTGCTATTTTTATTGCTTTATGACTGTTATTGACTCCTTGTAAAATCCAAGGAATGGGGACAAGTAAAAAAAAACAGGCCTGTAGCAAACAGCAGATGAACAAATGTGCTGTGCAGCACAAAGGACAGCACACACACACACATAGACACACGCACACACACGCACGTAATCGCGCACGAAGAGCAATAAAGCCATAAAGAAGACTCAAAAGTTTGGCTCCATTGGAATTTAGTTGCCATGAAAATTCTTTAATTGTATCTTCAGATTCTTTGAAGTTTCTGTCAGTCGGTTTTCAACACATTTGTTTACAAAGTCTATCCTGCTAAGATGCAACTATTTACTGTAGGCCTATACGTGTATTACATGGAATTAGTATTCCAAAATTCGTTCAGGCGGTCTGATTTATTTTGCTAACACAAAGTGAACCCTGAAATGTGATAGTAACTAATAATGAGTTAAAATAAATGAACGAGGAAACTAATAACACATTTTATTATTACATTTACACAGACAGGTTCAGATATTTTATTTTTATTTTTCAGTTTAGTAAACTCTGCTTTAGCATGATAGCAGCGCGAATAGGCCATATGTAACTTTCGGCCTTTTATTATGTTGGGATATCACAAAATATATGAGTTAACGTGTGAGTCACGTTGTTGTCTTGACCTTATGCCGTTGTCGTTGATTACCACGGGCATACGGCTTCATACTGACAGTAAATTATATAAAATTCTTTTTGACTTTTGAAAAGAGTTTGATTGTTATAATGTCCAAATGTTTACGTTTAGGCCGCGATAATCCACGTTATTGCGCATTTTATCCAAAACTGATTTCCAAAAACAAAATTACTCTCAGCCGCACACACACACACACACACACCCACACCCCACACACACACATCTTTATGTTCCAGTGACAAAGAGAAAAAAATAATTTCACGAAATGTGTGTTTTACAAATGCACGTGCCTGCAAATGCCCCGCATATTGCTGAGAAGTTTCCGTTGACAATGCACCGTCAAAGCTAAAATGACATTATGGCTGTGCAGTATTGTATATACGCAATAGCAGCATTACCGTGCCTGTGCTGTCCCCATTTAGCATTGCTGGTCATTAATGATTAAACCGCAGTCAGCTCCAACACAATACTGCTGCTTCCCGTTCCCACAAAGCAGAGAGGAAACGGAGCGTCCTGTCATTGCAGGCAGAAAGGAGGAGGAAAGATCGCGAAAGGGGTGGGGTGGTGGAAATGAAAGTTAAAGAGTGTTCGTCCATCTGTCTGCGTGTGATCTTGCACATAAGCCAGGTTTCAACTTATTATCTGACCCGTGTTACTTCGCAGAGCTGCGAGAAGGCATGAAGCTACGCAGGAATGGTGGGGGTGGGACACAGTGAAGTAAAAGTAAAAATAGAGTCTTTGTCTCTATTTGTCAGCCATACTGTCTGGAGTATGCCCATTTAGACAAATCCGGGCCTGTCAGGGAACAAAGAGAACGAGACTGAGTGAGACTGCTGTTGCCTGTTTATTTCAGAACATGTAGTGCTCATTCATTTAGCAAACGCCAATAAAATACAGACCGGCACTTCTGGTTTTCTTGTAGGAACAATGAAATTATGGTATAATCCATTCCACGGACTCGTAATGGCTCTATGGCGTTATAATCTTTCTGCAGACTGTATTTCATTCAGCACAAAATATTGCTTGGTGCTCACAACTGGATTACGACTGATACTTTTATTCTTGTTGTCTGCGGTCTTCTTTGCATTCCATCGGTGTCACAAAACAACACAATAATTCACAGTGGCCATAAATCAAATCGGGCATGCTTCTTTAAGCAACACTTCTGTGGTATGTTTCGAACGAGAGGCACACGCAACAACGTTTCTCCTCGTGCATGCATTAAAAAACAAAAGAAGGACCTCATCCGATTCATACAGATTTATCAATACCTTGTTAACTATAATTCGAAGTCTAAGGTACCCATACACGTTTATGTCCATGCACACAACAAAAACTATCACGTAATAAGTCCAGAATCGCAGCATTATAATTTCACATCGGGCCACACGTGAGCGATGGCGTGATATAGTTTTGTTGAAATCATTTTAATGTGCTATGTATTATTTGCAAACCGCAAGCAATATGTTTTATTATTCACATTCAGTAACCCAACAACCCCCGCGCTTCTCTCACACGCAAACACACACCCACACACACGCACACGCGGGCAAGCGCGCACACACGCACACACACGCCCACGCACGCACGCACCCCCCCCCCCCCCACACACACACACACGCACACACGCACGCACGCACACACGCACGCACACTCACGCACACACACGCGTACTTCCCTCGGGGCTTCAGTTCGCTTGTGCTGCGCATAAGCGCGTTTGTGAGCCGCCGGTTGTTATGAGGCCCAACAGACGGAGACACTGGGAGAAAGTGAATCAATTTAACGCGCCAAAGACTCCAAGTCTGATTGCGCAATGTCACCGGGAACCAGATGACGATTGTAAAAGTAGATTGGAAGAGAATTAGCAAGAGAGGAAAGGAGATTGGAAAGTGGAAATGGGAAAGAAGGCAACACGCACGCTTGCACTCGCTCTCTCTCGCGCGCGTGGACACACGCACACGCTCACGCACACAAACACGCGCGCGCGCGCATCATCCTCTCCTCCGCTTGCTTAGGAAAACGGGGTGAGTGAACCTTCCTATTGGTCAGGATGTGGTCAGCTGGTGCCTGCTCGCCTCCACCTCCCATACCCCTCAGCTCGTACTCCTCCTCACAAATACTGCTTTACACATGACATGCGCGCACACACACACACGCGCACACAAGCAAAAACGCGCGCACAAAGAAATCGTTCGCGCACGCATGCTGATGCCTCCTCTCCCTCTCTCTTTCTGCATGTGTTCCACACCACCCAGACTCCCCGTGTCCCCTCTAACCCTCATCAAGCTCACCCCTCCTCCCAATCTGCGATCAACTAAGTGATAGCAGCAGCCCGTCGAACTGTCGGCTATAAAACACAACAAATCATAAACTGCAGGCTGGGGAAGCAGAGGAAGGAGGACTGGAGGGAGAAGCGTTAGCTATTAGCCGATATCCCCATTCTACTCCTCCTTCTTTTTATCCCGCGTGCCCGTTGTTGTTGTTTCGCGCCCTCCTGTCCTGCCCTCTGCTCCTCTCCTCCGCTATTATCCACTGTCCTTGCTTACTGTCCTCATGAGTTCCTATTTTGTCAACTCCTCTTTCCCCGTTGCGCTATCTGGAACGGGTGGAGGCGGGCAAACGGCCGAGTCGTTTTTAGGTCAAATCCCTCTCTATTCCTCTGGATACACCACTGATCACCCTCTCAGACATTACTCGGGAGCGGCGGCAGTCACCGCCGCAGCGGCGGCGGCTGCGTACAACTCGAGCGGAGGTGGCGGCCAAGAGAAGCCTTATTCAGCTTCTGCCTATTACCAACAGGCGACCAGCGGAGCGTATGGGGGGCATAGGGCGGCGGCAGGGGTTGGTGTTGGTACCCCAACGGGCGCAAGTGCGTGTGACTATGCCACAGCCGCGGCTGCGGCTGCGGCGGCTGCGGCAGCCGCCTCAAGCTTCTACCGGGACAAGGACTATGCTTGCAGCCTGGAGGAGCACCCCCTCGCGCTAAGCCAGGATGTTGCGCACCGCAAGACGGACTGCGCGGGTTTGAGTGGCAAGGGGGTCTTCGGTGACACCATGGATGACAAGCAAACGGGGTCAACCCACATTTATCCGTGGATGCAGCGAATGAACGCCTGCAATGGTGAGTTTCCCTTTCTTACTCCAACGCATCTTCCTTCCATATTTTATGATCCCCGTCATAAAACCAGCGTTTGTACCTCTTCAAGTTTCTCCCTTTCCTCTTCCTCCTCCTCCTCCTCCTCTTCTTCCTCTCCCACGAGTTGTTTTACGATCGCCGTTTGTTGGCCCGTCAGTCACTGCTCTCTATTTTACTGTCCATCGTAAAACGGGGTATGTTTGGGTTGGAACAGTTCGTACAGGCCGTAGCTGCTACCGAGCAGACGAGAAGAAAGAAATCAGATCATGAAAAGGGGCATGTCTTCAATAATACATCATATCTGTCTCCTTGTCGTTTTCTTAGAAAATGTATTATTATTATTATTATTATTATTGTTATTATTATTATTATTATTATTATTAGTAGTAGTAGTAGTAGTAGTAGTAGTATTAGTATTAGTATTATTATTATTAGCTTCAGAAAAAACTTCTCTCGTGTCTACCTTAATGTCATTCTGGGTGATATGAGTAAAACTAAAGTCATCTTTATTTAAATGTCATACCCCAAACCAAAGCAAAGCACATCTAACTGCGTGCTTCTCGATGTCATGAGATGCTGAGCTTCTGGTGTTTTCCAAAGCTCCTCCAACTTAATCAATACTGAGGATGGGATCTGTACAACTAACCCAATACAACAGTAGTCAATTGGGTGAAAAATAAACGAACATTTAAGATTCGGAATGAACACAAAGTTAACAAGTGAAGCTCATTCTCAAGTATGCAGAAATAGTTAATTCTGCAACTTATTATTTACTCGTATCGTGCATCAATTTAGCGTTTGTTTCTAATTAAATATTTTTGATTTGTGACATTCAAATCATAACATCCCAGCCCTTCATATTTAAACTGTGCTCATTGTGTGTTGAACGCATTGACTCTCGTCGACGTCCTAACAGTTTCTTCAACCCTCATTTTTCTATCAGGCGCGTTTGGCAGTCCCGGTAGGCGTGGGCGGCAGACGTACACCCGCTACCAGACGCTCGAACTGGAGAAGGAGTTCCACTTCAACCGCTACCTCACGCGCAGGCGGCGGATCGAGATCGCGCACACGCTTTGCCTCACAGAGCGCCAGATTAAAATCTGGTTCCAGAACCGGAGGATGAAGTGGAAGAAAGAGAACAAGATGATAAACTCTTCCTCCTCCTCTTCATCCACACTGAACGGAGTCGATGAAGAGGAAAAACGGACGGAGTAAGAATATAAAGAACAAAATAGACTACAATAAACGGGGAAGAAGAAAAGACATTCTGGTGATCATCCTCTTTCTTTCCTCCAACGCTGTTGGTCTGAACTAAAAACTCTGGGAAAGCAACTTGCGTTTAATGTCATTGTATTGTTTTACATGAGAAAGAAGAGGAGAAGAGGAGCCATATGACCACCTCCCATCATTTTATTCAACTCCCTAAATAGAGCCCGTTTGTATTTGTGTGGTCAAAAGGGAGAAAGGGGACGGTGCCTGAGATGGTACCGTGGATGCCTATCGGCGAGATGTTGCATTTTGCATTATGCGCTTCATGGTTTAAAACCAATTTGTCAATAATAAGTACGCCGTTTAGGTGAAAATGTGAGGTTTAACAAAGCATTTCATACATTCCCCAAAATATCGGAGTAATCTCTTGTTGCATATTTTCCCTCTGGTAGACACTTGATTTAAAATGTGTTGATTTTATTTAATCATTGTAATTAACAATAAGGTGTATTTGAAATTTTAGTCAGACAAGTACACAAAAAATGAGAACGCACACCTAAATTGGAAACGGTGTGTTTGTCTGGCACTCGTATTTAATATCTACTGTATATTTTCTGAAAAAAGCAGGGTCAAAATCCTTACAAAATGTTCAAAATTATGCTAAGGCTCATTACAATTAACCTTAGCATCATTTTGTCGTGGAAGAGCAATTAAGGTAACACTTGACGGTTTTACTTTATGAAGCTGGTGTGGGGTGGGGGATAACATATTAATGTTATTCTTTAAACTACCTAAAATATTCAGGAATGCGTACATTTACAAGTTATATTTTTTATGTTTTTTTTGCATTGTTTGTTTATCATATCCGTGTTTGTCAAGTACTTACCAATACTACCTATATGTCCAATAAAGTGTAAGGGAATGTCATTTATGCGTGAGGAGAGGTTTCTTTTTTTCTTGAGCATCAATATATAAATAACAATAATGTTCATTAAATTACATAAACGAGAAGACAGCATATATTTGTGAACATAAGGATATATTTTTAGGCCCGTTTATATATATATATATATATACATATATACACATATATATATATATATATATAATATAGGAGTCTCAATGTTGCTGGTGGTCTGAGCTAATTGATGAGCTGGCGGATGGGGCGAAAGTTGACCCGGCCTCGAGCCGAGCAGCCAGACACGCCACCCATAAACACACACTTCACCCAGACAAAGTGGACAATGTCCTTGTGACCCTTTGAACCATACTTGTCCCCTGCGTGACCGGCGTGCTTTCCAACCCGCAGGAGAGGAGGCTTGGGTTTAATTAGTGCTTTTTTTTCGTTGTGTGCGTTGTTATCGACGTTAGAGGATGAAAACAAGTCATGATTGAAGACAGGAATGATATGAGTTCGCTATTCGTGTAGCCAAGTCCAAGCGTGCACATATTGGATTTGATGAAACAATTTAATGCCTCCACTCATCAAGAATGATTAGGCTCATTCACTTTAAGGAAATTTTGAACGATTGTTCACGAAAAACAATTTTTTCGTATTTTTCGAGCAAAAAATATGGACCGAAATCCCGAAATCAAGTAGTGTTGTTGATTTGTTTTCGATTGTGTGGGCTTCTGCAACTTTGATTCCTAGAATGATATAGCGGGTTATCCGATCAAAGGCAAGGATTCTTCTATTCATCTATGATAAAAACGTTTACATTACCCGCGTAAAATGAGGATTACAGGATTAAGAGGAAGTGATTAGACTTCATTAAAATTAAAATCCTATTCGCCATTCTCTTCGTGGCAAGAATATTCGAACTCCCAACAGCTAAGGCAATGCTGGTGTAGTTGCATGAATTTTTAATCTATCATATTACATCTATTTTTTTAATCAATCATATTACATCTATTGTAGCTTTCCTTTCATTGGTTTATTCTGTGTGTCCAAATTCAAAAATAACAATAATGATTTTATATCGAAGACGAGTTTTTCATTTGATTTGATTTTTTCGGGGAAGCCACCAGTTTGTGCTTTGCCTTACCCTTCAATGACTTTAAATAATTTTGTGCATATTTCACCTCTGTTACTCCGTGTTCCCATATAGAAAATATATATTCTAACAATGGGAGTTTTTGTTTTATTAGACATGGAATGATCTGCAAATCTTTATACGCCCTCGCGCATGAGAATGTGTTTTAGGCAACACGAATAGCAGTGTGCAAAGTGCAGTTTATACCTTCAGAGTCTTGAAGGCTCTGTGATTGAATTTCATCACACCTTGGAAATCATTGCATCATAAATCAACATATTCTCATCCAATGCGGTGTCACAGAGCAGGTTAAACATTACTTCCTCACTTGCGCGTCGAGGTAGGCTGCAAGCCAAAAGACTGAATATTCATTTAACTCAGTGAATAAAACGAACTGACTCAGTGAATGACAATAGATTATACAATATGAAATGAAAACAGTAACTACAATAGCAACCCAAAACCTTTGCCTCGCTCTTTTGCATTAAAAACAAGACGATTTTTACATTTTATATATATATATATATATATATATATATATATATATATATATTTTTTTTTATATATATATATATATATATATATATATATATATATATATATATATATATATATATATATATATATATGTCTCCCAAATCCATGGCCAATTATTGAAATATTGCTAAACTCTTTTCACTTTCATTTTAATAGCTGCAATAAATTCCTACTGCAGTAGGTGACGCTCTAAACTCAGCTGCAGTAGTGTGTGCACGTGTGTGAGAGTGACAAAGAGAGCGCGACGGAGGGAGGGCTGGGGAGCAAGCTCCCGCCCATGCCTTTATCATTAGAAACCTCAGAACATGAATTACCTATCCAAGTCATCGGCGAGAATTTACGATGGGTCAACAAAACCACGTGACTGCTCCCTTCAGCTCTCTGCGCCCCATCCCGCCCTACTCAACCCACTCCCTCAAACACATACTCACCACCCCACCCCCATATTTGGACGGCGCATACATAGCTAAAAACCAAGTACAGTGCATCGCCATAATTCACTAATACTGTACATCATAAATCGATGCAAGTACTTGCGTTAGAAGGACCACCAGGAATCCAACGAATCAAGATCTCCTGATATTTAACTATAAGCGAAGCAGCTCTCTAAAACAACCTAAATGAGCTCTTACTTTGTAAACTCGTTCTCAGGGCGCTACCCAAATGGCCCCGACTATCAACTGCTAAATTATGGACCCAGCAGCGGTGCATTGAATGGCGTGGCGTACAGGGATCCTTCCACGACTGCGCACGATGCGACTGGCTCTTACGGAAATGGCTTCAATGGTATGGACTTGACGGTCACAGGCCGGGGAGGGGGGAACACCAACGCCTCAAACACCGAAGGACACTTCGGGAGAGGCTCGGTCGTTGGTGAATTTCGGAGCTTCAGCCCCCTGGACAGCGAGAGGAGCTTCAGGCAGTCGTCCAGCTGTTCCATCGCCTCCGTGAGGGACTCTCTCTTGTCAACTAAATGCGGAGACAGTAAGCAGAGTAGTCGCAGCTCGTCTCCTCTTTCGGAACAAGCAGGAAGCGGTCTTCATAGCACCCTTAACCTATCCTCACCCACGTCCGGCGGGAGAGCGACGCAGCGGTTCACGGAGCTGAAGGAAAACGCAACAGACGCGGATGAAATGCAGCACAAGCATCCGGCCATGTGCGACCACGTAACACAGCCTGCGCGGAAACGAGACGTCGGCCAGGCGGTCAGCTCGAACTCGGGCAGCACGACGGGCGGCGAGTCTCCACAGATATTCCCCTGGATGAGAAAGCTGCACATTAGCCATGGTACATAAGTGTCTATTTTTCCATCCATCATAAATTGCGAGAAACACACATTGCGCTCAAATTCGTGCCTTAAATCTGGATACATGCAAACTAGAGCCTATTCATGAGTTAATGTAGGATTTACATATCAACAGGCTTGCTAATGCTTTTATTTATGGGCAACTTTATCCTACGTCCCATAATATTTAATTAGCCACTGCAGAAACCCGATTCGATTTTTTATAGATTCCCACATCTAACTGTGGCGTGCGTAACATTGTGCATGGGGTTTGTTTTTGTATCATGTATTAGAACGGTAAATTATCAAGGCATGCCTCTTTTTATTCACACTGAAGCGTTCGTTTAGTGCTTTCATTTATTCATTGTCTGTATTTAGAAGCCGGCGACGCGAATCGTTGCCCCCGTCTTTCTAGTTTAGAAAATTCCACAAAAGTGTCATAAATCTGCCACGATAGCGATGCCGGGCTATAAAAGCTACAGGAGAAGTGCAGACAAGATGCAGCCGGGTGGGAAACCAGGAGAAAAAGAAGATCGAGGACCGCAAGACTTGAGGTTGTTGCTTTGAAAATGAAAGCTTTGTACGTGGGCACTTTATTAGGAGAGTGAGACAGAAGATGGGCCAAGCCCCCCCAAACCCCAACACTCACAAACACACACGCACACACAGACACACGCACACGCGCGCTCACAAGCACACTCACACGCACACGCCCCCCCCCACACACACACACACACTCCCACGCACCCACACACACCGAGTGGAGAACAATTGGGGTTAAATATAATAAATAGAATTCGGAAAAAATTTGCTTTTTCGGGGCGAATGTAAACGGTTCATTAAGCGTATAAGAGTATATAGTGTTGCAATTTTATTTATTGTGTCCATTGGTCTGTATTGATTCATAACGTTGTCATTCGTAACGTGTTGCTGTTGCTAACAGCCCCCAACTGTTTCCAAATCCTCAGATTTGACGGGCCCCGACGGGAAACGCGCACGGACGGCGTATACCCGCTATCAAACACTCGAGTTGGAGAAGGAGTTTCACTTCAACCGCTATCTCACACGCAGGCGGCGGATTGAGATAGCGCACACGCTTTGCCTCACCGAGCGCCAAATTAAAATCTGGTTCCAAAATCGAAGAATGAAGTGGAAGAAGGACAACAAACTGAAAAGCATTAACACTGACACGACCGGGCCAGCCTTCCAACCTTAGGAATGAGCATTATTAAGCTGAATTTCAATTTGAAATTCTCCACCCATCAGGGCTAACAACCCAAGTTTTTTTTTTAGCTCCAAAGAAATAGAATTTGAAGGAAAAAAATGTTGACAATGGACATTGACAATACCACGAGTGCAAAGAAAGCAAAGCAACTACTCAAACCAGAGTCCAATTCAAAACTGTTTTCAAAATACAAAGATTATTTCACACTTCATTTGTGACCCGTGCAGTGTCAACGCAGCATTTTCATTTCTTCTACAAGGTGGACTGTTGTGTTTTAGGTAAATGTTTAACTGTTCATGTTATACTTGGTAGAGGGTCCTTGTCTAGTCGTTGTGGAAAACAAATATCCGCCTTTGAGTTAAGGCACACGCACACACAAAAAACCAACGATATCTCGCATCCCATACTTATTCTTAAGTCACGTATACTTGTTGCTTGATGGAGATTTTTTTTTTGCATAAAGTACACATTTTAAAATGTTCATTTTAAGTTATTTGAGCCTACAACCATAACGTCTGTAGCGTACTTCACTAATGTCTAAATATATGCATGCCATTAAAATCTGTTTTGGAGCTTTTGTTCTTGTAATCGTGTGGAAATGCATTTTTTTTATTTTGTTTTATTTTGAAACTTCCAACTTTTTATGAAATGTTGTCCTGAACCAATTCAAATCTAAATGTTTATTATTGTTATCGTGGGACCCATGTGTGCAAGTAAGGTGCATTTAAATATAGTATATTATTAGCACCTGACAAACATGGTACTTATTGGCATGATAGTTATTCAGTGGACCAAATTATACATTTTATGAAAAGCTCTAAATTTGATAAAATATTGTTTGTTTTGATGTAGTTTGCAGCATTGAGTAGAACTGAACTGCATATTGAATTGTTTCTAATAGTTCACTCTCAATAATGCAGCACACTCTTGTGTGCAAATAATAGCACAATAATAAATAAAGGGCATGTGTCAACGAATGCCTAATCAAAATTAGGCATATTTAATACAGCAATTATACCACTGTTGATGGTGTTGGTCTTCTGACCCAATCGCATTAAACACTGATAATCAAGAACTTGCAAACTGAACATCAATCAACATGGCAAAAAAGAAGAATGAGGATTGTATAAACAGCATGACGCTTTTGCATGAGCTTCGCTCCCAAACAGAACAGGCTGATATTTTTGTTTTGCATGACTGCTTTGGAATTGTTCACTGCTCCAATGCCTTGTTTGACCCAGTGACTGCACCTCTTTGTTCAGCAGTTTCCCAGCCCAAAACACGTCCATCACCAAACAAGGTGTTTCGTGGCAAATTTCATGTCGCCTCATCAGATCTCACGAAACAAATTGTTCCATATGGAAAGCAATTTGTTACAGCTCCAGATGTTGTGAAACGTGCTTTATAAATACAATGTATTGTATTGTATTAAGTTTCCAAACGCTGCTCGTAAATTAATTTGGTGCCTGATTCTCGCAGTAAAATAAAAAAGCTTTGAAACTCACCTACTGATGCATGCAAGTATATTCAGATTCCTGTTGTTTCTTGCCTTTTTTTTTTTATATATGAGACTCACGGCCATTCCGAGCCTCCGTCCAATGTGCGAATTGAGATATTTCCACGCTAACTATCCTCTGCTTTAGGTCTTACCATAAAAACGAATGCAGCTTTGACATTTACATGTCAAACAGATGAGTGCTTTTTATCTTCAAGTTGCATCGTAAAGTTCCGGCCTGGATGGCCTCAGACCGATAACGCTCACTGGCTGTGCTCTGGTCACGTGGGGTCCATAAAGCTCGTTTTATGGTTTTGGGGAGTTGACATTGTACAATATATTTCAGATTCCAGAAAACAAGTGACGATTTAACTGCTTCTCGGGGATCCTAAAGGGGTCAGTAAAGTCGAGACAGAGCAGCAGAGGTAGGGAGAGCGGATAGCGAGCACAGGCCACGCAGGATGGTCAATGCGCGGCCCGCTCGGGTCCGCAAACAGTCTTGGCGGTTCGGTCATGGTCGCTGAGGACGCTGAGAAAAAGCTCAATGAGGAAGGAAAGAGGGCACAAAGTAAGTGCTGTTTATGCGTGGATCGCTTGGGGAAAGTCTAAGTGGCGCGTTTGGTAACAGTGTTTCTGATTTCCATATTGCAAATAACATATTTGGACTAAATCCGTGAAATTAGTTGTGACTGAATTGACTGCAGAATTTGTAACATGTCTATCATGATTTATTCCCATTGCCACCAAACAGAATTATTAACATTGGTAAGAGATGACATGGCGTGTATTGTGTGCGTGAACTGCACGGGAAACTGAAGTTTAACAAAAGTATAAGACAAAGTATTCATTCATAAAGTATAGAATGAATTTAGAGATGTAAAGTTAACGACTTCCAGATCATGTCGTGGATAGGTAGATAGTTGTGTTTTAAATGTAAAATTCATGTTTTATCCGAAGCTGTTTTTTGTTTGGCGATTTTAAGTGGCAACGCGAGCGCATATAATGTATAATTAATATTATTGATAATTTAAACCATGATATCAAGTTTGTCAATATCGGATTAAATATACCTTGAACACACAACTGAAATAACTATTTTTTATTTATTTGTTTTTTTTTTAAGAATCACAGAAATATCGATGTCAATTGAATTTCTGAGAGACCAAATGTAAAAAAAAATGACTTTTGACGTTTAAACTAATTTTCAAAAACGAATGTAATTTTAAAATGTATTTGCATCAATTATTGGTGAATAATGATTGGATAATTAATTAAGAGTATATAATAATTCAGTGTGTGATGGATAACATTCTATTATACTGTTCAACCGTGTTTGTGTATTTCAGTTTCAGCGTTACAATTGATGCCAGCCTCTTGCATTCCACCGGTCACGTGACACTGTTGTAATGGTACAGCTTGTCGCTAATGTCCACCTCAATTATTCACAGGTGTCACGGTGTCACCTCTGATTACTGTGAGTTATAAATAGCAATTGGACTCACCACTATATTATCGCTATTCAAAGCGCAATGATTGTTACTGCTTTGCGTATTCCCATTGATTTCAGTTGATACTTTAAATTACCAACACAGCAAAGAAACTTAGTTCCTTAGCATTCCAATTCCTGTAAAAGATGAAATGCATGGATGCAAAGCATGAAAATACGGCTGTACAAATATTATGATTCCCTGTTTTTCTCTAAAATTATAATATTTATTATTATTTTGGCTATGTAATTTCAGCCTGTGGACTCTTAGTCCAAATTTGGCATGATGCTAAATTTCGACAACTCTGACAACTTCAGAGGCATTTGTGGAATATATATATATATATATATATATATATATATATATATATATATATATATATATATATATATATATATATATATATATATATATATATATATATATATATATATATATATATATATGTATATATATATATATATATATATATTGTCATGGCAATATATTTATATATATATATTGCCATGACAAATTGATTTGGATTGCTTTACTACTGATCGGGTGGTTATTAGATTATAAATTCCCCTATTCATTCAATCTATATAGCAGTAAGTACAAACGCGGGAGCAATGGTTGTGTCAGGGATTGCAGCCTGGGTCTTGTCAGGAAATTTAGCTTCAGTAAACAGGAAGGCCAAAACTCCCCTTTTCCTTTTGCACCTACTGAATCTTTTGAATGATGATACAGGAACCCCCCACAACAGTAGCCTATCTCCTAACCCATGGCCATGCATATGCTCTATATATGTAAACAAATTACATTTATGCACGCATAAACACGTGCACATATGCACTTATGCACAGGCCCGTATGGACCTGTGACACAAATGGGATATTTTTCAAGGAGAAAGGCCATGACGTATGAGAAGGCGTTGGAGCAGCTCTTGTATAGGCTCTTTTGTCTTTACTCTGTTTGTGCGTGTGTGTGTGTGCCTGCGTGTGTGTGTGTGTGTACACAAGCAGCTCCACCCTGCAGAGGTGCTTTTCTGCCATTATTTGTAATATGTGCATAGGCTGTCTTGCTCCTTTGAGCCTGTCCACACAGTCACAAGGCGCTTACCTGGCCTTCACAGGCGATGACGAGAGGGGTGAGTAACAAATATTACTTGGCCCCTTTTCTCTTTGCATTGCAAAGGTGTGTGTTTGTCTGGGAGTTGGATACTGCGGAGGCTTTTGTGGAGGAGTGGTCAAGGAGTGTATTGTTGCATTCGGGAGATGTGCTCACGAATACAGGCATGACTTAGGTCACTTTGTAGTTGTTTATTGAGTTTGCTTGAGCATCCATAGTCACATAAAACAGTCTAGATTTATCAGAGGCACATACTCATTCTTTTTGGTGTTCACTAAAATCCAACACAATCACACACACCTCGCTCTGAATATTCTACTTGAACCTCATAGAATTGATTTCCTTTTGAACTGTATCTTGTGCATATTGATGTCGGCTCATGAATAATGTGCCATCCAGGAGTCATTGCAAGGTCACCAGACAGGCTACAGCCACACCGCTCATGCGTGAGCGTGGGAGGAAAGGCCCATCAGCCCCCTTCCATGTCTGTTTGTTTATGCCACTTACACGGAGGAAAGAAAATACCTAACAACTCACTGTTTTTGTTTGTGCATCAATGTCCCAATTTCCAGGTCACGGGGAAAGGAAGTTTACCACAGGCAAACAAATTTGTTGCAGGCCAGTTGGATAAATACATAGCACAGAGATTGGTAAAACAAAGGAGGGCATTGGACAACAATAGTGAATGGGTAATTATTACTGGTGGTAATATGTGTCAATTTAGGGGGATATGTTCAATACAAGACAATGTCTATTATAGTAATAAACAAACACTTTTTAGATCCAAAGCACCACAGTAGAAACATTTCATGGTATACAATATTTGTGAATACTAAAATTCTGAGGACCCCTTGTCAACTTTCTCACAAATTCACTCACTCAAACTAATATTTGGGTCTGTTTAATTCACAAGTGTCAAACTCCGGTCCTTGAGAGCCGCCATGCCATGCTGCATGTTTTTGATGTTCCACTCCTCCAACACACCTGATTCAAATGATCAGCAAGCACTCAGAATCCTGATAACGATCCTGATCATTCAAACTTATGTTGGCGGGAGGAAGCATCTAACACATTCAAGATAATATCCCTAAAGGACCGGAGTTTGACATCTTCATTGAACAGGAAGCTGATATACTTGCAGGAAGCCATGACTTAATGTCGTTGTGCGGAGGACAGCAGGTGTATACTCAAGTATATCGTGTACCTTCTGTTATAATGGAAGTGTATTTCATAGTTCTGCCTGTCACAACGCTGTTGGTCAACATAGATGAAGAAAGATATATTTGCAGTTAATATCTAATAATTTTTCGACAAATTACATGAAATTGGACAATTTCTCGCGTGATCCCTGATAAAATAAAACTTCCCACTCATTGCCACAACAGCCTTGTTGGGAATCCATCCAATCCTTTGTGAATACAAGGACTTGGGTGGGATTTTCACGTGGGAATATGTCTGTCTCTTGCTTCAGATGATTATCCAAAGAATGCAGCTCTCCCCCTCTGCCACCAGAGACCGCTTGAGACCAGGAGGACCACATGAGCGGGTCCATAAACCCTGTAACTAACCTACCATTTAAATCTGTACATTTCAGAATTGCATGCCACAAGAATTCTTAAATGTTGCTCCTGGAGTGGAAAGAGAGTGTTCTATATGGACTACATCCACACCATATGGTGCAAAAAGCAATTTACAAAGCCTCACATTCACCTATTCACACATGCATTGTTGTACTATTGGAGGCTGCCATGCAGGGCTCTGCCAGGTCCACTCGGAGCAAATTAGGGATCAGTTCTTGCTCAAGGACACTTCATATGGTCACAAGTGTTGAGAATCAAACCTGCAAACATTATGTTGTGTGACGACTGTTCTGCCCCTAGCTGAGACATGCTGCTTATATAGTGTGAAACATGAGAGCATGTCACTCTGACTCGTTTAAATGGACTTCAATCAGGCGATAGTCTCACTGTAAAACCTTGCAACACCAAAAGTCCCTGCTTCCTGCCCGAGGAAAGAACTACAATGCCAAGCTTTATTGTCAGAGCTGAATTCTTGGGTGTCAACTACACAGCCCGCAGCGGAAGGTTCAAGGAGTTGAAGGGTCAAAAGTTTACCATCGTGCGTGGGTTACGCCCTCACCTCGCCTCACACTCTTCTCCAATTGCTATAAGTCAAACCCAAAAATGGGAGGGCAGCAGAGAGATATGGAGGAGGTAGATTAGAGAAATGATGACAGGAGGCAAAGGAGAGGTGAATACATGACCTTCTTTTTCGAGAGACAAAAGCGTAGGGCTGGCTGACTGTGTGTGGGGTGAATTGAAAGTAAAATAGGTAAAATTGGGGGGTGGGATGTGGAGATCGAGGGTATTGGGTGACATCGAGGTGGTTTGGTGTGAGTTGCAGATTTTGCTATCACCTTTACATCTGTAATGTACATGACTCATAGGCATATGTATATATTTTTCACCGACATACAAACAAGTATAATAATATTATTATTAATGATAATAATAAGAATTGTTTTATATATATATATATATATATATATATATGTATATATACACAAAATGTTGATTATCAATAATAATAATAATAATTATAATTATTATAATTTTTTATTATTGTTATTATTAAAATTAATAGTAGTAGTAGTAGTAGTAGTAGTAGTAGTATAGTTACATAGTAGACGTCGTTGCTGCAGTAGTATACACCTGCGTGGTGTTTGCATTGTTGGTTGGTTGTTCTCGCTGTCCTCTGGGATTTTTTTCCCGTCCAAATTAAAAACATGGATATTGGGTGAGAGTGTACTAAGCCTTGCCCAAAAGCCAGCTGGAATATTCTGGCACTGCCCAGTGGCCCAAAAAGCAGTACAGAAAATGACTAGATTTATTATTCAGGATATGCACCATGCTACAGAGAGGTGTCTAATCCTTTGTCATTTTATTGTGAATATAGAGACTGTTGGCTAAGTTAGTTATGGTGGCTGCTTCTTATTACGTATTATTAAATAAAGAAATTGTATTACATAATAAATTATGATCCATGAAGTAAATTGGACGACATCAGTCAAGAATTATATACCACTCTAAATTGCTGGCCACAAGCATTTACGCCAAACATGCACTTGTCTTCTGATTAATTAGCCTATTGAAAGAGTTAAAGTCTATTTCTCATGACACAGTTTAAATAGTCACATGGCAGCTCCATTCTCCTATAATATCTAAATTTTGTGTTGCAATTTTCCTATGCTTAAGGGGAGAAAAATTCTTAATTGCATCGCTGTATTCCCCTTTTGTCCCTTCCCAACCCAAGTGTACTTATTCATTTATAAATTGTCGGGTACCTTGCTAAAAACACCATCAAAAGAGGAAACTGCGTCTTTCCTCTTGGTTCATCCTGAGTTCACCATTGATTGGGTTTAGGTCGTAGCGCTCGCATTCTGTCTGCAACTTGAGTGATAACCAATCAATATTGCCTTTTTAATGGCTAAAGCATGGTACTTACATGCTCGCTTAAAGCACAGTGACGTTTTTTTGTACAAGAGTGCGTAAGCAAATTATGACGACAATGACTTAAAAATGCAACATTTAGCACATCTGGCAACAGATTAAAATGCATTTGAAGATCTGTAAAAATGTAAAATCCTCTGGAGATTCTACCTCTTGCAACTTTGATGCAACCCTTTTTTTCGTTCTAAATATTTACTGTCTTGAAGGATTGTAAAACCGCAGGGTTTCATTAATTGTTCCACGACAAAAGGAAATGAGAAATGACATTCGAAGAAAAGAAAAATCTGTTTTAGAGAGCGATATAAAGACCAGCCCACCCCTACCGTAGCCATCGGCCATTTTTCTTCAAATTAATGACTCCCAACTCAATTTGCTATGACGGAGGGAGCGAAAATCACAATGCAGAACGAGAGAGTAGGCAAGAGAGAGTAAGTGGCCGAAAGAAAAGGGTGCGGAAGAGGGAACGCGAGGGCTGAGGACTGGAGGGAGGTGGGGGCAATAGAGGGGGTTTTGCTCGGGGTGAAAGGGAGGTCAGTATAGTCACGACATGACGTTGAAAACAGTGGACGCGCCTCTTACGTTGAACAAAGCGTGTATCTTAGTCGCCGATTAATTGGAAAACTTGAGTCCACACACACACACGCACACACGCACGCACGCACACACACGCTCACACGGACACGCACGAAACGCGCGCGTGCACAATATGAGTAAATGCCTTGCAGAGCAAGCTGTCCTCGGCAGCCCCAAGCCGCAAACAGGGAAATACTGCAAGGGACCTGCCATTCGTGTGTCGGGTATCTCATGGCGATCACGTGATGGTTGTGCACTGGAGAGTGGTGTCGCTGTGTTTCTGGATTTTCACCACCAAGGCGATTTCAAGGTTATTTTTAACACCTACTGTCTGCAGTGGCTGCTGTTGAAGAGTCTTTTCTTGTACGTTTAAGGGGCTGAGTGAGTGGAAAATAACAGCGACTTCGCATCTCTTTTTCTAGTTTGTAGACACATTGTGGAGACGTCGAAGGACGCGTGGCATCGCAATGGATAGGAGAGAACGCATACTGAGAATATTAGAGTTGCTTTGGCGAATCAACTCAACGAAAATGATGCGTTCATAAAAGTGGGACATAAGAAGACGACGGTGACTGTCTTAAAGATTGAGCCGGATTCGAGAGCGGCACATCGGTGAGTATACAGATTTGAGTTGGGAGGGTGGGGATATCCCCTCCTGTCGTTAGCGTTCGAGCGTGCCTGCGCGTGCGTGGGTATCAGGTGGTGCAGGTGGTGAGAGGATAAGTGATACCACGTGCTATGCAACTGTCTCAAATGTACCGTCTCCTTTGCTTATTGCATCTGGTGATTTTATCACAAAAAATACCCAATTTAATTTTTGTCAACGCGTGAAGTTCACCTGGCAAACACCATTGTGTTGCAGACGAATTCAAATTTAAATACCTTTGTATTTGCAAATTCGATAATTGTACACGCATAAATCCACGTGGTTTAAATTTCACTGTTTTGTTTTGTCTTGTTTAGTTTTGTTTATCACTGTTTGTTCACCTTTTTCCTGATATAACTTTGCAGCTATGACTTTGCGCTTGATATTACTCCTCCAACTGCCCCAATTCACGGTCAGGCCTGAGAATAATGGGAAAATTTTTCTTATCCTGTCCGTCACTCTGCATAACAAAAGAACTGCGAATGAGCCTAGCTTTATTTTTCAAACTATACATTTTTCTTATTTGCTGTTGCCACTTCTTTGTCATCTGAATAATACTTCAACACTTTGACAAGACCAGTCTATGTAAAAAAAAGCTCTCTATGCATATACACACACACGCACACCCCCACACCCACACACACACACACACACATATATATATATATATATATATATACACACATCCTTCCATTGATATTTTTAGTGGTGCGTTTTCCCTCCGCTTTTTGGTTACAATATCAATTAAAAAAATACCAACGTCTGCTCTGAAAAAAAAAAAAATAATAAAAAAAATAATATATATATATATATATATATATATATATATACATCCTTCCATTGATATTTTTAGTGGTGCGTTTTCCCTCCGCTTTTTGGTTACAATATTAATTAAAAAAATACCAACGTCTGTTCTGAAAATTGTGGTATTTCTTGTTTTACAAAAACATTGAAATATGAAATATGCTATTTATGGTATGTGACCTACGAGATAGATCTTTATCTATTTATAAAACATACAGTGATTTTTTAGCACAAATGTGCATTTATTTATTTATTTATTTATTTATTTATTCATGTAAAGGAGACACGGTCATCTGTTTGCATTAAAAAGCAAAATGTAATGATATATTGATGCCGTATTTTATTTTTTACTATTACTCCATTTTTGCTTTTTCACACGAAACTAAAAAATCTATATAATATTAATAACACTCAATATAATATTTATCGCCTAATATAACTATTTCCCCACACAGAGAGAACGCAATTGAACGAAGTTATTTTCTTCATTTTTTCTTTGTGTTCGTGTATGTTTGAATGGGAATATTTCTGTCTTAGTTGACCAGCTTGGTGAGTGACTGCATGGCAGCAAACTGACCTTCGTGTGGACTACGTTGAGCAGCCTAAACAAAGGCTGCTGCTGACAAACTTGACGTAGACAGAGGAAGTGTCACAGTCACACTCAACACACCTTGATCGATACCTGGGATGATGGCAGAGCGGGAGGTCAAGTTGAATGCGCCCACACCTGGGAATGAATAGAATAGAATAGAATAGAATAGAATAGCATATTTGGTGCGGTGTATAATTTTACAATGCAACGAAGTTTGTTGCAAACACTGTGGCTTTATTTTCAAGTGGAGGGCTAGCTGCTTATTTTTCAGTTCAATTCAGTGATATAGAAAGAAACGGAAGAGAAGCTATATTGCCGAAAGCGAAGGACCAGTTTTATACCAGTAATATCAGTTTCACTATCATGTGAGTGCAGAACATTACACTCCACGGATTTTTTCTACTTGATATCCCATGCTTACGCAGCGATAAATACATTGCAAATTGAAGAAAATGTTTGTTTGTGGGACGTAAGAAAGAAAGAATTGCAAACAAAAAGGCTGAACAATCCACAATTATTCTAGTAAAAACTAACTTTGATGAACATTTTTCAAAAGGACATCTCATAATTTTTTAGCCAGTTTAATTCAAATTTCAATTTGCATGCGTTCAATACAATTATAATTATTATTGTAACACAATATATGTACAGAGGTATGTTTGTTAATAATACTTTAACATTTATTATGATAATGATTTTTTTCTTGTTGGACCCTTACCTGCTTTGCACGCTTGTGACATATTATTGCATCTTCTGTCAGCTGGGTAAAATGTCTCCTTCTTGCAGTAAAAAAATATATATAAATATATAACAACTCACCCCAATCCCTACCACTCTTCTCTTAACGTTTTAACCTGAGAGACCCTGTCTTCTATATCTACCCTGTAGATCCGGATTTGTGTCCAAATCTTGAAAGCAATCACAAATTCGCTTCTAGGGGAGTATATAGTAGATTTATTAACGACGGCCCCGATGGACACAACAAGAGTTTAGTTTTTTTTTTTTTTTAGCATGGATTGGACATCATTTGCCACCAAAGGAGGCCTAAAGGCAAAGTTGTCGGTGTTATTTGGCCAGCGTTTTCATTTAACAAAAGCTTTAAATTATGGGTCATTTTTTGCTTGTTGCTTTAAAAAACTCGATTATACCTACTCTAGCATTCCAAAGGCCATCCCCGTAGTAGGCTTGGACTCTATTAATGATTTCTCTAGTTGAAAAATGATGCGGTCGACTCCACTGCTGCTCATCGGGTGAAGAGTGTGTGCGATTGCGCGCGCGCGCGTGTGTGCGAGTGTGTGTCTGAACGCGCGTGCCTGTGCGCGCGCGCGCGAGTGTGTGTGTGTGTGTGTCAATTTTCGTTAAAACAAAGGATTCGGATGTGAAATGAAATAGCATTTGGAGACACATTAACACTGTACAGCCTACTATTCTGCAATTACTGACGTTCCTATAATTTATTTTATTATTATAGGTATAGGCCTGTGCCGTTAGAATGTTATTCCTAAATGTTGCATTGTATGTATGTATTTAACTACATGTATGATTTTGTGTTTATCTTCGTTGACATGGGCATTCAGTTTTAGGCCATTTACGAAATTTACGACTCATATTAAGCTTTGTTGACATTGAATTGAGGTGACTGACTACGTCCGTGCATGAAAGTGTGCGTATACTTGCTCGTGCGTGTGTGAGTGTGTGTATGTACGCACGAGTATAACAGGGAAATTATTGCTTTATTTAAGTATTGTAGGTGAATATGGAACGAACGCCTGCTTGTTGCTCATGGAAAGTTCTCTTATAGTGATTAAGGAGGCAGTGTAACCGTTACTGGTTGATTTTCCATCGATTCCAAACTGGGTATAGATTTGTCTCTGTCACAGTAGTTGGGTGGCCGCACAACAGTCCGCTGGCATTTTCGCTCTCACTGCACTTACCCCAAAAATAATTGATGGGCAGTTGGGGTGGGGGGCAATTCACAAGTAATATTCCAGGGATTATTTTCACGTTTCATTTGAACACATTTGATTTCCAAGAATTTGATGTAAACTCATGATTTCGTTAGAGCAGAACGATCTTTCCCTATAGGCGGCATGCGTGAGATTTGGGGAGCAGGGATGCATGTAGAGGAGAGTGAAAGGAAGGGAGAAGACTTGTTTGTGACTGCACACAAAACGAGAGCACACGACGACGTGCGCGTGCCAGGGGCGAGTGTACACTTAACCCATTTCCTTGTCCACGGCGCGTCCTGCTCACGTTCCATTGGCTCGCTGTCGTCACGTGGCCGCTTAACTTTGTTCACTTGACAGAAAAAGTAGGAGGGTTCAGCGGAACAGGAATGAACGCCGCGTAAAGGGATGCGATATGAATTTTAGTCATATATTAGGTTCCATTACGCATAAAGAGTGGCATTAATGGCCATGAGCTCCTATTTGATCAACTCCAGCTATGTGGACCCCAAATTTCCACCTTGCGATGAGTACTCACATAGTGACTATCTGCCTAGTCATTCTCCGGACTATTACCGCTCCCAAAGGCATGAGGCCGCCGCATTTCAACCAGACTCGACTTTCTACCATCACCAGCAAGACCAGCAGCCAGCGGAGCCGCAGTACGCGCAGTGTCAGCGAGCAGGGCAGCCCCCCTCAGTGGAGATGCCCTCTCGCGGCCTCGTCATTCCCCAGATTGGAGAAGAACTCGACCGGGACTCGGTGACACCCAGCCCGCCTCAGTCGTGTGAGCAGCCGCTTCACAGTCATAACACGTCTTCCCCCGCAAACACAAAGAAGGACCCCGTGGTGTATCCGTGGATGAAGAAAGTGCATGTAAACATTGGTGAGTGTTGCATGCAAACTTCCGTCTCGCTCGCTTGACATGCAGTCAAATCCACGCCGTTGTCTTGGTGTCGACGGTCACAATCTACAGCTTCCTCTCGCTTGGACTTCGACTGGTAGTCCTCGGAGATTTACGATCGTCTGTTTGCACGGCCAACATAATTACACCCTCCATAAATTTTTATTACACCTCTACGCCGAGGTGCCTTTTTGAAGTCCGATCTCAGGCTCGAGTCCTTGCTTTATGACAACCCAGACTGAACTCATAAGTTAGGTTTTATGCTGTGGTAATTAGATTTTAAGTGGTAGGTTTGTATAAACCGTGCGCTCCACATTGCCGAGCCTTCCTTCCCCTCTCTGTGTTCCAGGGGAGGGGAAGTTTTATGGCAGCTGAAATATTTCTGTTTATAGAGCGTGCCGTAAAACACTAATGTAAAGGCAAATACCGCCATCTATTATATCTTTTCAGTGTTGTCGTTGCCTGGCTGACGACGATGTGAAGACAGCTGTAACGAGTAATATGTCCACCCGAATGTTGGAAACGGCGTGGTTGCAAGTATAATGGGAGTTTCAATGTTTGCTGTTGCTATCGCGAGTTTATTCAATCACGTCTTTTCGATGTGGATACTAGACAGACAATCTACGACCCTAACTTCCAGTGTGTCGTGGGCGTGCAGACGTTGTAAAGAAGCATTCCCCCATTTAATGCGCTCATTGCTTCCTTTGTCGGTCCAATTAACGTTTAGCATGTTTTGAAGTATCCTGTCCAAATGTCGCAGCTCTCAACTACAAAATGTAGTCAAAATTTGGCCTTCGTTTTGGAATCAAATCACATCTTTTGTCAATGTGTGTGTGTGGAGGTGGGGGGGTCCTTGCTGGGGGTTGGGGGCATTAACAAGCGCATGACCACGGAAGCATTCTTTTTTTTCGTAATAGATAAAATAATCGTGACCACTGAGGCTGCTAATAGTATTTAAAATCGTAATATTTTAATTGCCAAGAATTCAAACGTTATTAGGATGCGCATTGTGGCAATCTGCATTTAACTCATCACTTGCAGCAAGCACACATAATGCACGCGGTGACTGCGCATGAGGCTCTAAAAGCACCAGAGTCTGAGGATTATATATTACCTATTACCTTTAATTTTTTTATAGTGGCGTGCACACAACAGCACACCAAGTCAGATGTGTGCATCATAGCCAATTTTCCGTGCTCGTCCCTGAATGGGCTATTGTTACTATGATGATTATTTGTATTTTTATTATGGTTGTTGTAAATATAGTAATACGTTACTTTGTTCTCTCACAGTGAGTTCAAACTACACAGGAGGCGAGCCGAAGCGCTCTCGGACAGCTTACACCCGCCAGCAAGTTCTGGAGCTTGAGAAGGAGTTCCACTACAATCGATACCTAACGCGCAGGCGCAGGGTGGAGATAGCACACGCACTGTGTCTGTCGGAAAGGCAGATCAAAATCTGGTTTCAGAACCGACGAATGAAATGGAAGAAGGACCATAAATTGCCCAACACCAAGGTCCGCTGTGGGAATAATACAAACGCCCAAGCTTTAACTGGCTCCACCTGACCACGCATAGAAATCGTGCTCATCTGCCCTTTGCTACATTTCTGCCATCCCCAAACAACGAAGCTGTTGATAAAAACTGTGGATCTATCGGAGATGTTACACATTCTGGCGGTCACCGTTCTTAACACAAAAACACTCAACTAAGAGCCTGACTGAAAGCAGATGCAAAAGGATGATGCCCACCTTCAAATTTCACTACATAATATTTTTATATTTTGTGTAAAATCCACGTTCACCCTTAATTTACAGTTTTCATTCATAATAACACCAAATTGGGAACAATTAGTCAAATTCATTCTGTGCCTGAAGATGAGTGAATGGAGGAATGGATTAAAGGCGGTTCTGCCTTTTTAGTAGTTTCGTCAAACCACTCGCACGCTCCGATCCACCGCAACGTGACAGCGATCTTTCTATCGAGATATATTATCACACTATACTGTAAATTGTGTAAGTTCCGTCCTAAATGTAACCGCAATGAAAGGCCTTTATGCAAAGAAATGAATGTGTATATAATCGGCTATTTATTGACCAAATCCAGGTTTTTTAATGTTAAATTTCATTTTCGATACTCAACATTGCTCGCAAAATGATGCATGTTTTGACGCCGAGAATGACAAGGAGCGCTATTTGCTGATATTTAACGCAGGTTGCTAAGTTAAATAACCAAGTAGGCCAAACTAGTGTTCGGAGAGATGTCAGACAAACACCCCAAAAATATTGATGTTACAATGTTGTAAATTCACGTAACTCTCCCCTCTTTTTCTCAAAATAACGAAATGATAACACGTATATTCACATGAAACCGATGCACGTTTGAATTAAGTCAATCCAAAGGATTTTCTTTTGTATTTGTAATATATACCAAGTACGCACTCAATACAATATTACCTCGGCTGCACTTTGAAAACGTTTTCTTCAGACCGTTGAAGTGACAAGTGACGCATGTTCAAGCGTTCTAATTTGGAGCATTATATGACGAGTGTATCAAATATTACTTGCAATAAAATGCTCTGTTGAGATCCTTTGTTATTTTCAAACCGTAGTCTAATAATGTCTGATTGCTCGATTGAGACGCACCACACACACACGCACGCGCCCACACGCACGCGCGCGCACACACACACACACACACACGCACACTCACACACAAGCCCGCGCGCACACGCACGCACACGCACGCACACGCGCACACGCACTCGCACGTAGGGAAACTTTTATTGCATTTCAGAATTATTTGTTGTATAAAATACGCGCATAACATGTCGCCACTCCCCTTATCTTATGACAAATATTCCAAGTGTTATTTTAAGATGTTATTCTATTTACATTCCAAAGATATTTTTTACATATTAAATAATAATAATAATAGTAGTAATAACAGTGTGGAACGTGTTATGCTGCATCTGTGTTTATATGCTGTTTTAAATATTTGTCAATACAAAATAAAATCACTCCTGAAAATGCGTTGTTTTCCAATATCCTATATTTTCCACTGAGAAATTATTTTATTTGCTGATATTTTTCCTAATAATTATTGCATGTTAGTTTTAAAAATGGATTCAACTTAGCCTTCTCAACTGTCATCTCAAGCAAACCCAACGCTGAAAGATGTGTGTAAAATGCATACTGCACAATGCATTTCTCAATATGATTTCAGTGTTCTCAACACACACAAAATGGGAGTTGTCGTGAGAAATCAGGGGCTCATGATGATTAATTTTTCCTTGCCGCTAGTGATCTTGGTACATTACGTCCTATAATCTCGTTTTAAATCACAAACCGTCCCTCCGTTTCACCCCCTTTCCCCGGTTAATTTAACGGCATTGTGCAGCACATTGACACTGAATGGGGCCGACCAACATTTTCCATTCATCGTTGAATAATAATTAAAAAAAAAGACTTAGTTGTGGTCTTTGAATACGTTAATGAATGTGATTTCTGCACAACGCTTTATTCTTGTTCCCAACATAAGCGGCATGTGCGCATGTGTGTTTTTTTCCCTCTTACAATGTAAAAAGGGTGAGGGTCGGCACCATAGCTCAAACCCTGACAAGCAAATAGATAATCAACAAGACGAATGACTTCTTTTGTAAGCCTGGGCTCCCGTATTAATTTTCATTTTCTTCTAGAGCAGGTATTGAAAAATAAAGCGCAAGAGAGGGTGTGGGGCAAGAAAATAGCATTCCTCTCGATGAACTTTAAACTAAAAATGTGCCCCCCAAATTGGTCCACTCGTATTCCTCGGCCCAGAGAAGATTCGCCATTACATGTTGGCTGATTTCTCCCTGGGCCCCTTGCCAAAGAGACTCCCTTTGTCCATTCATCTATTTTCTTCCATTTATGAAAGCCTATGGCACCGTAAAAAACACCCCTCGTATCAACCAGCACGCATGTGTTCGAATGGCGAACAAAACAAATTAGCAGTGTCGTATTTGCTTGGCTTCTGTTTGCATCTTGAGGCACCTGTCCTATTCCATCTTTTGCGCATGCATGAAACATGGATTGGACGCACTAACTAACAATAGCGCTTCGCTTCAAATACTTTTCGTGCATTATTAAACGTTGTTGATAAAATAAAATTTTAGCTATACATTTCAAATAAACCCTATAGTCCAAATACTAATTCTGCCCCTCTGTGTTTTATTAAATCTTGAAATAAATTACCACCTGCGTACCATGGTTACCCATTTAAGATGCATAGAAGCTTATGTTTAGTTTTCAACCTCATATCAGCCGGACCTTCTGTTGCTTTCTTATAATGAGGGAGTATTATCGTGAGGATGCCCTCGGCCTGTGAAAAGTTTAAGACCATTATTTGGAAACAGGAGCGAGACGACAGCTCAGACAAGAAAAATGTGAGAATTATACATGAAACAACCATTAATCACCTGTTCTTCTTAAACCTTCTTCTTTTTCTATTGTCATTTCACAGTCTCCTGCAAGGCCCCTTCTGTCAGGAGGAACAGAAGAAAAAAAGAAAGAAAACGTCTTGGAAGACATCCCCCTCCTCCAACACACACTTAACACTCAAGAAAGAACTTTCTTTTCTACCCACTCATTCAAGGGCTATTTTTACGCCCTTCGAGAGTATAAGAAAGAAAAAAAAGTTTTTCCTGCTCATTGGAAAGAAGACACCGATAGGAAACTCGAGAAGATGGCGACGGATTTCATAAACAAGGTGCCTTGCAAGGTAAGGCCTGGAAATTCAATTGTAACATGTCCGTGTTTGTATTTTGGCTCCCTTGCTTGTTCAGTGACGGCTCCGTGGCGTTTTAATGGTTTTATTGCCCTATGCGCATTTGGTGGAATTAGACAAATGGCCGTGGGGGCTTTGGGTTTGCGTGCGCGAACATGCATAGTGTGCGTGAACGCGCGTCTCTGGTACAGATCACGATTAGTGTTGATGTTGTGTTTTCTGTTCTTTTTCCTTCAGTGTTTATGAAACTTGTGTCCGCTCACCATTGCACCAAAACGTCACTTCTACGTTTGTTTGTCACTCACTGGGCCTCGAGGTGGTTGAACATCTGTTTTCGTGCATACATGGCAATTATTGCACGTGCGCATTTGAATTTAGTGTTTTTTGTTTTACCATTATATTATGTCATATGTTATATTTATATACTCAGAAATTCACATTTATACACTTATATATTAAGTGTGGTGTCAATGTCCAGGAGCATCTGTGGTTTAAATGATTCTAAATTGATAAAGATGTAGTGGGCAAGGTGAAAATAATGTTGGTTAATGGCTACTTTCTGTGAAAGAAAAAAAAAACTATAGTATTTTTTTAATGACTGCAAACTATTGCGGTTTCGTCTTTCTTGGGCCTGTTATCCATTGACCAGAGCTGCCCCTTGACACCTATAGAAATCAATCTGGGCAGAGTTAGAAATAAAAAGGGCAAAAGCTCTGGTCTGCCATGGCTACATTCAATGCTCGTAGAAGCGAAAGAAACAAACGGAAAAATATGCAGCTGCTATCACGAAAGGCAGCACAGTGTGTTGAGGATTGATGGTTGTACGGGGGCCGTGGCCAGAATGGGTTCATACAGGGGACACGTTTTGCTGACCGATGAGGTCGGGTGACTCTGAAGCAAGAGGCTGACCTGTGGTTATCCCCCCCTCCCTATGTTACCCGCCTTGACCTCGCAAGGGCCCTGCATCCTCCGCTCATTCGGACATTCCCAGACCTCCCGAGCCCCCTAGCCCCTTAGTCATAACATGCAGAGTTTAGGGCACTGTAAACCGCAGGCAGTCAGAGACAAACTGCCATGGAAGCCAATCACCTTTGGAGGGGTCGCATTCAGTTCACAGTTAAAGGGCTAGTTTTATACACAGAGATACGCAGTTCATAAAAAATAGTCTTTTATGGTTTAGAGATAAAATACTGAACTTGATTTTATTTATGAATTACTTTAAAAACAATGCAGATGAAACAAGTCACTTTACTTGAAACTGCACATAAATTAAAAGACTACTAAAATAAGCCAATTAAAAATGAAATAAACAAAACAATAGAAAAAATAGCAACAAATAACAAGACTACATGAGCAGAGTCTAATGTGCTTGTTGAAAAAGCCAAGGACTATACATGATTTTAAGAGTATACACAAGTGTATATATATATATATATATATATATATATATATAAATATATATATACACAAGTGTGTATATATATATATATATACACAAGTGTGTATATATATATATATATATATATATATATATATATATATATATATATATATATATATATATACATATATATATATATATATATATATATATGTATATATAATGTTTACTTCATGTGTAACAATGGAACACCCAATTCAATGTGAAAATGTATTTTCAGTCTGTTCATTCCGCATGCGTGTCTCATCCACCATTTTTTATCATATCATCATTTGTTAGCCTATCTATCTATCTATCTCTCTCTCTCTCTCTCTCTCTCTCTCTCTCTCTATATATATATATATATATATATATATATATATATATATATATATATGTTATATTAACTGCTTCTCCTCACTAGGCTTGCGGGTGCACTGGAGCCTATCCCAGCTGTCTTCGGGCAGTAGGCGGAGGACACCCTGAACATGCCAATTGCAGGGCACACAGAGACGAACAACCATCTGCACTCACACTCGTACCTAGGAGTAATTTAGAGTGTACAATAAACCTGCCATGCATATTTTTGGAATGTGGGAGAAAACCGGAGACCCACGTGTGTGTGTGTGTGTATATATATATATATATATATATATATACATATATATATATATATATATATATATATATATATATATATATATATATATATATATATATATATATATAAATAATTACATAAAATTAGGATAGGCTCCATGCTCACCCTTGACTCGAATGAAGAAGTGGAAAGGTGGGCTCATTGCTCATTTCAAATATGTTAAATATGCCTGTGAAATGAGCAGTATGTGGATGAGTAGTCATTATATTCATTTTTGTACTGCATTCAGTCTTCACGGACTCATGCTTTAAATCACCCACAAACCGATATTTAATAAAAATCTGCAATGACAAAACAGTATAATTTGATTAAAAGTCGGACTGAGCTTTTTCTCCATACATCCACCCAACCACACAAGTCTTGAAAGAGGCCGGGGGAAGACCTCACGTGTGGCGCTCTGCAATATATTTTAAACTCGAGACAGATTTACGAGCGGCAGTAAAGAAAAAAAAAAAATGACAGAGCTTGGTAAATCAATCTTCCTCTGTTCACACTGTTTTTATTGTTGGATAATAATAATAATAATAATAATAATAATAACAATACATATTATATAATAATAATAATAATATTTGATATTATGTAATAATAATAATTATTCTTATGATTATATAACATCAACATTATTATTATTATTAACACTATTATTATTAATAACAATAACTACAGTAATAATAATAATAATAATAGTAATAATAATAATAATAATAATAATAATTATTATTATTATTATTATTATTTCTACACAAATCCAACAATCATCTCATGCAATATTTTTTTGATTCATTCTTTATAGTAAAAAACACTATTTTCAGTTCAGAGTCAATGACAGATTAATGGTTAAAGAGAAGGAAGACTGAACCTGCCCTAATCCATCACGCAGAGGCCACTCCACAAAACCGCATGATTCTTAACGTTTGAACATCACTTCCACCACTGGCGCAGTTGTAACATATATTAGAACCATAATTATTGTTTTTTTTTCATCGTGTTCAAACAACGAAATGGTGATGCAGACAATATTTTAATATCTATTTAAATTGAATTCAAACATGGCAGTGAGCTAACATATACAAACAAGGCCACTATGATCCTCTTTAGTGCAGTGCTGGATTATTGAAGCCAATCAAGAATTCCATTGTGTTTACTGGATTTTTTTTGGGGGGGGGTTGTTTTGATTTCTGTTGTATTTTCAATGCATGTGGCACATTTGCAAAGCAAATTCGTGAAACTGTTGTCAGAACGTCCAGGTTCCTTTGCTGCAAGCTTATCTTCGCTGTTGTTCACACCGACTGCTGTAATTTATGGCCATCATTACAAACGCCATCATCATCACTGCAAATGTTTGATTTCAATCTTCTTGTGGGCAGGACAGAAACGTGCCATATTGCTCTTTGTGTGAATTTAATTAAAGGATTAATATAAACGATAACTCCCTTTATCAGAATATGTATGTTTTTTTTAAATGCACAATGCACCCCCCCTTCTGAATTTACATTTGTTCTATAAAACAGTTCACATTTATTGTTTGACATATGTTTCTTTTATATGGTAGCCTCGGTATATCCTCTCACGTTTGACCTTGAAGAAGTTGTTGCTTGAAGCAGCGAGGTTAGCTCTTCTTCCATGCTCCGTTGTTTCATGCATTAGAGATCTGAAACCATACGGACACACGGGGGCCAAATTGTTTCCCGATTCTATTGTTACGGCCCTGCCTGGCCACGCGACGGGAGACCTTTGTCTGCCTGTTGTTTCTTTGTCATTCTCCGACAATCTTCTATTTGCTGAACACCAAAGTTTTGCTCGCTATTTTTTTATATGCCCTACCACTTCGCTCTAAGAAAATAACTGTAGTTCACGGCCTCTAAGCGGCTTATCGTGTCTTTCAGTAGCTAATGTTCTTGAAAATGTAGTTTGCATTTATAATTATATTCACAGGAGAGGGGATACGTATTCTAACGACAAGATATGTTATTCAGTACATTTTTTTGAATATTTCACAATTCAGCAAAATATGATGGAGTGTTTGTGACAGTAAAAAAGGAATTTCCGGATGTCTGAAAAAGACAAAGATGAAAAACAGCAACGTCACAAACAAATATTTCCCATTCATACTCATATTTCGGCATAAAGTCATTAATTTTTAAGGAATTCAACCAATATGAACAGTGGAAAAGGATGCTGAAGTGTATCAAATAACGAAACGTACCATCATTTTTAAAGAGCACCATGTAACATATTTAATTTCTTGGCCCACCCGTTTCTTTACCTTATAACTTTATGTCATAATTGCAGAGGTTGCAAAATCTATATTTATCTGTCAGAAATATAGCGCCAAGAAAAGTTGTCTCGTGTGTTAGTGTGTTAGTGTCGTGAAAATTTAAACTCTCCTTTCAAACAAAAAAGGGGGACACGAGTGAGGTTCCCCAAACAGAGAGAGAGAGAGAACAGAGAAGAGAGTGAGAGAGATAACTGGAGAGAGAAAGAGAGAGAGCGAGAGAGAGAGAGAGAGAGAAAGAGAGAGAGAGAGAGAGAGAGAGAGAGACAGAGAGAGAGAGAGAGAGAGAGAGAGAGACAGAGAGAGAGACAGAGAGAGAGGATAGAAGAGAGAAAGGAGCTGCAATATAACAAATTTGGACGGGTGTGCGTCTTTCGGGTCGTTGTGGACACAGCGTGAGTATTGCGGAAGGAAGAGGACCTGCGTTGGGGGAAAAGAAAGCACGCTCCAACGACGCTGCATTGTCCTCGCCTGCATCCATCTCACTGGCTTATAAGCTTTTTTTAAGCCCTTGGTAAATATCCCCCCCAAATAACAATAGTGATGTGATATTCTCATCGTGCATGTTGCTGTCGTGTTGTTGACACATATCACCTTGCCCATAATCATAATCATAATCATAATCATTTATTTGAAATCAATGTTAGCCGGTGGCTGTTTGTATCTTAACAATCACTTTTATATTCTTCTCCATCTTGCTCCCATCACTTCCTGTCTGCCTCTGCATTCCTCTCTACTTCCATCCCTCCCTCACAGCCTCTCTCTCTCTCGCTCTCTCTCCTTCTGCTTTTTCTCCCTGCATGTCAGCCAGCAGCCAGCTACTTCTCTTGATTTATAGTGAGGCTGGGTGTCAGCGTGCGGCCGCGCCTGCCATTGTGTGTTTGTGAGGGAGTGTTGTTGTTTATGGCGTTATACGCGATAAGTCGTGAAGAGATGGTGAGGAGGAAATGACGGCCGATGGAGCGACGATACACTAGAGACCAGTTGAGATTGGCTCCCCTTTCCCCTCTCCCTGCATATGCCTTCATTTTCTCCATACCACCACACACACCCATGCCTTTTAAACGTGCACTTGATTTGCTGAAAGGGTTTTGTTTTTGCTTGGGAGCTGTAGCTCCAAGTGTTGAATTTCTGTGGCGAGCAATTAACTGAAAATTAGGTTAAATTTGACACACAGCGGAAAGAGTATTTCATCCATCTTGCTGGGAGGCGTTTGATAGTCCAAGTTAGTGATAAAGCTGTACAAAGCCTTCTGACCGCAAATTTTAATTAAATAAGATACACAATAAGCATTTTATACACTAGGAGACCTGTGTAATGTTATATTTATCAAAATCACCTACTCAGACTGAAAGCTACAATCTCGTACTATATCCGTGTTGTTTACTCCCAAGTAAATTCTTCGAAATGAGGCTGAGGCTGGTATCCATTCTTCATGTCAGTACTCCGTGTCTCTGCTTTTTCTCAATCCCACACCTTCAATCCAACTATTCTCATACTTAAATGTGCGACAAAAAGGTGCTGCCCATGTTAATGTGTGGATCTACAGTGATTTAAAAAAAAAAAGTGGCTCAAAATCAGGTTGTTTTATTATTAGGATTTCACAGTAATAATAAAAAACCGCATTCATAATAAAACATAGCAAGCATAACAAGTATAATATAATAATAATAATAATAATAATAATAATAATAATAATAATAATAACAATAACAATAATAATAATATAATAATAATAATAATAATAATAATAATAATAATAATAATAATAATAACAACAATAATAATAATAATAATAATAATAATAATAATAATAATAATAATACTAATGAGTGTGGAATATAGCGTCATGGTAGCACTTCTAGCGGATTTTTCTACATTTAATCCCCGCCCCTCCCATCCCATTACTCTAAAACTCGGTGTAACCGAATTATAGTTGATCCGCCATTTCCCGTCAAACGTTGACGGCAACGGTAGCCTGAGACGATTCTTTTGACAAGGTGGAATGCTCCATTCTGCCTTCGTGTAAAATATAATCCAGCACGTTATCGTTCGATATGTTACATACGTATTATATTTTACAACATGAAAGTTGAAATTACGTATACTCGTGCAACTATTGGCTATATGAAATGGTAACTGGGACATTTTATATTTGTTTATGTTTTCGAATCAAACGCTGGCCAAATTCCACTTTAGTATACACACACCAGATTACGCGGCATCAGATCACTTGTTTTATCTTATCCTGAGGCATGTGACCGCTTCTAAGTGTGTTTGGTCTGGAAAGATAAAGCCAAACCCGCGTAAAATAGTTCAAATATTTCTAGAAACGTCATCCACCAAACAGTTAAGGGTGTTATCAAATCTCGCAAGGTCTATCGGCATTCACAACTCTTCACATCAACAAATCGCAAATTCTGGAGTCTAGGTTGCCGTGCAACACAATAGAAATGAAACTAATAGTCGCACTGCCTGCAAAATGCTTTAGCACAACGGGACATCATTTATAGAAGAGCGTAAATAATTCTAAAACCTTTGTTATGTTGACTTATATTTTGTCATTTGTGAGCCAACGCCTGGCAGACCTCACGAAAACGGCTATGAGTACGACTTAAATTTGAATTAATGGACAACACCGTTTTAACATCATGAGCGCTACAATTAAAGTTTAGCGCATCATGCGCGGTTATTGAAAATGAACGAATATTTTTTAAGGCACAAAGCATTGTTGTATATATATATATATATATATATATATATATATATATATATATATATATATATATATATAAAAACAATTTCATGGAAGTAAAGAAAGTAGGTCTGGATTCAAAATATCGGAAAATGGTATAATCCGATTTTGAAACGGTGAAAACATAAATCAATCAATGAAAGGGCTCTTTAAATTGTGCATGAGAAACGATTTAAGAGTTGTAAGTGGACAGGATTTTTAAAAAGTCTTTGTTACGCTTTGTTTAAATACACACATTAACTGGTTTATAGTTGTTCTTTTTGGGGATACGTCTGAATTTTGCGCTATTATTATTATTATTATTATTATTATTATAATTATTATTATTATTATACTTGCGCTTATCGTCGTGTCTAGATTTTTTTTAACATTGGCTGCGTGGGCGAGTCTATACGCGTGGGACGATAACACATACAAAACACACAAAGACAGACGGACTGACGAAATCAAGCGCACATTTCTGCTCCTAATTTCGTTTTTGGCTTTTAGCTGCGGACTATGGCGTAATTACCAAGCGAACATACAATGGTGATATTAAATTTTGGTCAGTCACTGAACGTGAAAGTTCACATAGCCCAAAATAATTTTGGTCATTCATTTAAGAAAGCCAATACTTCCCGCGCGTTATTTTTTTCCTTGGTCTTGGTTGAATACTATTTTTCCCTATATTAAAAAAAAAAGTATTTAATTTGTATGGTGTTGTTTTAAGCGTACATTTCAGGAACACGCCAATAATTTGCTAAATGTACACAACTCCGCTCTCCCCCCTCCCTCTCGCCACCACCTTGTTCCACTGCTGGTTGCTCTCAGTTTGACGCCATGTAATATCCAACATCTGTGCCGCGTGCAGGCAAGACAGACAGGCAGGTCAAAACGAACCTCACTGACCCCCTGGCCCAGCTCAACCAGACTACCCTATTGGATAGGGGCAAGAACCAGAACCCCCCTTCTTCTCCCCGACTACTTCGGCATCTCTTGCATGGCTCTCAGTCGGCTGCTTGGTTCAGGAACAGTTCACTCAGTCATTCCGGTATATCCCGCGCATAGGCAACGTCGGAACCGCAGATTCAAAGCACTACAGCAAATGTGAAGGGAGAAAAGCAGGTTAGTATGAATTTGATGCAATGGCCAATAGGTGGACGATATTGTCATAAAAAATGATACAGAATGAATAATGATAAGTAATCGTTTTATTTTTCAGATTCAGTCATAATCACATCTTGTCTCTTTGGTGCACAAATGCTCTGCATGGGAATAAGAAGCGAGAAGTCCCTGTAGCGCAGTGCAGGAAAGAACGCGGAGAGAGCGCCTGCGCACTTTTTTTTAGGGGAGCAGAAAAAGGGGCCCAGACTTAGGAGACCACATCTGCGTGTGAACGATCGGGAATAATAGTAATGCCAGCCAGCAGCGTGAGCGTTGAAATACGCACTGAAAATCCAAAAGAAAACAACGAGCTCCCTGTTTTTCAAATTGTCCTCAGAATAGACTTGATCCGAGGAAATCACCACTTCACCAAATAGAGATCCAGGTATGTTGTGTCCCCGCGTGTACGTTTTGCATGCTCAGTCATTAATCTACCGGGGTGCATTTCCGAAGCATGCCGATCCCACACCCTGTCACGAAACATGCTGCGTGCCAGTGCTCTGGAGCCCACTGCAAGGTCCAAGCGTCGTCCCCACGTGTACGCGCCACTTGTGGACAGCAAAAAACTTGGTAGCTTCTATGCGTGTCAGTGAATCCTTCAGACAGATGCCCCAGAGTGGGCAACAAACAAGGGCCCTGCAGTCTCGCTATTCTTTTCTCTTTCTCTCTCTCTCTCTCTCTCTCTGTCTCTCTCTCTCTCTCTCTCTCTCTCTCTATCTCTCTCTCTCTCTGTCTCTTTCTCTCTCTCTCTCTCTCTCTCTCTCTCTCTCTCTCTCTCTCTCTCTCTCTCTCTCTTGGAAGAACATGAGAAAGGAAGAACAAGGGTGAGCGGAAGAAAGAAAACATGTAGTATTAAATGGGACCTGGCAGCCAGGTGTAAGGAAAAAAGATCTGTAGCTGCACAATGATTTATGATGGTGTGAAAAGATTGTTTACTCTCAACTTGCACCACACTCTTGTCTTGCCTTTGTCTCTCCTTCCGTCCATCCTCAAATTTCAGCAATGTGTTTCCATGTGTGAAGGGGTCACAAGTTCAAGCACTGCTGCATTTTAGGGGCTCTTATGTGCCGTACAATTACAATTTATAGCGGGTTGGTATAGTTCTGTCTAAACATCGTGATTGGTTACAATATATGGGCAGAATACCTTTGGAAGGTAACATATACAAAATAGTGCTGCGATGTGTGAAATAGGACAGGCCTGAATTGACCTCGCACTTGCAGCAATTTCCTCCTGCTTTTACTGTATTGCTGAAGCTGGACCATCTGCCAGTGGGCTTAATGATTTGATCACATTACAATTATGTTTTTTTTCCAATTCATTTGTCAATTTCGAAGCATGCTGGTGGAAATACATTGCAGTTGTGAGTAAAAATATTAAAAATAAATCCAGATACCATTACTATTACCATTACTATATGTTGACATGAATACATTAAGTAATTTAAAAAAATTAATAGTGCTCCTGTGGTTTATAACATGCTTGACTTGCATGGAATATCCTCGCTTTTGTTTTCGTCTTCCCTCTGGGTGATGTTTCTTCAAAAGACAAAACAGCCACAAGCGCCAGCTTGATGATTTACTTGAGTGAGGCGACAGTTTGAAGGTTTAGAAAAAAGCTGCGCTTAACAGAATACTCTTTCTGGGTTAATGCAAAATCAGATGGTCATTCCTCTCAAAAAATGACGTTTGTGTTGGTCGTGTCTGTTTTATAAAAGTGTAGTAAACTCACATTAATATCTTGTTCAAGCCCTTATTGAAAATATATATTTTCATTTCTTTTATGAATGACACAGCATTCCCTTTAGATTAATGTCCTGCTCCCAAGAATAGATTGGCTCATCAGTGCAAAACTTAATGTTTGTAATTATCCTTTGCCGCTGTGTTCTTGACATGATTGGTAAATCACACACTTCACATGTTGTGCAAGTATAAAGACCATGATTCCTCCTTCTTAAACCCCCAATACACTCTTTCTCTTTCTATCATTTTCAATCTCTTTCCCTCCATCTCCCCTGATGTCAGGGCTTCCTTTGAGTTTGAGGTTAAAGATTACCATCTCTGATAAAGATTAACTCTCCGTCAATGGAAGGTGCTGATGGGGTGAATAATTGGCCCACAATTGTTGGTAGGTTGTGTCTTGCCTACAGCTAAAGTCATTTGGAATGATGGTCAACTGATTGCTTAGCCTAAGGTGTAATGTAAAATCCTCGGAGTGCAAAATGCAACTTCAAGGTGGTCACCATTTGAGTTGGTGAGTTGTTTTACTTAAGCTAAATTGAGCTGAAATGTTTCACAATGCAAGAATATAGTTTTTGTTGTTGACACACTGGCTCTATTTTCATATTTAGTGCATATGTGAATAAATGCTCGCTCACTGCACCCGCTTGCCGATTTGGCAGACAACTCTGCTCAGATGATATTTGGTCCCAGTAAACAAGAGTCAAAATTGAGAGTAAAATATTCATCTTAAAATTCAGCGCAATATTTGCAATGAGATTTTCATGATGTCTCCATTTAAAGGGAATGTGAGGAGCCCCGTTGATTGGCGTGGAATTAGGTTTGCTGTGCTCTCATTCACAACATACGCTGGTTTAAGCAAGTTTGCGAAAGTTCCAACACCTGCACTCCCATACCTCAGAGCAGATTTAAACTTTGCTGCGCCATGTTTGTGTTTGTTTATTATTTTTCTAAAGATGTGCTGATGTTTTTTATTTCAGACTAGTGGGAAGGAATAAATACCTCACTAGTTTTTGTTACAGCATAATTTCACAAAATGTCCACATATGTTAACAATACAGAATTTCCGAATTATGTGTTTCTTTTATTCACAAAGATCAAGTAATGGAAAGAATGGACTAGAGAACCACTTCAAGAACAACAAACTATACGGCTTTGAGTTACAATCAGAAGTATAGTGGAAGAAACTGACAGAAGGAACAAAAACATGCATATACTCTATTTGTGGCGCACATGACTTTTGAAAAGTAGTGTTGAAACAGGTGTGTTTGAGTCATCTATACCTGCAGGGGGAAGAACGACGGAGATGAAATGTATCACAATGCCAGGCTTGTTGTAGCTTCCTATTTAGTGAGTGTGTCAGTGTCTGCATCATGGTGGTGATGCTGAATGACATGTTCAACCTAATTAAACGTCAATTAATATTTTTAATGGACTTGATGAGTGTTACTTTGGAGGGGAAAACAATAATACTGACTTAACTTGTGGTATAGTAAATAGAGGGTTATTGGTATCCCAAAGGTGTTAGGGGTTGATTTAAAAAAATGTTAAGATTGATGGATTTCCTATTTTTAAGAGGCTGTCTTTGTGATTTTTGAGAAAAATATAGGAAATTAAAGGAACACTTCTTTAAAGTTCCATATGTGGCTTGATTGGAAGTAAAAGTATACACTTGAGCTGAAAAAACACACCACTATATTAATATATTTCAGTTTTATGGAAACATTTTCAATACACACAGGTACTTCCATGTTGGGTCCAACTGGACTTGTTGTGTGCAATATACGGCTGGACAGACGACACATATTGGACACATGAGGTGTACACAAAGAAAAATAATGGCAAAATACATGGCAAAAATTTGCAACCACATATGGTTTAATTCTTTCAGGATTAACTACAACTCTTTGTGCACATCATTATGCAGTCTATTTCAACGTTTGCACACGTGACAGTTTGTGACGTGTAAAGTGAACATGGCGGCCAGCCAAATTATTTTTAAAAAGGTTTTTAAAGCTATTAAATTTCCAAGATACAATTATCAAATTAATAATTGTAAAAATATAATTTTGCGAATTGTGTACATGTGTGAAGTATCCCTCTAAAGTATTGACTTAAATCCAAAATAAATGTTTTACAAAAGAAAAAATAACCCCTTTAATATTTTGAACAATAACGGAGAAATGTGATCACACCACATCACCAAGAGAATAGAACGAGAAAAAAGTGCATATTGTGAAATAAAATGACCTAAGATGGGCGATAAAATTTCTACGTTTGGGAATAGAAACTATTTAAAAGGTTTATTTGAACAGGCATACAAAAACCTCGTTGTCCTCTTTTGCTGAAATGTTGGCTCATCAGCTTTTCTGTGACTGCGGAGGCGGCCTCATTCCTTTGTCTCGGCCTTAATGCTATCTTGCGAAGCTCGTCGGGCCTCCATCATTCGCTGGACAACTTCTGCCTTGTCTACTCGCACAGCTTGCTCCGTATCTCTAAATTTGCGGCGTACCAGAGAGGCTAAGTGTGGCGACACACTGTGAGGAAAGGCGGCTTATGATGCGAAGGGGAAGGACGACAGCCAGAGCTGTGCGTGAGTGCACGGGCGGAAACAATAAATAACTTTAAGGTCGAGGTTGTGATTCACAGAAGTGCTTGTTTAGTGGTGCTTGTTCCATGAAGGTAGGGAAAGCCTTGCTTTTTATTCATCACTTTTGGAAAAGATGTCAGCCGAAATACTCAAAGTGGAAACGTAATTTTATTCATCACTTTGATATCTACAATGCAACATCACAAACAGGCGTGGACAATACTGCACAATTATACACGTACAAAATTATATTTGAGAGGAAAAAAACGAATGAATAAATAAATACTGGGATACGTCACTTGTTCCATGTAATTAATACAATGTTCACAATCAATAAGGTCCACTTCAGTGGTGCAGCTCATGTTGCTTCGTTCCGGGATATGGCAATGGGGAATCGTTTAAGGTCCGGATACCTGTCCATTAGACAACACTGGGTTTCTGTTCGCTATTGGATTTGCAAGACCTTATGATGTTGTATGTTTTGTTTTCCTTTTCCTCTTTTTCTCCACCATCTGCCGCCAACAAAAGTTCTTAGGAGTTTTGTGGAGGCTGCCCCTTTCCACCAAAACACTACGACATAGAAGAAACTCTCGCGGTGAGTTTCACGCTTTATTTATTGGTTCTCGAAGTTCATCACTTGGGCTATAAATGTGTGCGTGTGTGTGTAAGCCGTTTAAGTTATTCGCAGGAACATTTACAATTTTTGGATGATTGTACAATTTCTGGATGACTTCCCATTTAAAATGAAAACAAAGAAAAAAAACAGAAAGCTTTCCTATATCTTATTTATTGGTTCTCGAAGTTCATCACTTGCGCTATAAATGTGTGTATGTGTTTAAGCCTTTATTTGTAGCAAGATTGCCGGATGACTGCATATTGATAATGAAATGTAACAAACACACAAAAAATCATTTTTATTTAATTTATTTGTTTATTTATTTACAAATAAACAAAAGCGAATTCAAACATTGTTCCCGATTGCCGATATGCTTGTTGTAAATATATACAATATGGCACAACCTAAAAGATAAATTCTATAAATATAGTCACATTAAATGTTTCCAGTTTAACACCTATCCATACACATTTTATGAGATGAAACGGACATGTGCTGATTAATAAGTGTTGCAATGTGACAGCCGGAAATGCAACAGGAAAAAGGGAAGCGTGTACATGAGATGGGTAATAAAACAGACCCACGTAACTACTGAAATTTATTAATTGTTACCCAACAGTTATTGACATTAGGAATGACGTTTCAGCACTGGGATGATTAATTTGCTAGAATTAAAAACACAAGAAAATATTATTGTGTGATTAAGTCAAATTTGAGCGGTGTATTGGGGCAAAAACATTCATTTTTAATCAATATACTTGAAAGTTTGCTAGATTACATATCGATGCATCTCCTTCTGTGAGGTCCTTGAAAAAATTCTTACGCAGCCGGAAATATTGGAATTGTCCAAGAAAAGTAAAAAACAAGCGCCATTCTTCGTAATCAATGTCGTATTTTCACAATGGTGCACAAGCAGTAAATCCCCTCTGGGTGCACGTCTCTCTCCCACGTCGTTGCTCGTTGTGGAAAAATGCTGATTATATATTTGGTTAATAAGTAACGTGCTCTTAGTAGATCCTTCAAGTGACACAAAAGACTTCGTTGAATAAAAAATGTTGCAGACTGGCACATTTTCGCCACCCACCTTCTTCCACCTACATGGAGGTCATCCTCCCATGTCAGCTGCCAACAACGAATGATATCTGCTTTTAACTCGGTCTGCACTTATACACACGCGCGCGCAAGCGAGAGATCTCATAAATTTTACGTAAGTCTAAACGCCCTGCAAAATAATAAAAAAGAGCGAGCGAGCGAGAGCGAGAAAGAGTGAGAGAGAGAGAGAGAGAGAGAGAGAGGAAAGAGACCATGCAGTGCATTCTGACGCTGAGCAGAGGGTGAGATTCTTTCTGCAGCGAATGACTTTCTGCTATATTGTGTGACAACGTGTATTTGCGGTATACAATGTTCCTTTTTATTTCTATTTTTCAACACACTCATTTTGGTGCTGTTATCTTTAAAAGTAGATTCAAACTGTCCACGGTGGGCATCAAGTCAACATGGACATGACATCAGTTGAATGATTTTGATAATATATTATTTTGATTTATGTATTATGCTCATCTTTATAAGATTATGTTGTTCACTGATGTTCTGAACGTGAGTGTGCATGGTTGTCTATCTAAAGATAAAGATGTCCTTTATTAGTCCCACAATGGGGAAATTTGTGCCCTGTGATTGACTGCCGACAAATACAGGGCCTTTCGCACAATCTCAGCTGGGATAGGTTGCAGACAATGCAATGCAAACAAATCAAGAGCACAATCTCCAAAGGAGCGAGAGAAAGAGGGTTCTTGTAAACTCCATAAGAGTTTTTCTATTGCTTCTGAGTCACCAAACACTCGCAAATAAATGTTCACAGCCAACTAAACAATAATCACATCTGTTTGTCACATGACTGCTCAAAGAAAATACTAACACCACACAACATTAAGGCCAGTTGCACACCACGCAGCCACCACCACGCACCACGTGATTCAAGTCATACACTCAAAATTCTGACTTGACGTATAGTCTCCAGTGGGATACAACACAATATTAATTTATTAGACATTTCGTCTGTACTGTGCGCATAAAACATAAAAAAGTCACGTTCTGTTTCAATAACAACGGACTGTCATTATCCTTGTTAAAGGGAAGTCCAGTAAAGAATATAAATAAAGAAAAATACGTCCGTTGCCTCCCCACTCGTCTAAACACAGCCTACTGATTAATATTGTGTTTGTGGAATGAAGATGACATTGCAGTTGCTCAGGGCGCTGGTTTGGTCATGTGACATTTGCAACCTAAGCCATTATTGCTTGTCACCTGAACCCTGAGCCACTGTGATGTCAGTTGCAGTCGACAGCGAGTGGCAAAATTGCTGCCCCCTGAGATGGATAAATCAATTGAATTTTGTTGCTTACGCCATATACCACAAACGTAATATTAGTCCGAATGCTGTGTTTAGACCAGTGGGGCCACATAGAACATATTATAATAAAGATAATTACTTCTTTGACTGACTTTGTAAGTCTAGTGTGTGAATTTTAATTTTTTTTCATAGTATAGCTATTGCGTCATATGACGTAACAATGCCATTGATTCATTATTTTCACGTTTTGTTCAAAATAAAAAATATGATTCAAACAATACATATATTCAAATAACTTTTGAAATCCGATTATATAGGAATCAGACGACATAATTTGTATGCATTGAGTGTATTTAATTAGATTGCGTTTTAGCCTGAATGGAAGTGTTCCCTTCTCCGTTTATTGCATTCACAGACCAGTTTAAATACAGACAGCTGAGTGCGAACAATCCTTACCAGCAAAAAAGCTTTCCCGCAATCAGTCTACAGAGGAGTAACTATTACCGCTGAATGCGTTTATATTCTCGCCTTAAAGTTGTATGTTCACGTGGCATGGTCACGGGATCTCTCATCGTTCTTGGAATCAGATGAAATTACATGACATTTTGCGTGGGTGTAAATTACCATTTTGTGTGAGCGAAATTGAGCTACATTTTGGAATGGGCATAGCACATTCGTTGATTCATTTCAGAAAACGCGCTCTAAACCTAACATAGGGTCAGCAACAATATGTAAAAAATGTGAATTATATCACCACGACAGCAACTTCGATTTGTTTCTTATTCTTACATGTGGGATAATGCGCAATCCTTGCCTTTTTATGAGCGTCAATATGGAGCACAGATCCAACAAGCAAGTAGTGAGACGTTCAAGATACAGGAGAAAGGAAAACAAACTAAGACGAAAAACCATGGTCGTTGAATCTTTAGCAGTCTCATCATTTGTTCCTTCGGGGCTATATGGCTGTGTTGGGTAGTCCGAGCATGCAGCGATACAGACCGAAAAAGAAAGACATTTGAGGCCATTGTTATCAAGAAGCAGCGGTGCAAGCAGGCAGGCAGCGCTGGTCGTGAAGTGGAGGGGAGCGGGGGGGGGGGGGATGGGGGAGCGGGGGTCTCAAGCAGGCAGCAGGCGGGCTCCCGGTAAGCTCGCTCAGCCTGTGAGCTAGCTATAGCCTGTCCGTCAATTCCACCTGTATACCGACTCACTTCCATCACCGAAGTCTTGAATTTGTCCACCTCTCTCATCCGCTGACCGTTCATGTCACAAGGCGTCCGGCTTGCCGCCTTCCGCGGCCGCTGGCGCCTAGAGGTGGTGGTGTTGCTGTGGTGGCGGCGGTGGCGGCTGCAAACAGACGCTCGCTTGGCGAGAAAATATCGGAGCAGCTTGCGGAGAGAATAGAGGAGGACCGAGAAACGCCAGGATCTATTTCGTTATTTGAACATGATAAATGAAATGTCCCAGTGACGATCTTGCTGGCTCCTTTCGAGGTTGTACCGGGACCGCCGGTGCTAAAAAAGGTAAGCATGCCCCCACCAGCGGGCAGGCCAGGCGCTAACGGACAAGCTCGAACAACAAAGCATAAATTTGATGTGTTTGCGCATTGGGCAGTTAGGGGCTGGCTCGGTTATTTATGACTCGTATGATTTCAATGCCGGCTCAACGAGAGTTCACTGTGCTTTAAAGTTTACTATGCTTTAAACTGTCTTAAAGCTGCCCCCAGCCTCGACCCCCTCTACCTTATTCTGTCTGGCCTTTCTCTCTTTTCGTATTTATCGTCGGCTCCCTCACTCCCTACGATTATTTTCTTTTGAGAAATACATAATGGCTGACGATTTAAACAGTGATGATTCATAAAATTTCTCTTAGGGTTTCAAGGGTCCACATTGAGTTTTATTTATTTATTTATTTATTTATTTATTTATTCATGTATTCATTCATTCATTCATTTATTTATTTATTTTTGCACGTGGTGTTTACTCCCAAATGTATACTTTAATTAAAAATAGTTTTTTGACATGTCAGAAGCATACATCGTATCATCTCAACATCAATCTGCAGAGTATTATTTATTATTTCCTTACTAACTTGAATTCCCCCCCGTTGATATTTTATAAGCATTCCGTAATGTTAAAATTACACACACTCACACACACGCGCACGCAAACGCACACACACCCCCACACACGTATATATATATATATATATATATATATATATATATATATATATATATATATATATATATATATATATATATATATATATATATACATATATATATATATATATGTATGTATGTATGTATGTATGTATGTGTGTGGGGGGGGGTGCGTGTGTGTGCGTGTATGTGTGTGTTGGCTTCCTGTCTCTCAGCTTGCATGGTGTGTCACAGCAGGCGCCATTTGTAATTTTATATCACAGGATGAAGCAGTCACTGGACACCAAGGCCGACCTCTCCCTACCTCTTTCTCTCTTGTTTTTGCCTGGGTGCTTGTGTCAGTAGATTATTCAGGGAGACGTCTAAGAAAGTTGGTGATCGTATTATGCTGTAGCCCTTACAAGCCAGGGGCATAGAAATTACATGGCCTGTTTTAATGGTGGAATGGTTATGATTTAATAACATCGTCCTCCTACCCTCATTGCCATGGTCTCGCTCTCTTCTTTTTTTCCCTCCCCCATCTCTGCTTGCGACTATTCCTCTGAGTAAATAATTAGGATTCCAGCTTGTCTAGCGGAAGATAAATGGCTGACATGTGTGACGTGCTGAGAGCTAGAGAAGGGCTGGACTGTGTCATCCCGGATAAATAAAAAGCATACAAATAATAAAATTTAAAAAATGTATTTTTTTTTAATTTAGTTTCATGTTTTTCATAATTTGGTGTGCAGTGTACTTTAGACTCATTCCCTCTCCGTTGCTTAGTTTCAATTTAGTTTACTTATTTAAATAAGAACTATTTACATTATCTTTAGAGGTCATTTATCACTTAATTAAACAAATCACTGAGAACATCAGAGCCATTTTTATGAACGAAGATTTATATTTCATGTGCAAAATCGAGGTGGTTTCTTTATTATTCCGTGAGCAGTGAGAGGGGCATTATTAAAATTCATCCGTCCTTTTAAAATGTTAGCAGGACAATGAACAAATCCTAGGTGTTCTCACCGGTTCTATCCTATCTATCTATCTATCTATCTATCTATCTATCTATCTATCTATCTATCTATCTATCTATCTATCTATCTATCTATCTTTCTATCTATCTATCTATCTATCTATCTATCTATCTATCTATCTATCTATCTATCTATCTATCTATCTATCTATCTATCTATCTATCTATCTATCTATCTAATACCTATTTATCTAAATTTTGATAATATATATTTTAAAAATATATCATATGGAGTGTTCAATACAAAAACAAGCCAAAAAGCTATGGATGCTTGAACATGAGTGAATATGTATGTGTTACGTTTTGTTAAAGTGTGACAAGGGCAGCCTTTAAATTAGCAGCAATGAGACAAGAGGCAAGTCTCAAATTCCATACCACACTGACACAAATAGGCTACCTGCATTAGTCGTTAGAACACAGGCTACAGAGTGACCAGTTTACCTTCGACTTTACAAAAACAAATGCCACGATCATTGAGGTTAACAACTGAGTTGCTAGTTTTTGACATATCTGAAAAAATAAAAAATAACACACACACATACACGCACACACCCACCCCCGCACACACACAAACTGTATTTGCAAACAATAAAAAATGCATTGAAATGCTTCCGATAGCAAATGTTTTGTCTCATAATAACTTAACTATAACTTGTTTATTTAGATTTAATAGCTAGTTGTGCAATTATTAGTTTTCATTTTCTTGTTATTTTATTGTAATGTATTGTTAATATTACTACATTACTACATGTTATTTCACTAATATTGTATCACATTTTACTCCTTGCTTTTACATTGTTGTCGCCCTGTTTTAACATTCAGTCACAGCCTACATACTGTATGTCGGGGTGTGTGTGTGTGTGTGTGTATGAGTGTGTGTGTATGTCTTCCTTTGACGTGTGTGTGCATGTGTAAAGAAAGAGGTCTGCCCTCCTCATGCCCCCTCCAGAAGAGCATCTGCAGCCTGTGCTGGGGCTCAGAAGGGAGGGGGGCAGGAGGTGAGGGAAGAAAAGCGCTGGTTTCTATTCATGTCATGCCGCCTTTCAGTGGCAGAAGATGGATTTATCTCTCTCATTTCTTGTTTCTGCCTTTCGTAACCTTTTAGGTCAGATTGCAGGGGGCCATTCTAGAGACACCGTCACGTGACCCCTGGTGCCAAATGGTCTTCCGGCAGTGGTTCTCAACAAGGGCCGGAGCTAAAGAAGACGTTGCCGCATTTCCCAGACATGCAGAAAACAACATACTACGACAACTCAACACTTTTTGGTGGCTACGCATCTTATCAGGTGCAGGGGGCATCAACTGCACCTGCCAACGGCTTTGGGGGCTATGAAGTCCCTGGGTCTCATCATCAGCCAGCCTTTGAGTCAGCAACCCATCTGGATGTTGACTCTTACCACCGATCTGCCTGCTCTTTGCAGACACTGGGTGGTAGCAGTGGGCAGCACCAACAGCAACAGCTAGCCAAAAACAAGGAGCTGAATGGCAGCTGCATGAGACCCACCCTGCCTCCCGAGCACCTCACTGGGTCCCAAGTATCCCCACCATTGGCCCCAAATCCAAGCGACGACAGTACCGTATCTCAGCAGCCAGGGGGCAGTGCTGGCTCCTCATCTGTCACCAAATCAGGCCCCAGTAGGTCTTCAAATTCCTCCTCCTCTACATCATCCTCCACTTCCTCTTCGCTGCCCTCCAACCAAACTTTGGCCAAGCAGATATTTCCTTGGATGAAAGAGTCCCGCCAGGCAACCAAGCAGAAAAGCTGTTCACCCAGCAACTCGGGCAACGGTGTGTTTTACCCATCTTTTTTATTGTCACATTCCGCCAAATTAGCAACTAAAGAATTGTATCTCTTCTGGTCTTTCAAAGTCCACTCTTCGCTCACAATTATTTCCTTTTAATTTGTTATTATTTTGGCAATACGTATTCTAAAATAACTTGAAAAAAAATAAAATAAAGAAAAATTCACTCAATCATATCAATAATACTGGTCAACAGGAAATTTGAATTAGAGATGATTTAAGCATATTTTTGCCGCTGATGTAATTAAAAATGTCATTACTTTTTTTCCTAGCACTTTAGGTTTTTGATATATTTTCAATTTATTTAATCACTTACACAATCATGATTTTACCATGCATTGTAATTTATAGCTATGAAGAAAAGAAATCCACCTGATGCTGGACCTAATCCTTAATTAATACATATTACTAAATGCTGTATAATATTATATTACATATTTTATCATTGTTAGTATTATTATTATTGCTATTACTATGAAAATCTGATATGCAAGAGAGTAAAAGGAGGGCAGATTCAGAATCAGCGCAGAAAATTAATCTTGAAAAGTCTCCTTGAATCTTTAAAATAAAAAAAAAATATATTTTTACACCAGTTTTATTCAATTCTCTATTTAGTAATACACCATTGCCATTTTTCTTGTGTTTGAATCAGAAAAGATACAAGCCTTTTAACAAGCCTGCCTTCTTTTTATGCCAATCAACATGCTCCTAAAATACTTCCCTCTCTTAGATTCAGTAATATCATTCCAGTAATGTGATATTTAAATGAACTGATTGGGGATTTGAGACCACCTCTATATGGTTTGTGTTCACTTGCTTTCTGCTGCAGATTTTGCTACAGGGGCTTTGTCTTGTCCGCTAAAATGGAATCTAGCTGCTCACAACCAGTAACAGGGCCTTTGTCTCTTAATAACTGCCACTGTTATCATGCAGTAACAACGAATATCAGGTAATACAATGCTGTGCTTCACAGTATCCCTACCTAAGAATGCAGTGAAAAAAAAATACACATGGAGTCCTTTTACTTTTGAAGACAGTAATATGCCAGTTATTTCACAATTATTTGACTTAGAGCAAGTACTCAGTGAAAAATTAGTACTGAAGTATAGAGTGAACACAGAGTTGATGAGTTAATATTGACTAATTATATATATATATATATATATATATATATATATATATATATATATATATATATATATATATATATAAAATAAGATGATACAAACACGAAGAAATAGTTAAACCAACGAAGAAGCAGTCACTAACCAATAGGGCTGCATGATATAGGAAAAAACTGACATTGCGATTTTTGGGGAGGCTCCGATGTACATTGCGATACTAAAACTAGAAGAAATTTCACCAGATGACTCAAATAGCTCTGTTTGAGAAGACTTTGCTTTGTTTATTATGCAGCTCTGGGATGGCCACTTGCGAGAAATACGTGGGACACGGCATTTTATACCTTTTGTCGAGTGTGCGCATCATTTACCCCTCTTTCGTGACGGCGTAGAGTTGATTGCACAGTGTCTTTTGCCACGTACAAAGTTGTTGCATTCGTGATTTGTCGACGCTGTTTGGACTTCTTATCATAAGGTGTTATAATAAAGGCGTCTGTCATTGTTTTTTGAGTAGATGGTTTCACATCGGGTCCCACTAATGAGTCTGAACTGCTTATACGGGGGCTCGGAATAGCGATTCAAGCGGGGGGCTGAGCAAGACGGTCTGTGTAGTCTCTATAATGTAGAGAATAGTGCAGCGTGCTGCTTTTATGAAACAAATCAAAAGTTTCCGTGTTCTAAAAAAAATGTAAAAAAAGATAGAAACATCACACGTCTTACAATGTGACTATTGCGCATGTGCACATCGCAATCGCGTATTCAAACAGCATATCGTGCAGGCCTACTGACCAACGCAGAAGAAGCAGCTAACTCAATGACACAGGCGTGTGGCATACTTGCGTACAGCGATAGAGTGGCGAGTACAATTATTAGTATAAAATGACTTCATGCACACTAACCTGATTAAAGACCTTCCGATCAAGATGTGTTGTCCTCTAAAGGCGTTCCTGGTCTCTGATGTGCAAGTGCCAGTGTTAGCCATGTCAACCAAATAAAATATGAATGTACAATGGCAAGAATGAGCTTTAAAGATAAAGTAACTTTAAAACAGTTGCTCACCTGAAATGCATATTAGTTCAAGAGAGTATTAGTTCACGACACTTGCATTGTATGAACATAGAATTAAGGCTAATGTACAATAAGTGCATCATTAACGCAGTTTTGTGGTTGCATCTAATGAAAATAAGCATTTACAATGCACTTGTGGAGTGAAACTGCACTTTACACTATATAACGATGTACTCAAAAACTGCTGTTTTTTAAATAGGTTAAAGAAAATCAATCATTATCAATATTGACTAATATGAAATATTTACGTGCACGTTTTAAGCCATATCGCCCAGCCCTACTAAACATATATTCAAATGGGAGTTTATTTAATCTTTATATTGATCAGCTTATTACTCTATTTCAGTTTCATTGGCCTCTTATTAAAGGATAAGTAGTACGTTAGAATAAAATAACCTACAGTTTTTATTTTCAATATTTAAAAAAAGGGGGGAAAAATCAATATATATCGATATTAATCAATATAAAATACATATATAGTAATATATTTTTCAGTCATATCGCCCAGCCCTAACTGTGTGCATATTTGTGTTTGTTTGTGCCTGTTTGTTGTTACTTATACCCACACTGTCATTCTTTTTTTTACCCTCCCAAAAAACAACCAAAATATGACTAAAATGTTGGTAATATTGCAGCAGAATCTATTTTGGAATTGTTGATTGCTTATCGCGAGACTTGGGTCTTTCTTTTCATTGCTGGTAGATGCCAAAATTCTGGCAAATCTTTATTTTCATGCATATGCAAGCCTCTTGAGGGGAATCTGCCCCATGCTGGGCGTTCCAGGTGGATACTTTGTTGTACGAAAACTTTCTTAACTATTGCCCGCCAGAACCACATCACTGCTTTTACACTGGTAGTCTAATGCAATGTTGGTGTATTTGATCAGGGCCCATTCAGCTCGATTATGCGCTCTGCTCACGTGTGGTGGATGTTCTCAAATTTGACTTGGGCAAGAATATTTGGGGCGGTAGGCAGTCTTCAATTGCTAACTTCACAGTGCAATTATGTGTTCTCACTGGCTAACTTTACCTCATCCACTCGTGGGGGTGTACTTTAAATTCCTCATAAATGTAGTTTGTACACTTTGACCTCCTGCCATAGGGCAAATCAATTTCTTCTTCCGCCAAGTCATTGACTATCAGTGTGCTCCTTACACGCCACATTTAGAGTGAATGAGAGGAGCCGCTTAGATGGATGTCAAATCAAGTTGAATGTGTTCACATCCACACCGGTGCACATCACCTTTTTTAAATCTACTTGTGTGTATGCAAAAATACTAACATGGTCAAATCCGCCACTACAGATTGACAGCTTGCCATGATAGACTTGCTCCGGTCACAAACAGAGAATCCCAGGTGTCGGTTGTGTGAGGCTTTACAGTTTTTGTTTCTAAAAGCACACACAATGATTCTTATTTGCATGCTTCATAATGTAAACAACACCAAAGCTTATGCAGCATAGGTGGAACAGATGATTCCGAAAGAGTCACACGGAATGAGTTTAAACGCACTAGGAAAACAAAAACCTAAAGTTTGGAGCGTCTTTTATATGATTTCACGAAAGAAACAGACAACTCAATATGAAAGACAACATTTATTAGTTCTGCCCATCAGCTCTGAAGTATAAAAACAATTGTTGACATTCATGCGGTTAAAATCGAGCAACAAGTAGAACCATGCTAACATTACTCTCACCAAAGTGGGCACAGTTATTCCTAATTATTCTTGGCAACTTGGCCACAATTCAGCAAAATCTTGGCAAATCACAGCTGCAACTGCTTGGGATCTTTCAGTGTAGTTGAGTTGGAAGGATTTCAAGACCTTATACTCTATACTATATCTACTCTGTCGTATTATACATCATGAGTCGAAAATATAAGATGAAGTAGTTATGATATATTGTTGTGTTTATGTACTGTATTCACATATGCACATATATTATAGCATGGACTCTCAAATTTATGTTGACATAAACGAACAAATTAATCAAATGGGTTACTCATTGTACTGTTCCCGAAAAACACATCATCGTCCAACAAATAATATATCAACATTTTCAAAAATGAAAATGAAGTTCACTTATACATCACTTTATCTACTCCATATGGTTTCCAAAGTTTCCACTTTACAAAGCCTTATTTTGTAAACCTACTGACATTGTACACTGGAACGTTGACGCTGCTGTGACACCATTCAAAAAGTGTTCCTTTTTTATTTAAAAACAACCAAGATCACTGTGTCCTAGCCAACAGTAGCATCCGGGGTGTTTGTTGTTGTTGTTGTTGTTGTTTGTTTATGTGCTTGTGGTCCAATTTCAAATACATTCGTGTTATGTTGTTCCAGCTTGTTTGTCAAAGCTAACTTAAGTGAGTTAGTCTATCAGGTCTGGTGTCCAAATTTGGAAAATCCCTTCGTTTGTTGCTATGAAACCAGGAGAGGCCAACTAACAGAAGTGGTGGTCATACACTGCTGTGATGAGCTTCATTGATTGTACTGCTTAACACTTTATTTACTGCTCATTACCGGCTTTTGCTTGAAGAGAACGGCGCCTGCACCTTACGTGCACATCATTTTTTTTTTAAATGTACACATAATGGGATTTTGTTGTTTACGTTTGTTGTACCATAAAGCTACAATTTCGGGGCGATATGTGTTTTTTTACATGTTTGAAAATACTTTATAAATGCCATTTTGTATAATTGAGTTCATTATGACGTAGATCTGCATCAAAAAGTGTTAATAATTGCACTACTTCTACACAATACCAAATCGCCATCCCAAACGTAACCAAATTGAACTGTTCCGCCCTTAAAGATATGAATGAACCCTGACTTCCACTGCTTTAATAAAAATAAAAATAAATCAAATCTTAAAAAAAAAAATAATAATTAATACCGCCCCAGAAAACACACGAGAAAAACAACACAGTAGGTCACGAGGCCGTTCTTGACGGATGAAACGTTGACCTTTTTGGGCAGACACAGATGCCAGTGCATAACATAGCTGTTTTTTGTTTTTTTTATTCAGTGGAGTAAACATAGATTCATTGCGAGGCCTTGGATTTTGTATAACGTGTTGTTTTCTTTGTTGTTTCTGCCATGCGTCGTTTAAATAAGTCACTTAGAACACGTGCTATTGTGTTATACTGTGGCGACTGTGTGACTGCCTGGTTCCAATTTATTGGTGAAATGGAGTTGAACGTCACTCATGGTTCCGTTGGATTGGTGAAACAGAGTCTCGTGGTAGCACTGAAGGCATGAGTGTCTCTGATGAACTAAAACAAATAGATCACAAAGAAATAATAAGTACAGTAGATGAAAAGTCTGTAATGGACATAATGTACTGAATGGAATCAAGTAAAAATAGTGTTTCTTCTTGAAAAATTTACTCAAGTAAAAGTATGTTGTATGTCTATTAAAACTACTTAGACAGGTAAAAGTTATCCAAAAAAATCACGCAAGTAAATAACAGTAAGTAAGTAACGGACTAATTGTAGCGCATTATTACCCACTTCGAGTCAGAAATAATTTCAGAATTAATTTGCTTGTCTGCTGCCTCTTCCATTCAACCCTTATTTTTTGTATTTCAATCCCACTCTTATTACCCTGTTTAGCTCCCGCTGATAACTTTTTCCTCTCCCAGCAGCATCAGGTGGAGGTGAGAGTGGTAGCGGCGGGGAGAAGAGTCCTACTGGTGGCTCATCAGCATCATCGAAGCGAGCACGTACAGCGTACACCAGCGGCCAACTTGTTGAATTGGAGAAGGAGTTTCATTTCAATCGATACCTGTGCCGTCCCCGGCGTGTGGAGATGGCCAATCTGCTCAACCTTTCTGAGCGCCAGATCAAGATCTGGTTCCAGAACCGACGCATGAAATACAAAAAGGACCAAAAGTCCAAGGGATTAAGTTCCAGCTCAGGAGGGCCTTCACCAACTAGCTCACCGCCCCTGCCCATGCAATCCTCTGCCAGTTATCTCAACTCAATGCACCCAATGATTGGGGGAGGTGGGGGAGCAGGGTCAGCCTATGATGCTCCATCTCCCCCGTCCTTTGGTAAACCTCACCAAGGAGTTTCATATTCCATGTCCACTGCCTACTCCAACCTCCCAATGAAGGGTTGCCCTCCACAACAGAAGTATAGCCACCAAGATCAAGACTACGGTGAGCCACATCCTCACCACGGCCTTGTACAGGCCAACAGTACCAGCTTTGGAACTCCCAGTAACATGCAGGCCAGTCCAGTGTATGTGGGGGGTGGCAGCTATGTGGAACCCATGCCTGGCTCTGGGCCCTCCATGTATGGCCTAAATCACCTGGGGCCCACACCATCCCATCACCAAACCATTGAATACAATGGTGCAGGGCCCATGTCATCCACTAACCAGCATCATGTGAGTGGAGGGGTACCCCCAGGTCCCTGTGACCCGCCCACTCATGCAACATACACAGAGCTCTCGGCGCACCATACCTCGACTCAGGGCAGAATCCAGGAGGCACCCAAGCTCACTCATCTGTAGCATTGGGAAGAAAATGAAGGAAGATCCCACAAAACAAGTAATGTGACTCATTAACGGGCCGAACTAACACTTGACGACTTGCAGAAAAAAGGAAGGCATTGGAGGCAGAAATGAGACAGAGGAGCAATTCAGTATTTTATGTTTTATAGCCACTCAAGTGGGTAATCAATGTTTTGGCCCTCTCTTCATGTCATTGATGTCAACAATATGTCAATGTAATTATTTTACTCATAGAAAAGCACTTCATTTGACTTTGGATTCATTAATTTCAAACAAGAACACATTTTGGACCTTTTATCCTTACATTTATGCAGTAGGTAATGAGCAGGCAGCACAGTGGGTGGCACGTCTTTGTCTGGAGTTTGGCTGGTGTCCCACATTCTAAAAACATGCTTTTTAGGCAAATTGAATACTCTAATTTTTTGTCCCACGGACCAGGTGAAGCAATTACATGCTTTCCCTGGACCAGCAGTATTTTCCCCCAAGGCGTCATTATTACGATCTTACCTTGTTTTTAAATTGCCAGTTTTAAAACATCTGTTCTAAAGGTAACTAGAGAGTACTTCAGCATTTTATTAACTTATGTACATAAGTACATATTTCAAAGAAAATGTGAACAGAGACTATTATTAAAACATTTTTACACACCAAAACAACAATTACAGAAAAATTAGAATAACACAGTGGACGACTAAAACTGAAAAAAATTAGCCCTCAGGAATGAATATGCCTTAAAAATAAACATTTTTGAATTCATGATCTGTAATTTGGTATCATTGCTTTTTGTAAATTTTTATGAAAGATCTTCACTTTACTGCTGCTTTTATCCCGTAGCTAGTGAGTAGCGGCGAAATGGCTAAGGCTACTTGGAAAAAGGCTGTGCAAACTCCACTCTCGTTTTCATGCTTTCCACATCATCATGCCGGTGGTACTTGTTCAAATGATTCAATATCACTTGTTGTGTTGTCCGTTTATGAAGAAATACCCTGCACAACGGTTTCATTTACGCCTTCAATTCGGCCCGGTACCAAATACCAGTCTGCGGACCAGTGGTTGGAGACCACTGTTCTAATTTGAATTTTAGTTAGAATTGCTGTCTATTTTTGCCTGGTATTGACTGGTGACCAGTCTAGCATGTTACCCTGCTTCTCGCCCGAACTCAGTTTGGATCGGCTCCAGTTACCTATGACCCCAACGCCGACAAGCGGTATAGGAAATGAAAGTTATAAAAAAACATGCATAGTATTATAGAGCCTAAGTCGTAAGTGTAGTCTATACTTAATGACGATATAACAACCAGAAAAATGAGGCATTTATTTAAATACATTCAAATTCAAAACTAACATCAACTGATTTCTACAGATCATTGTTCACGATGAAGGATACTGATTAATATTCTTTTTGAATAACATCAATTGAGACTTCTTTAAAATAACCAATACCCCACAAGACCTATATATCGAACAGGTCTTCCAGATGAAATAGTGGAGCGTTTAATGGGAAATTACTGAGGTGGCTAGATTAATGACAGTGAGTT